>NC_139239.1:90023493-90524493 GCF_977018435.1 Lepisma saccharinum
CTAACCTTTTCGTGAATGATTCGTGGGGCTATCCTTGAATTTTACTAATTTTTATAAACGAATTTAACTATGTTGCCTAACCTAACTCAACCTAACCTAACCTTTTCGTGAATGGTTTGTGGGGCTATCCGTGCTTTTTTCTAATTTTATAAACGAATTTAACTATGTTGCCTAACCTAACTCAACCTAACCTAACCTTGTCGTAAATGGTTCGTGGGGCTATCCGTGCTTTTTTCTAATTTATTAAAACGAATTTAACTATGTTGCCTAACCTAACTCAACCTAACCTAACCTTGTCGTGAATGGTTCGTGGGGCTATCCGTGCTTTTTTCTAGTTTTATAAACGAATTTAACTATGTTGCCTAACCTAACTCAACCCAACCTAACCTTGCCGTGAATGGTTCGTGGGGCTATCCGTGCTTTTTTCTAATTTTATAAACGAATTTAACTATGTTGCCTAACCTAACTCAACCTAACCTAACCTTGTCGTGAATGGTTCGTGGGGCTCTACGTGCTTTTTTGTAATTTTATAAAACGAATTTAACTATGTTGCTTAACCTAACTCAACCTAACTTAACCTTGCCGTGAATGGTTCGTGGGGCTATCCGTGCTTCTTTGTAATTTTTTAAAACGAATTTAACTATGTTGATTAACCTAACTCAACCTAACCTAACCTTGCCGTGAATGGTTCGTGGGGCTATCCGTGATTTTTTCTAATTTTATAAACGAATTTAACTATGTTGCCTAACCTAACTCAACCTAACCTAACCTTGTCGTGAATGGTTCGTGGGGCTATCCATGCATTTTTCTAATTTTTGAAACGAAATTAACTATGTTGCCTAACCTAACTCAACCTAACCTAACCTTCTCGTGAATGGTTCGTGGGGCTATCCGTGCATTCCTTTCTAATTTTTAAAACGATTTAAACTATGTTGCCTAACCTAACTCAACCAAACCTAACCTTGCCGTGAATAGTTCGTGGGGCTATCCCTGCATTTTTCTAATTTTTAAAACGATTTTAACTTCGTTGCCCAACCAAACTCAACCTAACCTAACCTTACCGTGAATAGTTCGTGGGGCTATCCCTGCATTTTTCTAATTTTTAAAAACAAATTTAACTATGTTGCCTAAATTAACTCAACCTAACGTAACCTTGCCGTGAATGGTTCGTGGGGCTATCCGAGCATTTCCTCTAGTTTCAAAAACGAATTTAACTATGTTGCCTAACCTAACTCAACCTAACCTAACCTTGCCGTGAATGGTACGTGGGGCTATCCTTGTATTCCTTTCTAATTTTTAAAACGATTTTAACTATCTTGCCTAACCTAACTCAATCAAACCTAACCTTGCCGTGAATGGCTCGTGGGGCTATACTCTTTTTTCTAATTTTATAAACGTATTTTACTATGTAGCCTAACCTAACTCAACCTAACCTAACCTTGTCGTGAATGGTTCGTGGGGCTATCCGTGCTTTTTTCTAATTTTATAAACGAATTTAACTATGTAGCTTAACCTAACTCAACCTAACCTAACCTTGCCGTGAATGGTTCGTCGGGCTATCCGTGCATTTTTTTAGTTTTATAAACGAATTTAACTATGTTGCCTAACCTAACTCAACCTAACCTAACCTTGCCGTGAATGGTTCGTGGGGCTATCCGTGCTTTTTTCTAATTTTATAAACGAATTTAACTATGTTGCCTAACCTAACTCAACCTAACCTAACCTTGTCGTGAATGGTTCGTGGGGCTCTACGTGCTTTTTTGTAATTTTATAAAACGAATTTAACTATGTTGCCTAACCTAACTCAACCTAACTTAACCTTGTCGTGAATGGTTCGTGGGGCTATCCGTGCTTTTTTGTAATTTTTTTAAACGAATTTAACTATGTTGCCTAACCTAACTCAACCTAACCTAACCTTGCCGTCTATGGTTCGTGGGGCTATCCGTGATTTTTTCTAATTTTATAAACGAATTTACCTATGTTGCCTAACCTAACTCAACCTAACCTAACCTTGTCGTGAATGGTTCGTGGGGCTATCCAAGCATTTTTCTAATTTTTGAAACGAAATTAACTATGTTGCCTAACCTAACTCAACCTAACCTAACCTTCTCGTGAGTGGTTCGTGGGGCTATCCGTGCATTCCTTTCTAATTTTTAAAACGATTTTAACTATGTTGCCTAACCTAACTCAACCTAACCTAACCTTGCCGTGAATGGTTCGTGGGGCTATACTCTTTTTTTCTAATTTTATAAACGAATTTTACAATGTAGCCTAGCCTAACTCAACCTAACCTAACCTTGTCGTGAATGGTTCGTGGAGCTATCCGTGCTTTTTTCTAATTTTATAAACGAATTTAACTATGTAGCTTAACCTAACTCAACCTAACCTAACCTTGCCGTGAATGGTTCGTCGGGCTATCCGTGCATTTTTCTAATTTTATAAAACGAATTTATCTATGTTGCCTAACCTAACTCAACCTAACATAACCTTGCCGTGAATGGTTCGTGGGGCTCTACGTGCTTTCTTCTAATTTTATAAACGAATTTAACTATGTTGCCTAACCTAACTCAACCTAACCTAACCTTGTGAATGGTTCGTGGGGCTGTCCGTGATTTTTTCTAATTTTATATACGAATTTAACTGTGTTGCCTAACATAACTCAACCTAACCTAACCTTGCCTTGAATGGTTCGTGGGGCTATCCGTGCTTTTTTCTAATTTTATAAACGAATTTAACTATGTAGCCTAACCTAACTCAACATAACCTAACCTTGTCGTGAATCGTTCGTGGGGCTATCCGTGCTTTTTTCTAAGTTTATAAACGAATTTAAATATGTTGCCTAACCTAACTCCACCTAACTTAACCTTGTCGTAAATCGTTCGTGGGGCTATCCGTGCACTTTTCTAATTTTTAAAAACGAATTTAATTGTGTTGCCTAACCTAACTCAACCTAACCTAACCTTGTCGTGAATGGTTCCTGGGGCTATCCGTGCTTTTTTCTAATTTTATAAACGAATTTAACTATGTTGCCTAACCTAACTCAACCTAACCTAACCTTGCCGTGAATGGTTCGTTAGGATATCCGTGCATTTTTCTAATTTTAAAAAACGAATTTAACTATGTTGCCTAACCTAACTCAACCTAACGTAACCTTGCCGTGAATGGTTCGTGGGGCTATCCGTGCTTTTTTCTAATTTTATAAACGAATTTAACTATGTTGCCTAACCTAACTCAACCTAACCTAACCTTGCCGTGAATGGTTCGTGGGGCTATCCGTGCTTTTATGTAATTTTATAAACGAATATTACTATGTAGCCTAACCTAACTCAACCTAACCTAACCTTGCCGAGAATGGTTCGTCGGGCTATCCGTGCATTTTTCTAATTTTAAAAAACGAATTTAACTATGTTGCCTAACCTAACTGAACCTAACCTAACCTTGTTGTGAATGTTTCGTGGGGCTATCCGTGAATTTTACTAATTTTTAAAAACGAATTTATCTATGTTGCCTAACCTAAATCAACCTAACCTAACCTTGTCGTGAATGGTTCGTGGGGCTATCCGTGCTTTTTTCTAATTTTATAAACGAATTTAACTATGTTGCCTAACCTAACTCAACCTAACCTAACCTTGTCGTGAATGGTTCGTGGGGCTATCCGTGCTTTTTTCTAATTTTATAAACGAATTTAACTATGTTGCCTAACCTAACTCAACCTAACCTAACCTTGTCGTGAATGGTTCGTGTTGCTATCCGTCCCTTTTTTCTAATTTTATAAACGAATTTAACTATGTTGCCTAACCTAACTCAACCTAAAGTAACCTTGTCGTGAATGGTTCGTCGGGCTATCCGTGCTTTTTTCTAAATTTATAAACGAATTTAACTATGTTGCCTAACCTAACTCAACCTAACCTAACCTTCTCGTGAGTGGTTCTTGGGGCTATCCTTGCATTCCTTTCTAATTTTTAAAAAGATTTTAACTATGTTGCCTAACCTAACTCAACCTAACCTAAGCTTGCCGTGAATAGTTCGTTGGGCTATCCCTGCATTTTTCTAATTTTTAAAACGATTTTAACTATGTTGCCCAACCAAACTCAACCTAACCTAACCTTACCGTGAATAGTTCGTGGGGCTATCCCTGCATTTTTCTAATTTTTAAAAACAAATTTAACTATCTTGCCTAAATTAACTCAACCTAACGTAACCTTGCCGTGAATGGTTCGTGGGGCTATCCGAGCATTTCTTCTAGTTTCAAAAACGAATTTACCTATGTTGCCTAACCTAACTCAACCTAACCTAACCTTGCCGTGAATGGTACAGTCATGTTCAAAAAATCTGTCGCATGGATTTTTTCTAAGTCCAACATCTTACGAAATTATGTTGGTAGCTCTGAAACAAGGAAGTGTTGTGAAATATACGATCCTCCAATCAGAGTGAAGTTCGATTCTGAGGAGCAGGAGGCTGACTCACGGTCTTGTCCAGAGGAAGTTCAACCAATGCAGCATTTCCAAATATGAGATAACGTCCCCATTGGTTAAATATTGTTTCAATAATGCGAATCGGCAGAAAGATTGCGCAAGAGTTTACTTTGTCGTTTTAATGCTTTTAATCGTTTCAAATTAGTATTAAATTGTCCCAATTATAGTTCATGAGCTTAATATATTGTATTCATGTATGTGTTTGACAATCATATATCACTCATTAGAACAATTTTCACATTGTTTTCACTACGTGAGATGGCATTTCATTTACATTTACGATAAAATAGTGGTTTGTGTGTAATAACAGTTTTCATTAATTAATTTAGAGATGCATTTTTATTTGTTGAGTTAATGATTATGTTAATTCGTTCTTTCTCGCGAAAAGAGGGAACCACAGCTGAAAGAAAATACACAACTTGTATTATTGAGGTCAAGAGTTCGTTTTAACATCACTTTTTGCACACATAGGCTAATCACGACTCGGGATACATTTAAATTGGAATCTGAAACATTATGCGACCTGACTGGAACTCGGAAAAGGATACGCCGATTACAAGACGTAGATACATTACCACTTGGTCTGGCGAACGCCAATAATAATGAGGGGTTGTGGGAGTGGGAGAGGGAGAGGGGTGACGGGAAGTAGAAAATAAATAGTATTTTTTGGGATATTTAATGTTATATTTATACACATACAAACCTAAGAAAATATTTATTTTGATACATGTGTGTGGGGGTGGGGAAGGGGGAAAAGAGAGGGACAGAAAGATATTGGGAGAGATGGGACGAAGAGGTGATTGTGGAAAATGTTTTATTTGACGTTCAGTAATAAAAACAATCAAATCAATGATGATTATCTTATAAATACCATATTTAATGTAAATTTGTTTTAAAAATGGGGGCGGGGAGCTGTTTGTTTTACGTTCAGTGCAGGATAACAAGTGGAGAGACATAGTGGTTCGTATCTCACTTTAAACTGTAGGTCCAGGCCCCATTAGCCTATCTGTGTATAACGTGGATTTAGAATTCAGTAGAAAATAACGTCGATCTAGTATTTTGGATTTTAGATGCGTTGAGACCACTAAAATTTCCAATTCTTATAATAAGAAACCTGTCCTCATATTACCAGTTTGAAAGAGAGAGAGTTAATTGTATAATCTTTCGTTCTTAGTTTCAAAGAATACTAATTCAAATAGTAACAATGGGAACGAATGAAGCTTACGAAAAGCTTTTGCCACCGTGCGGATTTGAACCTACGACCATTAGAGTGACAACCCAGTGCGATAACCACTACCCCACGAGTTCGTTCCTTCTTACGGCATGATTATGAGTTAAGACCAATTCGTTCAATATGCATTAGAAATATAATCCCCACCCGCCTCTTTATAAACAACACACCCAGACGCTCCTTTGTAGCAAATGAAATAAAGGTGGTATGAATGTCACAAAACATTTAAGCAAAATCTACTATATTTACGACGCAATCGTTTTACATGGAGAGGCTACAGCTTCGAGAATTGAGGTTGTGACGTGAAATAATACCCAAAGAACTCAACCATTATGAATTAATGTTACATACTTTTTTTTATTTCACTTTCCAAAACCTAGGAGCTTAAAATAATACATGGCATGCGATTTACTAGACAGTCTGCTTTTCTGTGATTGATTCGTCGTGCCCAGTCGGGGATAACTTCCGTTCAAGGTAAAAGGGGAAGGGGAAGAAATCCACCACAGTACCATGACGTATGAAGTAACATGTTCACAGGCTTCCAATGCAACTGATAAGGGTTCACCTGACCTTGTAAGTGTGGGAAACACGTTTCACGCTGGTTTCCAGAATGCTGTGGCTAAATCTGGAACTAACGGTGGAATAAGAAATAGTTTCTAACATTTAACAATGACATTTCGCATTTACGAAATATGAGACATGTAGACTTTGATTTATTTATTATAGTAGACGGTAGAGAATTACTTACCACGAAAGTCAAGTTCTAAATTGCAGACATCAAAATGTACTCCACGTTGTAAAATACATTTGTGATAGACAGCAGATAGGTTAATAAGGTTTACAAGGTTGCTAACGACTCTGTTCAACGAAGGTTATTGAGTGAGAAAATGGGAAATTGTTAAAAATAGCGGCCTAGTTGAGTGAAGATCGAAGGTTCGAATCTCTTATAGAACCGGGTATTTTTTACACTAATTTTTGGTGCGTAATATATTTAATGTATTGTCGACATTTATAAGAAACAAAATCTGAAAACTCTCCTCCTCTGTAACGGTGCGGTCTAAGACTCTGTGCTTTGGATTCTGACTGCAGCGGGACGGCATGGATTCGAGTCATCCTGGGCTCTCGGCCTGTTATCTGTATAGGACCAGTGGCAACCCACCATCGTGAGGAAATTGGGGAGCTACGAGTGACTGGTGTAACCTGGTTTCAGTTAACTTCTATAACGGCTGAGGGTTCGACGTGCTGACCAACGTCACCTCGTTGCCAGTTGAAGATAACTCTAGGTAGGATTGTGGAAGGGAGACTGACTGTCGGAAGATAACCCAAGGCCCTTCGAGGTTTTAAAATATGAAAACTATTCCTTCCGTAAATCTAATTTCTCGTCATTGTCACGGGCCTCCCCCATGGCGCAGTGGTAGCGTCATTGCCTTGTAATCGAGGGGTCCCGGGTTCGATACCCGGTGGAGGCACAAGTGGTTCGGATCCCACTTTAAACTGTAGGTCCAGTCCCGATTAGCCTTACTGTGCATAAAGTGGACTTAAAACAGCAACTCAAACCAAAACTCGTCATTGTCACGTGAGATTTATTTTCAGTATGACTCCTGCAATACTAATTAGTTCCTAAGTAGGATAATGAGATGGACAGAGAGATATTAAATTATGAGTTCACTGTTTAAAAAATTAGCATTAACACATTTTTATATTCACATACCTCTTTACAAATTCCTGAGCACGTCACTACAAATTAACCAATCTAGTGCACACTAGTGCCTTGGCTTATCGATATGGGGTATCCTACAATTACAGTCAAACCACAACCTCAATTCTCGAAGCTGTAGCCTCTCCATGTAAAACGATTGTGTCGTAAATATAGTAGATTTTGCTTAAATGTTTTGTGACATTCATACCACCTTTATTTCATTTGCTACAAAGGAGCGTTTGGGTGTGTTGTTTATAAAGAGGCGGGTGGGGATTATATTTCTAATGCATATTGAACGAATTGGTCTTAACTCATAATCATGCCTTAAGAAGGAACGAACTCGTGGGGTAGTGGTTATCGCACTGGGTTGTCACTCTAATGGTCGTAGGTTCAAATCCGCACGGTGGCAAAAACTTTTCGTAAGCTTTATTCGTTCCCATTGTTACTATTTGAATTAGTATTCTTTGAAACTAAGAACGAAAGATTATACAATTAACTCTCTCTCTTTCAAAATGGTAATATGAGGACAGGTTTCTTATTATAAGAATTGGAAATGTTAGTGGTCTCAACGCATCTAAAATCCAAAATACTAGATCGACGTTATTTTCTACTGAATTCTAAATCCACGTTATACACAGATAGGCTAATGGGGCCTGGACCTACAGTTTAAAGTGAGATACGAACCACTATGTCTCTCCACTTGTTATCCTGCACTGAACGTAAAACAAACAGCTCCCCGCCCCCATTTTTAAAACAAATTTACGTTAAATATGGTATTTATAAGATAATCATCATTGATTTGATTGTTTTTATTACTGAACGTCAAATAAAACATTTTCCACAATCACCTCTTCGTCCCATCTCTCCCAATATCTTTCTGTCCCTCTCTTTTCCCCCTTCCCCACCCCCACACACATGTATCAAAATAAATATTTTCTTAGGTTTGTATGTGTATAAATATAACATTAAATATCCCAAAAAATACTATTTATTTTCTACTTTCCGTCACCCCTCTCCCTCTCCCTCTCCCACAACCCCTCATTATTATTGGCGTTCGCCAGACCAAGTGGTAATGTATCGACGTCTTGTAATCGGTGTTTCCTTTTCCGAGTTCCAGTCAGGTCGCATAATGTTTCAGATTCCAATTTAAATGTATCCCGAGTCGTGATTAGCCTATGAGTGCAAAAAGTGATGTTAAAACGAACTCTTGACCTCAATAATACAAGTTGTGTATTTTCTTTCAGCTGTGGTTCCCTCTTTTCGCGAGAAAGAACGAATTAACATAATCATTAACTCAACAAATAAAAATGCATCTCTAAATTAATTAATGAAAACTGTTATTACACACAAACCACTATTTTATGGTAAATGTAAATGAAATGCCATCTCACGTAGTGAAAACGATGTGAAAATTGTTCTAATGAGTGATATATGATTGTCAAACACATACATGAATACATTATATTAAGCTCATGAACTATAATTGGGACAATTTAATACTAATTTGAAACGATTAAAAGCATTAAAACGACAAAGTAAACTTTTGCGCAATCTTTCTGCCGATTCGCATTATTGAAACAATATTTAACCAATGGGGACGTTATCTCATATTTGGAAATGCTGCATTGGTTGAACTTCCTCTGGACAAGACCGTGAGTCAGCCTCCTGCTCCTCAGAATCGAACTTCACTCTGATTGGAGGATCGTATATTTCACAACACTTCCTTGTTTCAGAGCTACCAACATAATTTCGTAAGACGTTGGACTTAGAAAAAATCCATGCGACAGATTTTTTGAACATGACTGTACGTGGGGCTATCCTTGTATTCCTTTCTAATTTTTAAAACGATTTTAACTATCTTTCCTAACCTAACTCAACCTAACCTAACCTTGCCGTGAATGGTTCGTGGGGCTATACTCATTTTTTCTAATTTTATAAACGAATTTTACTATGTAGCCTAACCTTACTCAACCAATCCTAACCTTGTCGTAAATGGTTCGTGGGGCTATCCGTGCTTTTTTCTAATTTTATAAACGAATTTAACTATGTAGCTTAACCTAACTCAACCTAACCTAACCTTGCCGTGAATGGTTCGTCGGGCTATCCGTGCATTTTTCTAATTTTATAAAACGAATTTAACTATGTTGCCTAACCTAACTCAACCTAACCTAACCTTGCCGTGAATGGTTCGTGGGGCTCTACGTGCTTTATTCTAATTTTATAAACGAATTTAACTATGTTGCCTAACCTAACTCAACCTAACCTAACCTTTTCGTGAATGGTTCGTGGGGCTATCCGTGCTTTTTTCTAATTTTATAAACGAATTTAACTATGTTGCCTAACCTAACTCAACCTAACCTAACCTTGCCGTGAATGGTTCGTGGGGTTATCCGTGCTTTTTTCTAATTTTATAAACGAATTTAACTATGTTGCCTAACCTAACTCAACCTAACCTAACCTTGCCGTGAATGGTTCGTGGGGTTATCCGTGCATTTTACTAATTTTTAAAAACGAGTTTCACTATGTTGCCTAAACTAACTAAACATAATCTAACCTTTTCGTGAATGATTCGTGGGGCTATCCTTGAATTTTACTAATTTTTATAAACGAATTTAACTATGTTGCCTAACCTAACTCAACCTAACCTAACCTTTTCGTGAATGGTTCGTGGGGCTATCCGTGCTTTTTTCTAATTTTATAAACGAATTTATCTATGTTGCCTAACCTAACTCAACCTAACCTAACCTTGTCGTAAATGGTTCGTGGGGCTATCCGTGCTTTTTTCTAATTTATTAAAACGAATTTAACTATGTTGCCTAACCTAACTCAACCTAACCTAACCTTGTCGTGAATGGTTCGTGGGGCTATCCGTGCTTTTTTCTAGTTTTATAAACGAATTTAACTATGTTGCCTAACCTAACTCAACCTAACTTAACCTTGCCGTGAATGGTTCGTGGGGCTATCCGTGCTTTTTTCTAATTTTATAAACGAATTTAACTATGTTGCCTAACCTAACTCAACCTAACCTAACCTTGTCGTGAATGGTTCGTGGGGCTCTACGTGCTTTTTTGTAATTTTATAAAACGAATTTAACTATGTTGCCTAACCTAACTCAACCTAACTTAACCTTGCCGTGAATGGTTCGTGGGGCTATCCGTGCTTTTTTGTATTTTTTTAAAACAAATTTAACTATGTTGATTAACCTAACTCAACCTAACCTAACCTTGCCGTGAATGGTTCGTGGGGCTATCCGTGATTTTTTCTAATTTTATAAACGAATTTAACTATGTTGCCTAACCTAACTCAACCTAACCTAACCTTGTCGTGAATGGTTCGTGGGGCTATCCATGCATTTTTCTAATTTTTGAAACGAAATTAACTATGTTGCCTAACCTAACTCAACCTAACCTAACCTTCTCGTGAATGGTTCGTGGGGCTATCCGTGCATTCCTTTCTAATTTTTAAAACGATTTTAACTATGTTGCCTAACCTAACTCAACCAAACCTAACCTTGCCGTGAATAGTTCGTGGGGCTATCCTTGCATTTTTCTAATTTTTAAAACGATTTTAACTTCGTTGCCCAACCAAACTCAACCTAACCTAACCTTACCGTGAATAGTTCGTGGGGCTATCCCTGCATTTTTCTAATTTTTAAAAACATATTTAACTATGTTGCCTAAATTAACTCAACCTAACGTAACCTTGCCGTGAATGGTTCGTGGGGCTATCCGAGCATTTCTTCTAATTTCAAAAACGAATTTAACTATGTTGCCTAACCTAACTCAACCTAACCTAACCTTGCCGTGCATGGTACGTGGGGCTATCCTTGTATTTCTTTCTAATTTTTAAAACGATTTTAACTATCTTGCCTAACCTAACTCAATCTAACCTAACCTTGCCGTGAATGGTTCGTGGGGCTATACTCTTTTTTCTAATTTTATAAACGTATTTTACTATGTAGCCTAACCTAACTCAACCTAACCTAACCTTGCCGTGAATGGTTCGTCGGGCTATCCGTGCATTTTTCTAGTTTTATAAACGAATTTAACTATGTTGCCTAACCTAACTCAACCTAACCTAACCTTGCCGTGAATGGTTCGTGGGGCTATCCGTGCTTTTTTCTAATTTTATAAACGATTTTAACTATGTTGCCTAACCTAACTCAACCTAACCTAACCTTGTCGTGAATGGTTCGTGGGGCTCTACGTGCTTTTATGTAATTTTATAAAACGAATTTAACTATGTTGCCTAACCTAACTCAACCTAACTTAACCTTGTCGTGAATGGTTCGTGGGGCTATCCGTGCTTTTTTGTAATTTTTTTATACGAATTTAACTATGTTGCCTAACCTATCTCAACCTAACCTAACCTTGCCGTCAATGGTTCGTGTGGCTATCCGTGATTTTTTCTAATTTTATAAACGAATTTAACTATGTTGCCTAACCTAACTCAACCTAACCTAACCTTGTCGTGAATGGTTTGTGGGGCTATCCAAGCATTTTTCTAATTTTTGAAACGAAATTAACTATGTTGCCTAACCTAACTCAACCTAACCTAACCTTCTCGTGAGTGGTTCGTGGGGCTATCCGTGCATTCCTTTCTAATTTTTAAAACGATTTTAACTATGTTGCCTAACCTAACTCAACCTAACCTAACCTTGCCGTTAATGGTTCGTGGGGCTATCCGTGATTTTTTCTAATTTTATAAACGAATTTAACTATGTTGATTAACCTAACTCAACCTAACCTAACCTTGCCGTGAATGGTTCGTGGGGCTATCCGAACATTTCTTCTAGTTTCAAAAACGAATTTAACTATGTTGCCTAACCTAACTCAACCTAACCTAACCTTGCCGTGAATGGTACGTGGGGCTATCCTTGTATTCCTTTCTAATTTTTAAAACGATTTTAACTATCTTGCCTAACCTAACTCAACCTAACCTAACCTTGCCGTGAATGGTTCGTGGGGCTATACTCTTTATTTCTAATTTTATAAACGAATTTTACAATGTAGCCTAACCTAACTCAACCTAACCTAACCTTGTCGTGAATGGTTCGTGAAGCTATCCGTGCTTTTTTCTAATTTTATAAACGAATTTAACTATGTAGCTTAACCTAACTCAACATAACCTAACCTTGTCGTGAATGGTTCGTGGGGCTATCCGTGCTTTTTTCTAATTTTATAAACGAATTTAACTATGTAGCTTAACCTAACTCAACCTAACCTAACCTTGCCGTGAATGGTTCGTCGGGCTATCCGTGCATTTTTCTAATTTTATAAAACGAATTTATCTATGTTGCCTAACCTAACTCAACCTAACATAACCTTGCCGTGAATGGTTCGTGGGGCTCTACGTGCTTTCTTCTAATTTTATAAACGAATTTAACTATGTTGCCTAACCTAACTCAACCTAACCTAACCTTGTCGTGAATGGTTCGTGGGGCTATCCGTGCTTTTTTCTAATTTTATAAACGAATTTAACTATGTTGCCTAACCTAACTCAACCTAACCTAACCTTGTCGTGAATGGTTCGTGGGGCTATCCGTCCCTTTTTTCTAATTTTATAAACGAATTTAACTATGTTGCCTAACCTAACTCAACCTAACCCAACCTTGTCGTGAATGGTTCGTGGGGCTATCCGTGCTTTTTTCTAATTTTATAAACGAATTTCACTATGTTGCCTAACCTAACTCAATCTAACCTAACCTTGCCGTGAGTGGTTCGTTTACCTATCCGTGCTTTTTTCTAATTTTATAAACGAATTTAACTATGTTGCCTAACCTAACTCAACCTAACCTAACCTTGTCGTGAATGGTTCGTGGGGCTATCCATGCATTTTTCTAATTTTTGAAACGAAATTAACTATGTTGCCTAACCTAACTCAACCTAACCTAACCTTCTCGTGAGTGGTTCGTGGGGCTATCCGTGCATTCCTTTCTAATTTTTAAAACGATTTTAACTATGTTGCCTAACCTAACTCAACCTAACCTAACCTTGCCGTGAATAGTTCGTGGGGCTATCCCTGCATTTTTCTAATTTTTAAAACGATTTTAACTATGTTGCCCAACCAAACTCAACCTAACCTAACCTTACCGTGAATAGTTCGTGGGGCTATCCCTGCATTTTTCTAATTTTTAAAAACAAATTTAACTATCTTGCCTAAATTAACTCAACCTAACGTAACCTTGCCGTGAATGGTTCGTGGGGCTATCCGAGCTTTTCTTCTAGTTTCAAAAACGAATTTACCTATGTTGTCTAACCTAACTCAACCTAACCTAACCTTGCCGTGAATGGTACGTGGGGCTATCGTTGTATTCCTTTCTAATTTTTAAAACGATTTTAACTATCTTTCCTAACCTAACTCAATCTAACCTAACCTTGCCGTGAATGGTTCGTGGGGCTATACTCTTTTTTTCTAATTTTATAAACGAATTTTACTATGTAGCCTAACCTAACTCAACCTATCCTAACCTTGTCGTGAATGGTTCGTGGGGCTATCCGTGCTTTTTTCTAATTTTATAAACGAATTTAACTATGTAGCTTAACCTAACTCAACCTAACCTAACCTTGCCGTGAATGGTTCGTCGGGCTATCCGTGCATTTTTCTAATTTTATAAAACGAATTTAACTATGTTGCCTAACCTAACTCAACCTAACCTAACCTTGCCGTGAATGGTTCGTGGGGCTCTACGTGCTTTCTTCTAATTTTATAAACGAATTTAACTATGTTGCCTAACCTAACTCAACCTAACCTAACCTTGTGAATGGTTCGTGGGGCTGTCAGTGCTTTTTTCTAATTTTATATACGAATTTAACTGTGTTGCCTAACATAACTCAACCTAAACTAACCTTGTCGTGAATGGTTCGTGGGGCTATCCGTGCTTTTTTCTAATTTTATAAACGAATTTAAATATGTTGCCTAACCTAACTCCACCTAACCTAACCTTGTCGTAAATGGTTCGTGGGGCTATCCGTTCACTTTTCTAATTTTTAAAAACGAATTTAATTGTGTTGCCTAACCTAACTCAACCTAACCTAACCTTGTCATGAATGGTTCCTGGGGCTATCCGTGCTTTTTTCAAGTTTTATAAACGAATTTAACTATGTAGCCTAACCTAACTCAACCCAACCTAACTTTGCCGTGAATGGTTCGTGGGGCTATCCGTGCATTTTTCTAATTTTATAAACGAATTTAACTATGTTGCCTAACCTAACTCAACCTAACCTAACCTTGCCGTGAATGGTTCGTCGGGATATCCGTGCATTTTTCTAATTTAAAAAACGAATTTAACTATGTTGCCTAACCTAACTCAACCTAACCTAACCTTTTCGTGAATGGTTCGTGGGGCTATCCGTGCTTTTTTCTAATTTTATAAACGAATTTAACTATGTTGCCTAACCTAACTCAACCTAACCTAACCTTGCCGTGAATGGTTCGTGGGGTTATCCGTGCATTTTACTAATTTTAAAAACGAGTTTCACTATGTTGCCTAACCTAACTAAACATAATCTAACCTTTTCGTGAATGATTCGTGGGGCTATCCTTGAATTTTACTAATTTTTATAAACGAATTTAACTGTGTTGCCTAACCTAACTCAACCTAACCTAACCTTTTCGTGAATGGTTTGTGGGGCTATCCGTGCTTTTTTCTAATTTTATAAACGAATTTAACTATGTTGCCTAACCTAACTCAACCTAACCTAACCTTGTCGTAAATGGTTCGTGGGGCTATCCGTGCTTTTTTCTAATTTATTAAAACGAATTTAACTATGTTGCCTAACCTAACTCAACCTAACCTAACCTTGTCGTGAATGGTTCGTGGGGCTATCCGTGCTTTTTTCTAGTTTTATAAACGAATTTAACTATGTTGCCTAACCTAACTCAACCCAACCTAACCTTGCCGTGAATGGTTCGTGGGGCTATCCGTGCTTTTTTCTAATTTTATAAACGAATTTAACTATGTTGCCTAACCTAACTCAACCTAACCTAACCTTGTCGTGAATGGTTCGTGGGGCTCTACGTGCTTTTTTGTAATTTTATAAAACGAATTTAACTATGTTGCTTAACCTAACTCAACCTAACTTAACCTTGCCGTGAATGGTTCGTGGGGCTATCCGTGCTTTTTTGTAATTTTTTAAAACGAATTTAACTATGTTGATTAACCTAACTCAACCTAACCTAACCTTGCCGTGAATGGTTCGTGGGGCTATCCGTGATTTTTTCTAATTTTATAAACGAATTTAACTATGTTGCCTAACCTAACTCAACCTAACCTAACCTTGTCGTGAATGGTTCGTGGGGCTATCCATGCATTTTTCTAATTTTTGAAACGAAATTTACTATGTTGCCTAACCTAACTCAACCTAACTTAACCTTCTCGTGAATGGTTCGTGGGGCTATCCGTGCATTCCTTTCTAATTTTTAAAACGATTTAAACTATGTTGCCTAACCTAACTCAACCAAACCTAACCTTGCCGTGAATAGTTTCATGGGGCTATCCCTGCATTTTTCTAATTTTTAAAACGATTTTAACTTCGTTGCCCAACCAAACTCAACCTAACCTAACCTTACCGTGAATAGTTCGTGGGGCTATCCCTGCATTTTTCTAATTTTTAAAAACAAATTTAACTATGTTGCCTAAATTAACTCAACCTAACGTAACCTTGCCGTGAATGGTTCGTGGGGCTATCCGAGCATTTCCTCTAGTTTCAAAAACGAATTTAACTATGTTGCCTAACCTAACTCAACCTAACCTAACCTTGCCGTGAATGGTACGTGGGGCTATCCTTGTATTCCTTTCTAATTTTTAAAACGATTTTAACTATCTTGCCTAACCTAACTCAATCTAACCTAACCTTGCCTTGAATGGTTCGTGGGGCTATACTCTTTTTTCTAATTTTATAAACGTATTTTACTATGTAGCCTAACCTAACTCAACCTAACCTAACCTTGTCGTGAATGGTTTGTGGGGCTATCCGTGCTTTTTTCTAATTTTATAAACGAATTTAACTATGTAGCTTAACCTAACTCAACCTAACCTAACCTTGCCGTGAATGGTTCGTCGGGCTATCCGTGCATTTTTTTAGTTTTATAAACGAATTTAACTATGTTGCCTAACCTAACTCAACCTAACCTAACCTTGCCGTGAATGGTTCGTAGGGCTATCCGTGCTTTTTTCTAATTTTATAAACGAATTTAACTATGTTGCCTAACCTAACTCAACCTAACCTAACCTTGTCGTGAATGGTTAGTGGGGCTCTACGTGCTTTTTTGTAATTTTATAAAACGAATTTAACTATGTTGCCTAACCTAACTCAACCTAACATAACCTTGTCGTGAATGGTTCGTGGGGCTATCCGTGCTTTTTTGTAATTTTTTTAAACGAATTTAACTATGTTGCCTAACCTAACTCAACCTAACCTAACCTTGCCGTCTATGGTTCGTGGGGCTATCCGTGATTTTTTCTAATTTTATAAACGAATTTACCTATGTTGCCTAACCTAACTCAACCTAACCTAACCTTGTCGTGAATGGTTCGTGGGGCTATCCAAGCATTTTTCTAATTTTTGAAACGAAATTAACTATGTTGCCTAACCTAACTCAACCTAACCTAACCTTCTCGTGAGTGGTTCGTGGGGCTATCCGTGCATTCCTTTCTAATTTTTAAAACGATTTTAACTATGTTGCCTAACCTAACTCAACCTAACCTAACCTTGCCGTGAATGGTTCGTGGGGCTATACTCTTTTTTTCTAATTTTATAAACGAATTTTACAATGTAGCCTAACCTAACTCAACCTAACCTAACCTTGTCGTGAATGATTCGTGGAGCTATCCGTGCTTTTTTCTAATTTTATAAACGAATTTAACTATGTAGCTTAACCTAACTCAACCTAACCTAACCTTGCCGTGAATGGTTCGTCGGGCTATCCGTGCATTTTTCTAATTTTATAAAACGAATCTATCTATGTTGCCTAACCTAACTCAACCTAACATAACCTTGCCGTGAATGGTTCGTGGGGCTCTACGTGCTTTCTTCTAATTTTATAAACGAATTTAACTATGTTGCCTAACCTAACTCAACCTAACCTAACCTTGTGAATGGTTCGTGGGGCTGTCTGTGATTTTTTCTAATTTTATATACGAATTTAACTGTGTTGTCTAACATAACTCAACCTAACCTAACCTTGCCTTGAATGGTTCGTGGGGCTATCCGTGCTTTTTTCTAATTTTTTAAACGAATTTAACTATGTAGCCTAACCTAACTCAACCTAACCTAACCTTGTCGTGAATCGTTCGTGGGGCTATCCGTGCTTTTTTCTAAGTTTATAAACGAATTTAAATATGTTGCCTAACCTAACTCCACCTAACTTAACCTTGTCGTAAATCGTTCGTGGGGCTATCCGTGCACTTTTCTAATTTTTAAAAACGAATTTAATTGTGTTGCCTAACCTAACTCAACCTAACCTAACCTTGTCGTGAATGGTTCCTGGGGCTATCCGTGCTTTTTTCTAATTTTATAAACGAATTTAACTATGTTGCCTAACCTAACTCAACCTAACCTAACCTTGCCGTGAATGGTTCGTTAGGATATCCGTGCATTTTTCTAATTTTAAAAAACGAATTTAACTATGTTGCCTAACCTAACTCAACCTAACGTAACCTTGCCGTGAATGGTTCGTGGGGCTATCCGTGCTTTTTTCTAATTTTATAAACGAATTTAACTATGTTGCCTAACCTAACTCAACCTAACCTAACCTTGCCGTGAATGGTTCGTGGGGCTATCCGTGCTTTTATGTAATTTTATAAACGAATATTACTATGTAGCCTAACCTAACTCAACCTAACCTAACCTTGCCGAGAATGGTTCGTCGGGCTATCCGTGCATTTTTCTAATTTTAAAAAACGAATTTAACTATGTTGCCTAACCTAACTGAACCTAACCTAACCTTGTTGTGAATGGTTCGTGGGGCTATCCGTGAATTTTACTAATTTTTAAAAACGAATTTATCTATGTTGCCTAACCTAAATCAACCTAACCTAACCTTGTCGTGAATGGTTCGTGGGGCTATCCGTGCTTTTTTCTAATTTTATAAACGAATTTAACTATGTTGCCTAACCTAACTCAACCTAACCTAACCTTGTCGTGAATGGTTCGTGGGGCTATCCGTGCTTTTATCTAATTTTATAAACGAATTTAACTATGTTGCCTAACCTAACTCAACCTAACCTAACCTTGTCGTGAATGGTTCGTGGGGCTATCCGTCCCTTTTTTCTAATTTTATAAACGAATTTAACTATGTTGCCTAACCTAACTCAACCTAAAGTAACCTTGTCGTGAATGGTTCGTCGGGCTATCCGTGCTTTTTTCTAAATTTATAAACGAATTTAACTATGTTGCCTAACCTAACTCAACCTAACCTAACCTTCTCGTGAGTGGTTCGTGGGGCTATCCTTGCATTCCTTTCTAATTTTTAAAAGATTTTAACTATGTTGCCTAACCTAACTCAACCTAACCTAAGCTTGCCGTGAATAGTTCGTTGGGCTATCCCTGCATTTTTCTAATTTTTAAAACGATTTTAACTATGTTGCCCAACCAAACTCAACCTAACCTAACCTTACCGTGAATAGTTCGTGGGGCTATCCCTGCATTTTTCTAATTTTTAAAAACAAATTTAACTATCTTGCCTAAATTAACTCAACCTAACGTAACCTTGCCGTGAATGGTTCGTGGGGCTATCCGAGCATTTCTTCTAGTTTCAAAAACGAATTTACCTATGTTGCCTAACCTAACTCAACCTAACCTAACCTTGCCGTGAATGGTACGTGGGGCTATCCTTGTATTCCTTTCTAATTTTTAAAACGATTTTAACTATCTTTCCTAACCTAACTCAACCTAACCTAACCTTGCCGTGAATGGTTCGTGGGGCTATACTCTTTTTTTCTAATTTTATAAACGAATTTTACTATGTAGCCTAACCTTACTCAACCAATCCTAACCTTGTCGTGAATGGTTCGTGGGGCTATCCGTGCTTTTTTCTAATTTTATAAACGAATTTAACTATGTAGCTTAACCTAACTCAACCTAACCTAACCTTGCCGTGAATGGTTCGTCGGGCTATCCGTGCATTTTTCTAATTTTATAAAACGAATTTAACTATGTTGCCTAACCTAACTCAACCTAACCTAACCTTGCCGTGAATGGTTCGTGGGGCTCTACGTGCTTTATTCTAATTTTATAAACGAATTTAACTATGTTGCCTAACCTAACTCAACCTAACCTAACCTTGTGAATGGTTCGTGGGGCTGTCCATGCTTTTTTCTAATTTTATATACGAATTTAACTGTGTTGCCTAACATAACTCAACCTAACCTAACCTTGCCTTGAATGGTTCGTGGGGCTATCCGTGCTTTTTTCTAATTTTATAAACGAATTTAACTATGTAGCCTAACCTAACTCAACCTAAACTAACCTTGTCGTGAACGGTTCGTGGGGCTATCCGTGCTTTTTTCTAATTTTATAAACGAATTTAAATATGTTGCCTAAACTAACTCCACCTAACCTAACCTTGTCGTAAATGGTTCGTGGGGCTATCCGTTCACTTTTCTAATTTTTAAAAACGAATTTAATTGTGTTGCCTAACCTAACTCAACCTAACCTAACCTTGTCATGAATGGTTCCTGGGGCTATCCGTGCTTTTTTCTAGTTTTATAAACGAATTTAACTATGTAGCCTAACCTAACTCAACCCAACCTAACTTTGCCATGAATGGTTCGTGGGGCTATCCGTGCATTTTTCTAATTTTATAAACGAATTTAACTATGTTGCCTAACCTAACTCAACCTAACTTAACCTTGCCGTGAATGGTTCGTCGGGATATCCGTGCATTTTTCTAATTTAAAAAACGAATTTAACTATGTTGCCTAACCTAACTCAACCTAACCTAACCTTTTCGTGAATGGTTCGAGGGGCTATCCGTGCTTTTTTCTAATTTTATAAACGAATTTAACTATGTTGCTTAACCTAACTCAACCTAACCTAACCTTGCCGTGAATGGTTCGTGGGGTTATCCGTGCTTTTTTCTAATTTTATAAACGAATTTAACTATGTTGCCTAACCTAACTCAACCTAACCTAACCTTGCCGTGAATGGTTCGTGGGGTTATCCGTGCATTTTACTAATTTTTAAAAACGAGTTTCACTATGTTGCCTAACCTAACTAAACATAATCTAACCTTTTCGTGAATGATTCGTGGGGCTATCCTTGAATTTTACTAATTTTTATAAACGAATTTAACTATGTTGCCTAACCTAACTCAACCTAACCTAACCTTTTCGTGAATGGTTCGTGGGGCTATCCGTGCTTTTTTCTAATTTTATAAACGAATTTAACTATGTTGCCTAACCTAACTCAACCTAACCTAACCTTGTCGTAAATGGTTCGTGGGGCTATCCGTGCTTTTTTCTAATTTATTAAAACGAATTTAACTATGTTGCCTAACCTAACTCAACCTAACCTAACCTTGTCGTGAATGGTTCGTGGGGCTATCCGTGCTTTTTTCTAGTTTTATAAACGAATTTAACTATGTTGCCTAACCTAACTCAACCTAACTTAACCTTGCCGTGAATGGTTCGTGGGGCTATCCGTGCTTTTTTCTAATTTTATAAACGAATTTAACTATGTTGCCTAACCTAACTCAACCTAACCTAACCTTGTCGTGAATGGTTCGTGGGGCTCTACGTGCTTTTTTGTAATTTTATAAAACGAATTTAACTATGTTGCCTAACCTAACTCAACCTAACTTAACCTTGCCGTGAATGGTTCGTGGGGCTATCCGTGCTTTTTTGTAATTTTTTAAAACAAATTTAACTATGTTGATTAACCTAACTCAACCTAACCTAACCTTGCCGTGAATGGTTCGTGGGGCTATCCGTGATTTTTTCTAATTTTATAAACGAATTTAACTATGTTGCCTAACCTAACTCAACCTAACCTAACCTTGTCGTGAATGGTTCGTGGGGCTATCCATGCATTTTTCTAAGTTTATAAACGAATTTAAATATGTTGCCTAACCTAACTCCACCTAACTTAACCTTGTCGTAAATCGTTCGTGGGGCTATCCGTGCTTTTATGTAATTTTATAAACGAATATTACTATGTAGCCTAACCTAACTCAACCTAACCTAACCTTGCCGAGAATGGTTCGTCGGGCTATCCGTGCATTTTTCTAATTTTAAAAAACGAATTTAACTATGTTGCCTAACCTAACTGAACCTAACCTAACCTTGTTGTGAATGGTTCGTGGGGCTATCCGTGAATTTTACTAATTTTTAAAAACGAATTTATCTATGTTGCCTAACCTAAATCAACCTAACCTAACCTTGTCGTGAATGGTTCGTGGGGCTATCCGTGCTTTTTTCTAATTTTATAAACGAATTTAACTATGTTGCCTAACCTAACTCAACCTAACCTAACCTTGTCGTGAATGGTTCGTGGGGCTATCCGTGCTTTTATCTAATTTTATAAACGAATTTAACTATGTTGCCTAACCTAACTCAACCTAACCTAACCTTGTCGTGAATGGTTCGTGGGGCTATCCGTCCCTTTTTTCTAATTTTATAAACGAATTTAACTATGTTGCCTAACCTAACTCAACCTAAAGTAACCTTGTCGTGAATGGTTCGTCGGGCTATCCGTGCTTTTTTCTAAATTTATAAACGAATTTAACTATGTTGCCTAACCTAACTCAACCTAACCTAACCTTCTCGTGAGTGGTTCGTGGGGCTATCCTTGCATTCCTTTCTAATTTTTAAAAGATTTTAACTATGTTGCCTAACCTAACTCAACCTAACCTAAGCTTGCCGTGAATAGTTCGTTGGGCTATCCCTGCATTTTTCTAATTTTTAAAACGATTTTAACTATGTTGCCCAACCAAACTCAACCTAACCTAACCTTACCGTGAATAGTTCGTGGGGCTATCCCTGCATTTTTCTAATTTTTAAAAACAAATTTAACTATCTTGCCTAAATTAACTCAACCTAACGTAACCTTGCCGTGAATGGTTCGTGGGGCTATCCGAGCATTTCTTCTAGTTTCAAAAACGAATTTACCTATGTTGCCTAACCTAACTCAACCTAACCTAACCTTGCCGTGAATGGTACGTGGGGCTATCCTTGTATTCCTTTCTAATTTTTAAAACGATTTTAACTATCTTTCCTAACCTAACTCAACCTAACCTAACCTTGCCGTGAATGGTTCGTGGGGCTATACTCTTTTTTTCTAATTTTATAAACGAATTTTACTATGTAGCCTAACCTTACTCAACCAATCCTAACCTTGTCGTGAATGGTTCGTGGGGCTATCCGTGCTTTTTTCTAATTTTATAAACGAATTTAACTATGTAGCTTAACCTAACTCAACCTAACCTAACCTTGCCGTGAATGGTTCGTCGGGCTATCCGTGCATTTTTCTAATTTTATAAAACGAATTTAACTATGTTGCCTAACCTAACTCAACCTAACCTAACCTTGCCGTGAATGGTTCGTGGGGCTCTACGTGCTTTATTCTAATTTTATAAACGAATTTAACTATGTTGCCTAACCTAACTCAACCTAACCTAACCTTGTGAATGGTTCGTGGGGCTGTCCATGCTTTTTTCTAATTTTATATACGAATTTAACTGTGTTGCCTAACATAACTCAACCTAACCTAACCTTGCCTTGAATGGTTCGTGGGGCTATCCGTGCTTTTTTCTAATTTTATAAACGAATTTAACTATGTAGCCTAACCTAACTCAACCTAAACTAACCTTGTCGTGAACGGTTCGTGGGGCTATCCGTGCTTTTTTCTAATTTTATAAACGAATTTAAATATGTTGCCTAAACTAACTCCACCTAACCTAACCTTGTCGTAAATGGTTCGTGGGGCTATCCGTTCACTTTTCTAATTTTTAAAAACGAATTTAATTGTGTTGCCTAACCTAACTCAACCTAACCTAACCTTGTCATGAATGGTTCCTGGGGCTATCCGTGCTTTTTTCTAGTTTTATAAACGAATTTAACTATGTAGCCTAACCTAACTCAACCCAACCTAACTTTGCCATGAATGGTTCGTGGGGCTATCCGTGCATTTTTCTAATTTTATAAACGAATTTAACTATGTTGCCTAACCTAACTCAACCTAACTTAACCTTGCCGTGAATGGTTCGTCGGGATATCCGTGCATTTTTCTAATTTAAAAAACGAATTTAACTATGTTGCCTAACCTAACTCAACCTAACCTAACCTTTTCGTGAATGGTTCGAGGGGCTATCCGTGCTTTTTTCTAATTTTATAAACGAATTTAACTATGTTGCTTAACCTAACTCAACCTAACCTAACCTTGCCGTGAATGGTTCGTGGGGTTATCCGTGCTTTTTTCTAATTTTATAAACGAATTTAACTATGTTGCCTAACCTAACTCAACCTAACCTAACCTTGCCGTGAATGGTTCGTGGGGTTATCCGTGCATTTTACTAATTTTTAAAAACGAGTTTCACTATGTTGCCTAACCTAACTAAACATAATCTAACCTTTTCGTGAATGATTCGTGGGGCTATCCTTGAATTTTACTAATTTTTATAAACGAATTTAACTATGTTGCCTAACCTAACTCAACCTAACCTAACCTTTTCGTGAATGGTTCGTGGGGCTATCCGTGCTTTTTTCTAATTTTATAAACGAATTTAACTATGTTGCCTAACCTAACTCAACCTAACCTAACCTTGTCGTAAATGGTTCGTGGGGCTATCCGTGCTTTTTTCTAATTTATTAAAACGAATTTAACTATGTTGCCTAACCTAACTCAACCTAACCTAACCTTGTCGTGAATGGTTCGTGGGGCTATCCGTGCTTTTTTCTAGTTTTATAAACGAATTTAACTATGTTGCCTAACCTAACTCAACCTAACTTAACCTTGCCGTGAATGGTTCGTGGGGCTATCCGTGCTTTTTTCTAATTTTATAAACGAATTTAACTATGTTGCCTAACCTAACTCAACCTAACCTAACCTTGTCGTGAATGGTTCGTGGGGCTCTACGTGCTTTTTTGTAATTTTATAAAACGAATTTAACTATGTTGCCTAACCTAACTCAACCTAACTTAACCTTGCCGTGAATGGTTCGTGGGGCTATCCGTGCTTTTTTGTAATTTTTTAAAACAAATTTAACTATGTTGATTAACCTAACTCAACCTAACCTAACCTTGCCGTGAATGGTTCGTGGGGCTATCCGTGATTTTTTCTAATTTTATAAACGAATTTAACTATGTTGCCTAACCTAACTCAACCTAACCTAACCTTGTCGTGAATGGTTCGTGGGGCTATCCATGCATTTTTCTAATTTTTGAAACGAAATTAACTATGTTGCCTAACCTAACTCAACCTAACCTAACCTTCTCGTGAATGGTTCGTGGGGCTATCCGTGCATTCCTTTCTAATTTTTAAAACGATTTTAACTATGTTGCCTAACCTAACTCAACCAAACCTATCCTTGCCGTGAATAGTTCGTGGGGCTATCCCTGCATTTTTCTAATTTTTAAAACGATTTTAACTTCGTTGCCCAACCAAACTCAACCTAACCTAACCTTACCGTGAATAGTTCGTGGGGCTATCCCTGCATTTTTCTAATTTTTAAAAACAAATTTAACTATGTTGCCTAAATTAACTCAACCTAACGTAACCTTGCCGTGAATGGTTCGTGGGGCTATCCGAGCATTTCTTCTAGTTTCAAAAACGAATTTAACTATGTTGCCTAACCTAACTCAACCTAACCTAACCTTGCCGTGAATGGTACGTGGGGCTATCCTTGTATTCCTTTCTAATTTTTAAAACGATTTTAACTATCTTGCCTAACCTAACTCAATCTAACCTAACCTTGCCGTGAATGGTTCGTGGGGCTATACTCTTTTTTCTAATTTTATAAACGTATTTTACTATGTAGCTTAACCTAACTCAACCTAACCTAACCTTGCCGTGAAAGGTTCGTCGGGCTATCCGTGCATTTTTCTAGTTTTATAAACGAATTTAACTATGTTGCCTAACCTAACTCAACCTAACCCAACCTTGCCGTGAATGGTTCGTGGGGCTATCCATGCATTTTTCTAATTTTTAAAACGATTTTAACTATGTTGCCCAACCAAACTCAACCTAACCTAACCTTACCGTGAATAGTTCGTGGGGCTATCCCTGCATTTTTCTAATTTTATAAAACGAATTTAACTATGTTGCCTAACCTAACTCAACCTAACCTAACCTTGCCGTGAATGGTTCGTGGGGCTCTACGTGCTTTCTTCTAATTTTATAAACGAATTTAACTATGTTGCCTAACCTAACTCAACCTAACCTAACCTTGTGAATGGTTCGTGGGGCTGTCAGTGCTTTTTTCTAATTTTATATACGAATTTAACTGTGTTGCCTAACATAACTCAACCTAACTTAACCTTGCCTTGAATGGTTCGTGGGGCTATCCGTGCTTTTTTTTTTATAAACGAATTTAACTATGTAGCCTAACCTAACTCAACCTAAACTAACCTTGTCGTGAATAGTTCGTGGGGCTATCCGTGCTTTTTTCTAATTTTATAAACGAATTTAAATATGTTGCCTAACCTAACTCCACCTAACCTAACCTTGTCGTAAATGGTTCGTGGGGCTATCCGTTCACTTTTCTAATTTTTAAAAACGAATTTAATTGTGTTGCCTAACCTAACTCAACCTAACCTAACCTTGTCATGAATGGTTCCTGGGGCTATCCGTGCTTTTTTCTAGTTTTATAAAGGAATTTAACTATGTAGCCTAACCTAACTCAACCCAACCTAACTTTGCCGTGAATGGTTCGTGGGGCTATCCGTGCATTTTTCTAATTTTATAAACGAATTTAACTATGTTGCCTAACCTAACTCAACCTAACCTAACCTTGCCGTGAATGGTTCGTCGGGATATCCGTGCATTTTTCTAATTTAAAAAACGAATTTAACTATGTTGCCTAACCTAACTCAACCTAACCTAACCTTTTCGTGAATGGTTCGTGGGGCTATCCGTGCTTTTTTCTAATTTTATAAACGAATTTAACTATGTTGCCTAACCTAACTCAACCTAACCTAACCTTGCCGTGAATGGTTCGTGGGGTTATCCGTGCATTTTACTAATTTTAAAAACGAGTTTCACTATGTTGCCTAACCTAACTAAACATAATCTAACCTTTTCGTGAATGATTCGTGGGGCTATCCTTGAATTTTACTAATTTTTATAAACGAATTTAACTATGTTGCCTAACCTAACTCAACCTAACCTAACCTTTTCGTGAATGGTTTGTGGGGCTATCCGTGCTTTTTTCTAATTTTATAAGCGAATTTAACTATGTTGCCTAACCTAACTCAACCTAACCTAACCTTGTAAATGGTTCGTGGGGCTATCCGTGCTTTTTTCTAATTTATTAAAACGAATTTAACTATGTTGCCTAACCTAACTCAACCTAACCTAACCTTGTCGTGAATGGTTCGTGGGGCTATCCGTGCTTTTTTCTAGTTTTATAAACGAATTTAACTATGTTGCCTAACCTAACTCAACCTAACCTAACCTTGCCGTGAATGGTTCGTGGGGCTATCCGTGCTTTTTTCTAATTTTATAAACGAATTTAACTATGTTGCCTAACCTAACTCAACCTAACCTAACCTTGTCGTGAATGGTTCGTGGGGCTCTACGTGCTTTTTTGTAATTTTATAAAACGAATTTAACTATGTTGCCTAACCTAACTCAACCTAACTTAACCTTGCCGTGAATGGTTCGTGGGGCTATCCGTGCTTTTTTGTAATTTTTTAAAACGAATTTAACTATGTTGATTAACCTAACTCAACCTAACCTAACCTTGCCGTGAATGGTTCGTGGGGCTATCCGTGATTTTTTCTAATTTTATAAACGAATTTAACTATGTTGCCTAACCTAACTCAACCTAACCTAACCTTGTCGTGAATGGTTCGTGGGGCTATCCATGCATTTTTCTAATTTTTGAAACGAAATTAACTATGTTGCCTAACCTAACTCAACCTAACCTAACCTTCTCGTGAATGGTTCGTGGGGCTATCCGTGCATTCCTTTCTAATTTTTAAAACGATTTAAACTATGTTGCCTAACCTAACTCAACCAAACCTAACCTTGCCGTGAATAGTTCGTGGGGCTATCCCTGCATTTTTCTAATTTTTAAAACGATTTTAAATTCGTTGCCCAACCAAACTCAACCTAACCTAACCTTACCGTGAATAGTTCGTGGGGCTATCCCTGCATTTTTCTAATTTTTAAAAACAAATTTAACTATGTTGCCTAAATTAACTCAACCTAACGTAACCTTGCCGTGAATGGTTCGTGGGGCTATCCGAGCATTTCCTCTAGTTTCAAAAACGAATTTAACTATGTTGCCTAACCTAACTCAACCTAACCTAACCTTCTCGTGAATGGTTCGTGGGGCTATCCGTGCATTCCTTTCTAATTTTTAAAACGATTTAAACTATGTTGCCTAACCTAACTCAACCAAACCTAACCTTGCCGTGAATAGTTCGTGGGGCTATCCCTGCATTTTTCTAATTTTTAAAACGATTTTAAATTCGTTGCCCAACCAAACTCAACCTAACCTAACCTTGCCGTGAATGGTTCGTCGGGCTATCCGTGCATTTTTCTAGTTTTATAAACGAATTTAACTATGTTGCCTAACCTAACTCAACCTAACCTAACCTTGCCGTGAATGGTTCGTGGGGCTATCCGTGCTTTTTTCTAATTTTATAAACGAATTTAACTATGTTGCCTAACCTAACTCAACCTAACCTAACCTTGTCGTGAATGGTTCGTGGGGCTCTACGTGCTTTTTTGTAATTTTATAAACGAATTTCACTATGTTGCCTAACCTAACTCAATCTAACCTAACCTTGCCGTGAATGGTTCGTTTAGCTATCCGTGCTTTTTTCTAATTTTATAAACGAATTTAACTATGTTGCCTAACCTAACTCAACCTAACCTAACCTTGTCGTGAATGGTTCGTGGGGCTATCCATGCATTTTTCTAATTTTTGAAACGAAATTAACTATGTTGCCTAACCTAACTCAACCTAACCTAACCTTCTCGTGAGTGGTTCGTGGGGCTCTACGTGCTTTTTTGTAATTTTATAAACGAATTTCACTATGTTGCCTAACCTAACTCAATCTAACCTAACCTTGCCGTGAATGGTTCGTTTAGCTATCCGTGCTTTTTTCTAATTTTATAAACGAATTTAACTATGTTGCCTAACCTAACTCAACCTAACCTAACCTTGTCGTGAATGGTTCGTGGGGCTATCCATGCATTTTTCTAATTTTTGAAACGAAATTAACTATGTTGCCTAACCTAACTCAACCTAACCTAACCTTCTCGTGAGTGGTTCGTGGGGCTATCCGTGCATTCCTTTCTAATTTTTAAAACGATTTTAACTATGTTGCCTAACCTAACTGAACCTAACCTAACCTTGCCGTGAATAGTTCGTGGGGCTATCCCTGCATTTTTCTAATTTTTAAAACGATTTTAACTATGTTGCCCAACCAAACTCAACCTAACCTAACCTTACCGTGAATAGTTCGTGGGGCTATCCCTGCATTTTTCTAATTTTTAAAAACAAATTTAACTATCTTGCCTAAATTAACTCAACCTAACGTAACCTTGCCGTGAATGGTTCGTGGGGCTATCCGAGCTTTTCTTCTAGTTTCAAAAACGAATTTACCTATGTTGCCTAACCTAACTCAACCTAACCTAACCTTGCCGTGAATGGTACGTGGGGCTATCCTTGTATTCCTTTCTAATTTTTAAAACGATTTTAACTATCTTTCCTAACCTAACTCAATCTAACCTAACCTTGCCGTGAATGGTTCGTGGGGCTATACTCTTTTTTTCTAATTTTATAAACGAATTTTACTATGTAGCCTAACCTAACTCAACATATCCTAACCTTGTCGTGAATGGTTCGTGGGGCTATCCGTGCTTTTTTCTAATTTTATAAACGAATTTAACTATGTAGCTTAACCTAACTCAACCTAACCTAACCTTGCCGTGAATGGTTCGTCGGGCTATCCGTGCATTTTTCTAATTTTATAAAACGAATTTAACTATGTTGCCTAACCTAACTCAACCTAACCTAACCTTGCCGTGAATGGTTCGTGGGGCTCTACGTGCTTTCTTCTAATTTTATAAACGAATTTAACTATGTTGCCTAACCTAACTCAATCTAACCTAACCTTGTGAATAGTTCGTGGGGCTGTCAGTGCTTTTTTCTAATTTTATATACGAATTTAACTGTGTTGCCTAACATAACTCAACCTAACCTAACCTTGCCTTGAATGGTTCGTGGGGCTATCCGTGCTTTTTTTTTTTATAAACGAATTTAACAATGTAGCCTAACCTAACTCAACCTAAACTAACCTTGTCGTGAATGGTTCGTGGGGCTATCCGTGCTTTTTTCTAATTTTATAAACGAATTTAAATATGTTGCCTAACCTAACTCCACCTAACCTAACCTTGTCGTAAATGGTTCGTGGGGCTATCCGTTCACTTTTCTAATTTTTAAAAACGAATTTAATTGTGTTGCCTAACCTAACTCAACCTAACCTAACCTTGTCATGAATGGTTCCTGGGGCTATCCGTGCTTTTTTCTAGTTTTATAAACGAATTTAACTTTGTAGCCTAACCTAACTCAACCCAACCTAACTTTGCCGTGAATGGTTCGTGGGGCTATCCGTGCATTTTTCTAATTTTATAAACGAATTTAACTATGTTGCCTAACCTAACTCAACCTAACCTAACCTTGCCGTGAATGGTTCGTCGGGATATCCGTGCATTTTTCTAATTTAAAAAACGAATTTAACTATGTTGCCTAACCTAACTCAACCTAACCTAACCTTTTCTTGAATGGTTCGTGGGGCTATCCGTGCTTTTTTCTAATTTTATAAACGAATTTAACTATGTTGCCTAACCTAACTCAACCTAACCTAACCTTGCCGTGAATGGTTCGTGGGGTTATCCGTGCATTTTACTAATTTTAAAAACGAGTTTCACTATGTTGCCTAACCTAACTAAACATAATCTAACCTTTTCGTGAATGATTCGTGGGGCTATCCTTGAATTTTACTAATTTGTATAAACGAATTTAACTATGTTGCCTAACCTAACTCAACCTAACCTAACCTTGTCGTAAATGGTTCGTGGGGCTATCCGTGCTTTTTTCTAATTTATTAAAACGAATTTAACTATGTTGCCTAACCTAACTCAACCTAACCTAACCTTGTCGTGAATGGTTCGTGGGGCTATCCGTGCTTTTTTCTAGCTTTATAAACGAAATTAACTATGTTGCCTAACCTAACTCAACCTAACCTAACCTTGCCGTGAATGGTTCGTGGGGCTATCCGTGCTTTTTTCTAATTTTATAAACGAATTTAACTATGTTGCCTAACCTAACTCAACCTAACCTAACCTTGTCGTGAATGGTTCGTGGGGCTCTACGTGCTTTTTTGTAATTTTATAAAACGAATTTAACTATGTTGCCTAACCTAACTCAACCTAACTTAACCTTGCCGTGAATGGTTCGTGGGGCTATCCGTGTTTTTTGTAATTTTTTAAAACGAATTTAACTATGTTGATTAACCTAACTCAACCTAACCTAACCTTGCCGTGAATGGTTCGTGGGGCTATCCGTGATTTTTTATAATTTTATAAACGAATTTAACTATGTTGCCTAACCTAACTCAACCTAACCTAACCTTGTCGTGAATGGTTCGTGGGGCTATCCATGCATTTTTCTAATTTTTGAAACGAAATTAACTATGTTGCCTAACCTAACTCAACCTAACCTAACCTTCTCGTGAATGGTTCGTGGGGCTATCCGTGCATTCCTTTCTAATTTTTAAAACGATTTAAACTATGTTGCCTAACCTAACTCAACCAAACCTAACCTTGCCGTGAATAGTTCGTGGGGCTATCCCTGCATTTTTCTAATTTTTAAAACGATTTTAACTTCGTTGCCCAACCAAACTCAACTTAACCTAACCTTACCGTGAATTGTTCGTGGGGCTATCCCTGCATTTTTCTAATTTTTAAAAACAAATTTAACTATGTTGCCTAAATTAACTCAACCTAACGTAACCTTGCCGTGAATGGTTCGTGGGGCTATCCGAGCATTTCCTCTAGTTTCAAAAACGAATTTAACTATGTTGCCTAACCTAACTCAACCTAACCTAACCTTGCCGTGAATGGTACGTGGGGCTATCCTTGTATTCCTTTCTAATTTTTAAAACGATTTTAACTATCTTGCCTAACCTAACTCAATCTAACCTAACCTTGCCGTGAATGGTTCGTGGGGCTATACTCTTTTTTCTAATTTTATAAACGTATTTTACTATGTAGCCTAACCTAACTCAACCTAACCTAACCTTGTCGTGAATGGTTCGTGGGGCTATCCGTGCTTTTTTCTAATTTTATAAACGAATTTAACTATGTAGCTTAACCTAACTCAACCTAACCTAACCTTGCCGTGAATGGTTCGTCGGGCTATCCGTGCATTTTTCTAGTTTTATAAATGAATTTAACTATGTTGCCTAACCTAACTCAACCTAACCTAACCTTGCCGTGAATGGTTCGTGGGGCTATCCGTGCTTTTTTCTAATTTTATAAACGAATTTAACTATGTTGCCTAACCTAACTCAACCTAACCTAACCTTGTCGTGAATGGTTCGTGGGGCTCTACGTGCTTTTTTGTAATTTTTTAAAACGAATTTAACTATGTTGCCTAACCTAACTCAACCTAACTTAACCTTGTCGTGAATGGTTCGTGGGGCTATCCGTGCTTTTTTGTAATTTTTTTAAACGAATTTAACTATGTTGCCTAACCTAACTCAACCTAACCTAACCTTGCCGTCAATGGTTCGTGGGGCTATCCGTGATTTTTTCTAATTTTATAAACGAATTTACCTATGTTGCCTAACCTAACTCAACCTAACCTAACCTTGTCGTGAATGGTTCGTGGGGCTATCCAAGCATTTTTCTAATTTTTGAAACGAAATTAACTATGTTGCCTAACCTAACTCAACCTAACCTAACCTTCTCGTGAGTGGTTCGTGGGGCTATCCGTGCATTCCTTTCTAATTTTTAAAACGATTTTAACTATGTTGCCTAACCTAACTCAACCTAACCTAACCTTGCCGTGAATGGTTCGTGGGGCTATACTCTTTTTTTCTAATTTTATAAACGAATTTTACAATGTAGCCTAACCTAACTCAACTTAACCTAACCTTGTCGTGAATGGTTCGTGGAGCTATCCGTGCTTTTTTCTAATTTTATAAACGAATTTAACTATGTAGCTTAACCTAACTCAACCTAACCTAACCTTGGCGTGAATGGTTCGTCGGGCTATCCGTGCATTTTTCTAATTTTATAAAACGAATTTATCTATGTTGCCTAACCTAACTCAACCTAACATAACCTTGCCGTGAATGGTTCGTGGGGCTCTACGTGCTTTCTTCTAATTTTATAAACGAATTTAACTATGTTGCCTAACCTAACTCAACCTAACCTAACCTTGTGAATGATTCGTGGGGCTGTCCGTGATTTTTTCTAATTTTATATACGAATTTAACTGTGTTGCCTAACCTAACTCAACCTAACCTAACCTTGCCTTGAATGGTTCGTGGGGCTATCCGTGCTTTTTTCTAATTTTTAAAACGAATTTAACTATGTAGCCTAACCTAACTCAACCTAACCTAACCTTGTCGTGAATCGTTCGTGGGGCTATCCGTGCTTTTTTCTAAGTTTATAAACGAATTTAAATATGTTGCCTAACCTAACTCCACCTAACTTAACCTTGTCGTAAATCGTTCGTGGGGCTATCCGTGCACTTTTCTAATTTTTAAAAACGAATTTAATTGTGTTGCCTAACCTAACTCAACCTAACCTAACCTTGTCGTGAATGGTTCCTGGGGCTATCCGTGCTTTTTTCTAATTTTATAAACGAATTTAACTATGTTGCCTAACCTAACTCAACCTAACCTAACCTTGCCGTGAATGGTTCGTTAGGATATCCGTGCATTTTTCTAATTTTAAAAAACGAATTTAACTATGTTGCCTAACCTAACTGAACCTAACCTAACCTTGTTGTGAATGGTTCGTGGGGCTATCCGTGAATTTTACTAATTTTTAAAAACGAATTTATCTATGTTGCCTAACCTAAATCAACCTAACCTAACCTTGTCGTGAATGGTTCGTCGGGCTATCCGTGCATTTTTCTAATTTTATAAAACGAATTTAACTATGTTGCCTAACCTAACTCAACCTAACCTAACCTTGCCGTGAATGGTTCGTGGGGCTCTACGTGCTTTCTTCTAATTTTATAAACGAATTTAACTATGTTGCCTAACCTAACTCAACCTAACCTAACCTTGTGAATGGTTCGTGGGGCTGTCCGTGCTTTTTTCTAATTTTATATACGAATTTAACTGTGTTGCCTAACATAACTCAACCTAACCTAACCTTGCCTTGAATGGTTCTTGGGGCTATCCGTGCTTTTTTCTAATTTTATAAACGAATTTAACTATGTAGCCTAACCTAACTCAACCTAAACTAACCTTGTCGTGAATGGTTCGTGGGGCTATCCGTGCTTTTTTCTAATTTTATAAACGAATTTAAATATGTTGCCTAACCTAACTCCACCTAACCTAACCTTGTCGTAAATGGTTCGTGGGGCTATCCGTTCACTTTTCTAATTTTTAAAAACGAATTTAATTGTGTTGCCTAACCTAACTCAACCTAACCTAACCTTGTCATGAATGGTTCCTGGGGCTATCCGTGCTTTTTTCTAGTTTTATAAACGAATTTAACTATGTAGCCTAACCTAACTCAACCCAACCTAACTTTGCCGTGAATGGTTCGTGGGGCTATCCGTGCATTTTTCTAATTTTATAAACGAATTTAACTATGTTGCCTAACCTAACTCAACCTAACTTAACCTTGCCGTGAATGGTTCGTCGGGATATCCGTGCATTTTTCTAATTTAAAAAACGAATTTAACTATGTTGCCTAACCTAACTCAACCTAACCTAACCTTTTCGTGAATGGTTCGTGGGGCTATCCGTGCTTTTTTCTAATTTTATAAACGAATTTAACTATGTTGCCTAACCTAACACAACCTAACCTAACCTTGCCGTGAATGGTTCGTGGGGTTATGGGTTTTTTTTTCTAATTTTATAAACGAATTTAACTATGTTGCCTAACCTAACTCAACCTAACCTAACCTTGCCGTGAATGGTTCGTGGGGTTATCCGTGCATTTTACTAATTTTTAAAAACGAGTTTCACTATGTTGCCTAACCTAACTAAACAAAATCTAACCTTTTCGTGAATGATTCGTGGGGCTATCCTTGAATTTTACTAATTTTTATAAACGAATTTAACTATGTTGCCTAACCTAACTCAACCTAACCTAACCTTTTCGTGAATGGTTCGTGGGGCTATCCGTGCTTTTTTGTAATTTTATAAAACGAATTTAACTATGTTGCCTAACCTAACTCAACCTAACTTAACCTTGCCGTGAATGGTTCGTGGGGCTATCCGTGCTTTTTTGTAATTTTTTAAAACAAATTTAACTATGTTGATTAACCTAACTCAACCTAACCTAACCTTGTCGTGAATGGTTCCTGGGGCTATCCGTGCTTTTTTCTAATTTTATAAACGAATTTAACTATGTTGCCTAACCTAACTCAACCTAACCTAACCTTGCCGTGAATGGTTCGTTAGGATATCCGTGCATTTTTCTAATTTTAAAAAACGAATTTAACTATGTTGCCTAACCTAACTCAACCTAACGTAACCTTGCCGTGAATGGTTCGTGGGGCTATCCGTGCTTTTTTCTAATTTTATAAACGAATTTAACTATGTTGCCTAACCTAACTCAACCTAACCTAACCTTGCCGTGAATGGTTCGTGGGGCTATCCGTGCTTTTATGTAATTTTATAAACGAATATTACTATGTAGCCTAACCTAACTCAACCTAACCTAACCTTGCCGAGAATGGTTCGTCGGGCTATCCGTGCATTTTTCTAATTTTAAAAAACGAATTTAACTATGTTGCCTAACCTAACTGAACCTAACCTAACCTTGTTGTGAATGGTTCGTGGGGCTATCCGTGAATTTTACTAATTTTTAAAAACGAATTTATCTATGTTGCCTAATATAAATCAACCTAACCTAACCTTGTCGTGAATGGTTCGTGGGGCTATCCGTGCTTTTTTCTAATTTTATAAACGAATTTAACTATGTTGCCTAACCTAACTCAACCTAACCTAACCTTGTCGTGAATGGTTCGTGGGGCTATCCGTGCTTTTTTCTAATTTTATAAACGAATTTAACTATGTTGCCTAACCTAACTCAACCTAACCTAACCTTGTCGTGAATGGTTCGTGGGGCTATCCGTCCCTTTTTTCTAATTTTATAAACGAATTTAACTATGTTGCCTAACCTAACTCAACCTAAAGTAACCTTGTCGTGAATGGTTCGTCGGGCTATCCGTGCTTTTTTCTAAATTTATAAACGAATTTAACTATGTTGCCTAACCTAACTCAACCTAACCTAACCTTCTCGTGAGTGGTTCGTGGGGCTATCCTTGCATTCCTTTCTAATTTTTAAAAGATTTTAACTATGTTGCCTAACCTAACTCAACCTAACCTAAGCTTGCCGTGAATAGTTCGTTGGGCTATCCCTGCATTTTTCTAATTTTTAAAACGATTTTAACTATGTTGCCCAACCAAACTCAACCTAACCTAACCTTACCGTGAATAGTTCGTGGGGCTATCCCTGCATTTTTCTAATTTTTAAAAACAAATTTAACTATCTTGCCTAAATTAACTCAACCTAACGTAACCTTGCCGTGAATGGTTCGTGGGGCTATCCGAGCATTTCTTCTAGTTTCAAAAACGAATTTACCTATGTTGCCTAACCTAACTCAACCTAACCTAACCTTGCCGTGAATGGTACGTGGGGCTATCCTTGTATTCCTTTCTAATTTTTAAAACGATTTTAACTATCTTTCCTAACCTAACTCAATCTAACCTAACCTTGCCGTGAATGGTTCGTGGGGCTATACTCTTTTTTTCTAATTTTATAAACGAATTTTACTATGTAGCCTAACCTAACTCAACATATCCTAACCTTGTCGTGAATGGTTCGTGGGGCTATCCGTGCTTTTTTCTAATTTTATAAACGAATTTAACTATGTAGCTTAACCTAACTCAACCTAACCTAACCTTGCCGTGAATGGTTCGTCGGGCTATCCGTGCATTTTTCTAATTTTATAAAACGAATTTAACTATGTTGCCTAACCTAACTCAACCTAACCTAACCTTGCCGTGAATGGTTCGTGGGGCTCTACGTGCTTTCTTCTAATTTTATAAACGAATTTAACTATGTTGCCTAACCTAACTCAATCTAACCTAACCTTGTGAATAGTTCGTGGGGCTGTCAGTGCTTTTTTCTAATTTTATATACGAATTTAACTGTGTTGCCTAACATAACTCAACCTAACCTAACCTTGCCTTGAATGGTTCGTGGGGCTATCCGTGCTTTTTTTTTTATAAACGAATTTAACAATGTAGCCTAACCTAACTCAACCTAAACTAACCTTGTCGTGAATGGTTCGTGGGGCTATCCGTGCTTTTTTCTAATTTTATAAACGAATTTAAATATGTTGCCTAACCTAACTCCACCTAACCTAACCTTGTCGTAAATGGTTCGTGGGGCTATCCGTTCACTTTTCTAATTTTTAAAAACGAATTTAATTGTGTTGCCTAACCTAACTCAACCTAACCTAACCTTGTCATGAATGGTTCCTGGGGCTATCCGTGCTTTTTTCTAGTTTTATAAACGAATTTAACTTTGTAGCCTAACCTAACTCAACCCAACCTAACTTTGCCGTGAATGGTTCGTGGGGCTATCCGTGCATTTTTCTAATTTTATAAACGAATTTAACTATGTTGCCTAACCTAACTCAACCTAACCTAACCTTGCCGTGAATGGTTCGTCGGGATATCCGTGCATTTTTCTAATTTAAAAAACGAATTTAACTATGTTGCCTAACCTAACTCAACCTAACCTAACCTTTTCTTGAATGGTTCGTGGGGCTATCCGTGCTTTTTTCTAATTTTATAAACGAATTTAACTATGTTGCCTAACCTAACTCAACCTAACCTAACCTTGCCGTGAATGGTTCGTGGGGTTATCCGTGCATTTTACTAATTTTAAAAACGAGTTTCACTATGTTGCCTAACCTAACTAAACATAATCTAACCTTTTCGTGAATGATTCGTGGGGCTATCCTTGAATTTTACTAATTTGTATAAACGAATTTAACTATGTTGCCTAACCTAACTCAACCTAACCTAACCTTGTCGTAAATGGTTCGTGGGGCTATCCGTGCTTTTTTCTAATTTATTAAAACGAATTTAACTATGTTGCCTAACCTAACTCAACCTAACCTAACCTTGTCGTGAATGGTTCGTGGGGCTATCCGTGCTTTTTTCTAGCTTTATAAACGAAATTAACTATGTTGCCTAACCTAACTCAACCTAACCTAACCTTGCCGTGAATGGTTCGTGGGGCTATCCGTGCTTTTTTCTAATTTTATAAACGAATTTAACTATGTTGCCTAACCTAACTCAACCTAACCTAACCTTGTCGTGAATGGTTCGTGGGGCTCTACGTGCTTTTTTGTAATTTTATAAAACGAATTTAACTATGTTGCCTAACCTAACTCAACCTAACTTAACCTTGCCGTGAATGGTTCGTGGGGCTATCCGTGTTTTTTGTAATTTTTTAAAACGAATTTAACTATGTTGATTAACCTAACTCAACCTAACCTAACCTTGCCGTGAATGGTTCGTGGGGCTATCCGTGATTTTTTATAATTTTATAAACGAATTTAACTATGTTGCCTAACCTAACTCAACCTAACCTAACCTTGTCGTGAATGGTTCGTGGGGCTATCCATGCATTTTTCTAATTTTTGAAACGAAATTAACTATGTTGCCTAACCTAACTCAACCTAACCTAACCTTCTCGTGAATGGTTCGTGGGGCTATCCGTGCATTCCTTTCTAATTTTTAAAACGATTTAAACTATGTTGCCTAACCTAACTCAACCAAACCTAACCTTGCCGTGAATAGTTCGTGGGGCTATCCCTGCATTTTTCTAATTTTTAAAACGATTTTAACTTCGTTGCCCAACCAAACTCAACTTAACCTAACCTTACCGTGAATTGTTCGTGGGGCTATCCCTGCATTTTTCTAATTTTTAAAAACAAATTTAACTATGTTGCCTAAATTAACTCAACCTAACGTAACCTTGCCGTGAATGGTTCGTGGGGCTATCCGAGCATTTCCTCTAGTTTCAAAAACGAATTTAACTATGTTGCCTAACCTAACTCAACCTAACCTAACCTTGCCGTGAATGGTACGTGGGGCTATCCTTGTATTCCTTTCTAATTTTTAAAACGATTTTAACTATCTTGCCTAACCTAACTCAATCTAACCTAACCTTGCCGTGAATGGTTCGTGGGGCTATACTCTTTTTTCTAATTTTATAAACGTATTTTACTATGTAGCCTAACCTAACTCAACCTAACCTAACCTTGTCGTGAATGGTTCGTGGGGCTATCCGTGCTTTTTTCTAATTTTATAAACGAATTTAACTATGTAGCTTAACCTAACTCAACCTAACCTAACCTTGCCGTGAATGGTTCGTCGGGCTATCCGTGCATTTTTCTAGTTTTATAAATGAATTTAACTATGTTGCCTAACCTAACTCAACCTAACCTAACCTTGCCGTGAATGGTTCGTGGGGCTATCCGTGCTTTTTTCTAATTTTATAAACGAATTTAACTATGTTGCCTAACCTAACTCAACCTAACCTAACCTTGTCGTGAATGGTTCGTGGGGCTCTACGTGCTTTTTTGTAATTTTTTAAAACGAATTTAACTATGTTGCCTAACCTAACTCAACCTAACTTAACCTTGTCGTGAATGGTTCGTGGGGCTATCCGTGCTTTTTTGTAATTTTTTTAAACGAATTTAACTATGTTGCCTAACCTAACTCAACCTAACCTAACCTTGCCGTCAATGGTTCGTGGGGCTATCCGTGATTTTTTCTAATTTTATAAACGAATTTACCTATGTTGCCTAACCTAACTCAACCTAACCTAACCTTGTCGTGAATGGTTCGTGGGGCTATCCAAGCATTTTTCTAATTTTTGAAACGAAATTAACTATGTTGCCTAACCTAACTCAACCTAACCTAACCTTCTCGTGAGTGGTTCGTGGGGCTATCCGTGCATTCCTTTCTAATTTTTAAAACGATTTTAACTATGTTGCCTAACCTAACTCAACCTAACCTAACCTTGCCGTGAATGGTTCGTGGGGCTATACTCTTTTTTTCTAATTTTATAAACGAATTTTACAATGTAGCCTAACCTAACTCAACTTAACCTAACCTTGTCGTGAATGGTTCGTGGAGCTATCCGTGCTTTTTTCTAATTTTATAAACGAATTTAACTATGTAGCTTAACCTAACTCAACCTAACCTAACCTTGGCGTGAATGGTTCGTCGGGCTATCCGTGCATTTTTCTAATTTTATAAAACGAATTTATCTATGTTGCCTAACCTAACTCAACCTAACATAACCTTGCCGTGAATGGTTCGTGGGGCTCTACGTGCTTTCTTCTAATTTTATAAACGAATTTAACTATGTTGCCTAACCTAACTCAACCTAACCTAACCTTGTGAATGATTCGTGGGGCTGTCCGTGATTTTTTCTAATTTTATATACGAATTTAACTGTGTTGCCTAACCTAACTCAACCTAACCTAACCTTGCCTTGAATGGTTCGTGGGGCTATCCGTGCTTTTTTCTAATTTTTAAAACGAATTTAACTATGTAGCCTAACCTAACTCAACCTAACCTAACCTTGTCGTGAATCGTTCGTGGGGCTATCCGTGCTTTTTTCTAAGTTTATAAACGAATTTAAATATGTTGCCTAACCTAACTCCACCTAACTTAACCTTGTCGTAAATCGTTCGTGGGGCTATCCGTGCACTTTTCTAATTTTTAAAAACGAATTTAATTGTGTTGCCTAACCTAACTCAACCTAACCTAACCTTGTCGTGAATGGTTCCTGGGGCTATCCGTGCTTTTTTCTAATTTTATAAACGAATTTAACTATGTTGCCTAACCTAACTCAACCTAACCTAACCTTGCCGTGAATGGTTCGTTAGGATATCCGTGCATTTTTCTAATTTTAAAAAACGAATTTAACTATGTTGCCTAACCTAACTGAACCTAACCTAACCTTGTTGTGAATGGTTCGTGGGGCTATCCGTGAATTTTACTAATTTTTAAAAACGAATTTATCTATGTTGCCTAACCTAAATCAACCTAACCTAACCTTGTCGTGAATGGTTCGTCGGGCTATCCGTGCATTTTTCTAATTTTATAAAACGAATTTAACTATGTTGCCTAACCTAACTCAACCTAACCTAACCTTGCCGTGAATGGTTCGTGGGGCTCTACGTGCTTTCTTCTAATTTTATAAACGAATTTAACTATGTTGCCTAACCTAACTCAACCTAACCTAACCTTGTGAATGGTTCGTGGGGCTGTCCGTGCTTTTTTCTAATTTTATATACGAATTTAACTGTGTTGCCTAACATAACTCAACCTAACCTAACCTTGCCTTGAATGGTTCTTGGGGCTATCCGTGCTTTTTTCTAATTTTATAAACGAATTTAACTATGTAGCCTAACCTAACTCAACCTAAACTAACCTTGTCGTGAATGGTTCGTGGGGCTATCCGTGCTTTTTTCTAATTTTATAAACGAATTTAAATATGTTGCCTAACCTAACTCCACCTAACCTAACCTTGTCGTAAATGGTTCGTGGGGCTATCCGTTCACTTTTCTAATTTTTAAAAACGAATTTAATTGTGTTGCCTAACCTAACTCAACCTAACCTAACCTTGTCATGAATGGTTCCTGGGGCTATCCGTGCTTTTTTCTAGTTTTATAAACGAATTTAACTATGTAGCCTAACCTAACTCAACCCAACCTAACTTTGCCGTGAATGGTTCGTGGGGCTATCCGTGCATTTTTCTAATTTTATAAACGAATTTAACTATGTTGCCTAACCTAACTCAACCTAACTTAACCTTGCCGTGAATGGTTCGTCGGGATATCCGTGCATTTTTCTAATTTAAAAAACGAATTTAACTATGTTGCCTAACCTAACTCAACCTAACCTAACCTTTTCGTGAATGGTTCGTGGGGCTATCCGTGCTTTTTTCTAATTTTATAAACGAATTTAACTATGTTGCCTAACCTAACACAACCTAACCTAACCTTGCCGTGAATGGTTCGTGGGGTTATGGGTTTTTTTTTCTAATTTTATAAACGAATTTAACTATGTTGCCTAACCTAACTCAACCTAACCTAACCTTGCCGTGAATGGTTCGTGGGGTTATCCGTGCATTTTACTAATTTTTAAAAACGAGTTTCACTATGTTGCCTAACCTAACTAAACAAAATCTAACCTTTTCGTGAATGATTCGTGGGGCTATCCTTGAATTTTACTAATTTTTATAAACGAATTTAACTATGTTGCCTAACCTAACTCAACCTAACCTAACCTTTTCGTGAATGGTTCGTGGGGCTATCCGTGCTTTTTTGTAATTTTATAAAACGAATTTAACTATGTTGCCTAACCTAACTCAACCTAACTTAACCTTGCCGTGAATGGTTCGTGGGGCTATCCGTGCTTTTTTGTAATTTTTTAAAACAAATTTAACTATGTTGATTAACCTAACTCAACCTAACCTAACCTTGTCGTGAATGGTTCCTGGGGCTATCCGTGCTTTTTTCTAATTTTATAAACGAATTTAACTATGTTGCCTAACCTAACTCAACCTAACCTAACCTTGCCGTGAATGGTTCGTTAGGATATCCGTGCATTTTTCTAATTTTAAAAAACGAATTTAACTATGTTGCCTAACCTAACTCAACCTAACGTAACCTTGCCGTGAATGGTTCGTGGGGCTATCCGTGCTTTTTTCTAATTTTATAAACGAATTTAACTATGTTGCCTAACCTAACTCAACCTAACCTAACCTTGCCGTGAATGGTTCGTGGGGCTATCCGTGCTTTTATGTAATTTTATAAACGAATATTACTATGTAGCCTAACCTAACTCAACCTAACCTAACCTTGCCGAGAATGGTTCGTCGGGCTATCCGTGCATTTTTCTAATTTTAAAAAACGAATTTAACTATGTTGCCTAACCTAACTGAACCTAACCTAACCTTGTTGTGAATGGTTCGTGGGGCTATCCGTGAATTTTACTAATTTTTAAAAACGAATTTATCTATGTTGCCTAATATAAATCAACCTAACCTAACCTTGTCGTGAATGGTTCGTGGGGCTATCCGTGCTTTTTTCTAATTTTATAAACGAATTTAACTATGTTGCCTAACCTAACTCAACCTAACCTAACCTTGTCGTGAATGGTTCGTGGGGCTATCCGTGCTTTTTTCTAATTTTATAAACGAATTTAACTATGTTGCCTAACCTAACTCAACCTAACCTAACCTTGTCGTGAATGGTTCGTGGGGCTATCCGTCCCTTTTTTCTAATTTTATAAACGAATTTAACTATGTTGCCTAACCTAACTCAACCTAAAGTAACCTTGTCGTGAATGGTTCGTCGGGCTATCCGTGCTTTTTTCTAAATTTATAAACGAATTTAACTATGTTGCCTAACCTAACTCAACCTAACCTAACCTTCTCGTGAGTGGTTCGTGGGGCTATCCTTGCATTCCTTTCTAATTTTTAAAAGATTTTAACTATGTTGCCTAACCTAACTCAACCTAACCTAAGCTTGCCGTGAATAGTTCGTTGGGCTATCCCTGCATTTTTCTAATTTTTAAAACGATTTTAACTATGTTGCCCAACCAAACTCAACCTAACCTAACCTTACCGTGAATAGTTCGTGGGGCTATCCCTGCATTTTTCTAATTTTTAAAAACAAATTTAACTATCTTGCCTAAATTAACTCAACCTAACGTAACCTTGCCGTGAATGGTTCGTGGGGCTATCCGAGCATTTCTTCTAGTTTCAAAAACGAATTTACCTATGTTGCCTAACCTAACTCAACCTAACCTAACCTTGCCGTGAATGGTACGTGGGGCTATCCTTGTATTCCTTTCTAATTTTTAAAACGATTTTAACTATCTTTCCTAACCTAACTCAATCTAACCTAACCTTGCCGTGAATGGTTCGTGGGGCTATACTCTTTTTTTCTAATTTTATAAACGAATTTTACTATGTAGCCTAACCTAACTCAACATATCCTAACCTTGTCGTGAATGGTTCGTGGGGCTATCCGTGCTTTTTTCTAATTTTATAAACGAATTTAACTATGTAGCTTAACCTAACTCAACCTAACCTAACCTTGCCGTGAATGGTTCGTCGGGCTATCCGTGCATTTTTCTAATTTTATAAAACGAATTTAACTATGTTGCCTAACCTAACTCAACCTAACCTAACCTTGCCGTGAATGGTTCGTGGGGCTCTACGTGCTTTCTTCTAATTTTATAAACGAATTTAACTATGTTGCCTAACCTAACTCAATCTAACCTAACCTTGTGAATAGTTCGTGGGGCTGTCAGTGCTTTTTTCTAATTTTATATACGAATTTAACTGTGTTGCCTAACATAACTCAACCTAACCTAACCTTGCCTTGAATGGTTCGTGGGGCTATCCGTGCTTTTTTTTTTATAAACGAATTTAACAATGTAGCCTAACCTAACTCAACCTAAACTAACCTTGTCGTGAATGGTTCGTGGGGCTATCCGTGCTTTTTTCTAATTTTATAAACGAATTTAAATATGTTGCCTAACCTAACTCCACCTAACCTAACCTTGTCGTAAATGGTTCGTGGGGCTATCCGTTCACTTTTCTAATTTTTAAAAACGAATTTAATTGTGTTGCCTAACCTAACTCAACCTAACCTAACCTTGTCATGAATGGTTCCTGGGGCTATCCGTGCTTTTTTCTAGTTTTATAAACGAATTTAACTTTGTAGCCTAACCTAACTCAACCCAACCTAACTTTGCCGTGAATGGTTCGTGGGGCTATCCGTGCATTTTTCTAATTTTATAAACGAATTTAACTATGTTGCCTAACCTAACTCAACCTAACCTAACCTTGCCGTGAATGGTTCGTCGGGATATCCGTGCATTTTTCTAATTTAAAAAACGAATTTAACTATGTTGCCTAACCTAACTCAACCTAACCTAACCTTTTCTTGAATGGTTCGTGGGGCTATCCGTGCTTTTTTCTAATTTTATAAACGAATTTAACTATGTTGCCTAACCTAACTCAACCTAACCTAACCTTGCCGTGAATGGTTCGTGGGGTTATCCGTGCATTTTACTAATTTTAAAAACGAGTTTCACTATGTTGCCTAACCTAACTAAACATAATCTAACCTTTTCGTGAATGATTCGTGGGGCTATCCTTGAATTTTACTAATTTGTATAAACGAATTTAACTATGTTGCCTAACCTAACTCAACCTAACCTAACCTTGTCGTAAATGGTTCGTGGGGCTATCCGTGCTTTTTTCTAATTTATTAAAACGAATTTAACTATGTTGCCTAACCTAACTCAACCTAACCTAACCTTGTCGTGAATGGTTCGTGGGGCTATCCGTGCTTTTTTCTAGCTTTATAAACGAAATTAACTATGTTGCCTAACCTAACTCAACCTAACCTAACCTTGCCGTGAATGGTTCGTGGGGCTATCCGTGCTTTTTTCTAATTTTATAAACGAATTTAACTATGTTGCCTAACCTAACTCAACCTAACCTAACCTTGTCGTGAATGGTTCGTGGGGCTCTACGTGCTTTTTTGTAATTTTATAAAACGAATTTAACTATGTTGCCTAACCTAACTCAACCTAACTTAACCTTGCCGTGAATGGTTCGTGGGGCTATCCGTGTTTTTTGTAATTTTTTAAAACGAATTTAACTATGTTGATTAACCTAACTCAACCTAACCTAACCTTGCCGTGAATGGTTCGTGGGGCTATCCGTGATTTTTTATAATTTTATAAACGAATTTAACTATGTTGCCTAACCTAACTCAACCTAACCTAACCTTGTCGTGAATGGTTCGTGGGGCTATCCATGCATTTTTCTAATTTTTGAAACGAAATTAACTATGTTGCCTAACCTAACTCAACCTAACCTAACCTTCTCGTGAATGGTTCGTGGGGCTATCCGTGCATTCCTTTCTAATTTTTAAAACGATTTAAACTATGTTGCCTAACCTAACTCAACCAAACCTAACCTTGCCGTGAATAGTTCGTGGGGCTATCCCTGCATTTTTCTAATTTTTAAAACGATTTTAACTTCGTTGCCCAACCAAACTCAACTTAACCTAACCTTACCGTGAATTGTTCGTGGGGCTATCCCTGCATTTTTCTAATTTTTAAAAACAAATTTAACTATGTTGCCTAAATTAACTCAACCTAACGTAACCTTGCCGTGAATGGTTCGTGGGGCTATCCGAGCATTTCCTCTAGTTTCAAAAACGAATTTAACTATGTTGCCTAACCTAACTCAACCTAACCTAACCTTGCCGTGAATGGTACGTGGGGCTATCCTTGTATTCCTTTCTAATTTTTAAAACGATTTTAACTATCTTGCCTAACCTAACTCAATCTAACCTAACCTTGCCGTGAATGGTTCGTGGGGCTATACTCTTTTTTCTAATTTTATAAACGTATTTTACTATGTAGCCTAACCTAACTCAACCTAACCTAACCTTGTCGTGAATGGTTCGTGGGGCTATCCGTGCTTTTTTCTAATTTTATAAACGAATTTAACTATGTAGCTTAACCTAACTCAACCTAACCTAACCTTGCCGTGAATGGTTCGTCGGGCTATCCGTGCATTTTTCTAGTTTTATAAATGAATTTAACTATGTTGCCTAACCTAACTCAACCTAACCTAACCTTGCCGTGAATGGTTCGTGGGGCTATCCGTGCTTTTTTCTAATTTTATAAACGAATTTAACTATGTTGCCTAACCTAACTCAACCTAACCTAACCTTGTCGTGAATGGTTCGTGGGGCTCTACGTGCTTTTTTGTAATTTTTTAAAACGAATTTAACTATGTTGCCTAACCTAACTCAACCTAACTTAACCTTGTCGTGAATGGTTCGTGGGGCTATCCGTGCTTTTTTGTAATTTTTTTAAACGAATTTAACTATGTTGCCTAACCTAACTCAACCTAACCTAACCTTGCCGTCAATGGTTCGTGGGGCTATCCGTGATTTTTTCTAATTTTATAAACGAATTTACCTATGTTGCCTAACCTAACTCAACCTAACCTAACCTTGTCGTGAATGGTTCGTGGGGCTATCCAAGCATTTTTCTAATTTTTGAAACGAAATTAACTATGTTGCCTAACCTAACTCAACCTAACCTAACCTTCTCGTGAGTGGTTCGTGGGGCTATCCGTGCATTCCTTTCTAATTTTTAAAACGATTTTAACTATGTTGCCTAACCTAACTCAACCTAACCTAACCTTGCCGTGAATGGTTCGTGGGGCTATACTCTTTTTTTCTAATTTTATAAACGAATTTTACAATGTAGCCTAACCTAACTCAACTTAACCTAACCTTGTCGTGAATGGTTCGTGGAGCTATCCGTGCTTTTTTCTAATTTTATAAACGAATTTAACTATGTAGCTTAACCTAACTCAACCTAACCTAACCTTGGCGTGAATGGTTCGTCGGGCTATCCGTGCATTTTTCTAATTTTATAAAACGAATTTATCTATGTTGCCTAACCTAACTCAACCTAACATAACCTTGCCGTGAATGGTTCGTGGGGCTCTACGTGCTTTCTTCTAATTTTATAAACGAATTTAACTATGTTGCCTAACCTAACTCAACCTAACCTAACCTTGTGAATGATTCGTGGGGCTGTCCGTGATTTTTTCTAATTTTATATACGAATTTAACTGTGTTGCCTAACCTAACTCAACCTAACCTAACCTTGCCTTGAATGGTTCGTGGGGCTATCCGTGCTTTTTTCTAATTTTTAAAACGAATTTAACTATGTAGCCTAACCTAACTCAACCTAACCTAACCTTGTCGTGAATCGTTCGTGGGGCTATCCGTGCTTTTTTCTAAGTTTATAAACGAATTTAAATATGTTGCCTAACCTAACTCCACCTAACTTAACCTTGTCGTAAATCGTTCGTGGGGCTATCCGTGCACTTTTCTAATTTTTAAAAACGAATTTAATTGTGTTGCCTAACCTAACTCAACCTAACCTAACCTTGTCGTGAATGGTTCCTGGGGCTATCCGTGCTTTTTTCTAATTTTATAAACGAATTTAACTATGTTGCCTAACCTAACTCAACCTAACCTAACCTTGCCGTGAATGGTTCGTTAGGATATCCGTGCATTTTTCTAATTTTAAAAAACGAATTTAACTATGTTGCCTAACCTAACTGAACCTAACCTAACCTTGTTGTGAATGGTTCGTGGGGCTATCCGTGAATTTTACTAATTTTTAAAAACGAATTTATCTATGTTGCCTAACCTAAATCAACCTAACCTAACCTTGTCGTGAATGGTTCGTCGGGCTATCCGTGCATTTTTCTAATTTTATAAAACGAATTTAACTATGTTGCCTAACCTAACTCAACCTAACCTAACCTTGCCGTGAATGGTTCGTGGGGCTCTACGTGCTTTCTTCTAATTTTATAAACGAATTTAACTATGTTGCCTAACCTAACTCAACCTAACCTAACCTTGTGAATGGTTCGTGGGGCTGTCCGTGCTTTTTTCTAATTTTATATACGAATTTAACTGTGTTGCCTAACATAACTCAACCTAACCTAACCTTGCCTTGAATGGTTCTTGGGGCTATCCGTGCTTTTTTCTAATTTTATAAACGAATTTAACTATGTAGCCTAACCTAACTCAACCTAAACTAACCTTGTCGTGAATGGTTCGTGGGGCTATCCGTGCTTTTTTCTAATTTTATAAACGAATTTAAATATGTTGCCTAACCTAACTCCACCTAACCTAACCTTGTCGTAAATGGTTCGTGGGGCTATCCGTTCACTTTTCTAATTTTTAAAAACGAATTTAATTGTGTTGCCTAACCTAACTCAACCTAACCTAACCTTGTCATGAATGGTTCCTGGGGCTATCCGTGCTTTTTTCTAGTTTTATAAACGAATTTAACTATGTAGCCTAACCTAACTCAACCCAACCTAACTTTGCCGTGAATGGTTCGTGGGGCTATCCGTGCATTTTTCTAATTTTATAAACGAATTTAACTATGTTGCCTAACCTAACTCAACCTAACTTAACCTTGCCGTGAATGGTTCGTCGGGATATCCGTGCATTTTTCTAATTTAAAAAACGAATTTAACTATGTTGCCTAACCTAACTCAACCTAACCTAACCTTTTCGTGAATGGTTCGTGGGGCTATCCGTGCTTTTTTCTAATTTTATAAACGAATTTAACTATGTTGCCTAACCTAACACAACCTAACCTAACCTTGCCGTGAATGGTTCGTGGGGTTATGGGTTTTTTTTTCTAATTTTATAAACGAATTTAACTATGTTGCCTAACCTAACTCAACCTAACCTAACCTTGCCGTGAATGGTTCGTGGGGTTATCCGTGCATTTTACTAATTTTTAAAAACGAGTTTCACTATGTTGCCTAACCTAACTAAACAAAATCTAACCTTTTCGTGAATGATTCGTGGGGCTATCCTTGAATTTTACTAATTTTTATAAACGAATTTAACTATGTTGCCTAACCTAACTCAACCTAACCTAACCTTTTCGTGAATGGTTCGTGGGGCTATCCGTGCTTTTTTGTAATTTTATAAAACGAATTTAACTATGTTGCCTAACCTAACTCAACCTAACTTAACCTTGCCGTGAATGGTTCGTGGGGCTATCCGTGCTTTTTTGTAATTTTTTAAAACAAATTTAACTATGTTGATTAACCTAACTCAACCTAACCTAACCTTGTCGTGAATGGTTCCTGGGGCTATCCGTGCTTTTTTCTAATTTTATAAACGAATTTAACTATGTTGCCTAACCTAACTCAACCTAACCTAACCTTGCCGTGAATGGTTCGTTAGGATATCCGTGCATTTTTCTAATTTTAAAAAACGAATTTAACTATGTTGCCTAACCTAACTCAACCTAACGTAACCTTGCCGTGAATGGTTCGTGGGGCTATCCGTGCTTTTTTCTAATTTTATAAACGAATTTAACTATGTTGCCTAACCTAACTCAACCTAACCTAACCTTGCCGTGAATGGTTCGTGGGGCTATCCGTGCTTTTATGTAATTTTATAAACGAATATTACTATGTAGCCTAACCTAACTCAACCTAACCTAACCTTGCCGAGAATGGTTCGTCGGGCTATCCGTGCATTTTTCTAATTTTAAAAAACGAATTTAACTATGTTGCCTAACCTAACTGAACCTAACCTAACCTTGTTGTGAATGGTTCGTGGGGCTATCCGTGAATTTTACTAATTTTTAAAAACGAATTTATCTATGTTGCCTAATATAAATCAACCTAACCTAACCTTGTCGTGAATGGTTCGTGGGGCTATCCGTGCTTTTTTCTAATTTTATAAACGAATTTAACTATGTTGCCTAACCTAACTCAACCTAACCTAACCTTGTCGTGAATGGTTCGTGGGGCTATCCGTGCTTTTTTCTAATTTTATAAACGAATTTAACTATGTTGCCTAACCTAACTCAACCTAACCTAACCTTGTCGTGAATGGTTCGTGGGGCTATCCGTCCCTTTTTTCTAATTTTATAAACGAATTTAACTATGTTGCCTAACCTAACTCAACCTAAAGTAACCTTGTCGTGAATGGTTCGTCGGGCTATCCGTGCTTTTTTCTAAATTTATAAACGAATTTAACTATGTTGCCTAACCTAACTCAACCTAACCTAACCTTCTCGTGAGTGGTTCGTGGGGCTATCCTTGCATTCCTTTCTAATTTTTAAAAGATTTTAACTATGTTGCCTAACCTAACTCAACCTAACCTAAGCTTGCCGTGAATAGTTCGTTGGGCTATCCCTGCATTTTTCTAATTTTTAAAACGATTTTAACTATGTTGCCCAACCAAACTCAACCTAACCTAACCTTACCGTGAATAGTTCGTGGGGCTATCCCTGCATTTTTCTAATTTTTAAAAACAAATTTAACTATCTTGCCTAAATTAACTCAACCTAACGTAACCTTGCCGTGAATGGTTCGTGGGGCTATCCGAGCATTTCTTCTAGTTTCAAAAACGAATTTACCTATGTTGCCTAACCTAACTCAACCTAACCTAACCTTGCCGTGAATGGTTCGTGGGGCTATCCGTGCTTTTTTCTAATTTTATAAACGAATTTAACTATGTAGCTTAACCTAACTCAACCTAACCTAACCTTGCCGTGAATGGTTCGTCGGGCTATCCGTGCATTTTTCTAATTTTATAAAACGAATTTAACTATGTTGCCTAACCTAACTCAACCTAACCTAACCTTGCCGTGAATGGTTCGTGGGGCTCTACGTGCTTTATTCTAATTTTATAAACGAATTTAACTATGTTGCCTAACCTAACTCAACCTAACCTAACCTTGTGAATGGTTCGTGGGGCTGTCCGTGCTTTTTTCTAATTTTATATACGAATTTAACTGTGTTGCCTAACATAACTCAACCTAACATAACCTTGCCTTGAATGGTTCGTGGGGCTATCCGTGCTTTTTTCTAATTTTATAAACGAATTTAACTATGTAGCCTAACCTAACTCAACCTAAACTAACCTTGTCGTGAACGGTTCGTGGGGCTATCCGTGCTTTTTTCTAATTTTATAAACGAATTTAAATATGTTGCCTAAACTAACTCCACCTAACCTAACCTTGTCGTAAATGGTTCGTGGGGCTATCCGTTCACTTTTCTAATTTTTAAAAACGAATTTAATTGTGTTGCCTAACCTAACTCAACCTAACCTAACCTTGTCATGAATGGTTCCTGGGGCTATCCGTGCTTTTTTCTAGTTTTATAAACGAATTTAACTATGTAGCCTAACCTAACTCAACCCAACCTAACTTTGCCATGAATGGTTCGTGGGGCTATCCGTGCATTTTTCTAATTTTATAAACGAATTTAACTATGTTGCCTAACCTAACTCAACCTAACCTAACCTTGCCGTGAATGGTTCGTCGGGATATCCGTGCATTTTTCTAATTTAAAAAACGAATTTAACTATGTTGCCTAACCTAACTCAACCTAACCTAACCTTTTCGTGAATGGTTCGAGGGGCTATCCGTGCTTTTTTCTAATTTTATAAACGAATTTAACTATGTTGCTTAACCTAACTCAACCTAACCTAACCTTGCCGTGAATGGTTCGTGGGGTTATCCGTGCTTTTTTCTAATTTTATAAACGAATTTAACTATGTTGCCTAACCTAACTCAACCTAACCTAACCTTGCCGTGAATGGTTCGTGGGGTTATCCGTGCATTTTACTAATTTTTAAAAACGAGTTTCACTATGTTGCCTAACCTAACTAAACATAATCTAACCTTTTCGTGAATGATTCGTGGGGCTATCCTTGAATTTTACTAATTTTTATAAACGAATTTAACTATGTTGCCTAACCTAACTCAACCTAACCTAACCTTTTCGTGAATGGTTCGTGGGGCTATCCGTGCTTTTTTCTAATTTTATAAACGAATTTAACTATGTTGCCTAACCTAACTCAACCTAACCTAACCTTGTCGTAAATGGTTCGTGGGGCTATCCGTGCTTTTTTCTAATTTATTAAAACGAATTTAACTATGTTGCCTAACCTAACTCAACCTAACCTAACCTTGTCGTGAATGGTTCGTGGGGCTATCCGTGCTTTTTTCTAGTTTTATAAACGAATTTAACTATGTTGCCTAACCTAACTCAACCTAACTTAACCTTGCCGTGAATGGTTCGTGGGGCTATCCGTGCTTTTTTCTAATTTTATAAACGAATTTAACTATGTTGCCTAACCTAACTCAACCTAACCTAACCTTGTCGTGAATGGTTCGTGGGGCTCTACGTGCTTTTTTGTAATTTTATAAAACGAATTTAACTATGTTGCCTAACCTAACTCAACCTAACTTAACCTTGCCGTGAATGGTTCGTGGGGCTATCCGTGCTTTTTTGTAATTTTTTAAAACAAATTTAACTATGTTGATTAACCTAACTCAACCTAACCTAACCTTGCCGTGAATGGTTCGTGGGGCTATCCGTGATTTTTTCTAATTTTATAAACGAATTTAACTATGTTGCCTAACCTAACTCAACCTAACCTAACCTTGTCGTGAATGGTTCGTGGGGCTATCCATGCATTTTTCTAATTTTTGAAACGAAATTAACTATGTTGCCTAACCTAACTCAACCTAACCTAACCTTCTCGTGAATGGTTCGTGGGGCTATCCGTGCATTCCTTTCTAATTTTTAAAACGATTTTAACTATGTTGCCAAACCTAACTCAACCAAACCTATCCTTGCCGTGAATAGTTCGTGGGGCTATCCCTGCATTTTTCTAATTTTTAAAACGATTTTAACTTCGTTGCCCAACCAAACTCAACCTAACCTAACCTTACCGTGAATAGTTCGTGGGGCTATCCCTGCATTTTTCTAATTTTTAAAAACAAATTTAACTATGTTGCCTAAATTAACTCAACCTAACGTAACCTTGCCGTGAATGGTTCGTGGGGCTATCCGAGCATTTCTTCTAGTTTCAAAAACGAATTTAACTATGTTGCCTAACCTAACTCAACCTAACCTAACCTTGCCGTGAATGGTACGTGGGGCTATCCTTGTATTCCTTTCTAATTTTTAAAACGATTTTAACTATCTTGCCTAACCTAACTCAATCTAACCTAACCTTGCCGTGAATGGTTCGTGGGGCTATACTCTTTTTTCTAATTTTATAAACGTATTTTACTATGTAGCTTAACCTAACTCAACCTAACCTAACCTTGCCGTGAAAGGTTCGTCGGGCTATCCGTGCATTTTTCTAGTTTTATAAACGAATTTAACTATGTTGCCTAACCTAACTCAACCTAACCCAACCTTGCCGTGAATGGTTCGTGGGGCTATCCATGCATTTTTCTAATTTTTAAAACGATTTTAACTATGTTGCCCAACCAAACTCAACCTAACCTAACCTTACCGTGAATAGTTCGTGGGGCTATCCCTGCATTTTTCTAATTTTATAAAACGAATTTAACTATGTTGCCTAACCTAACTCAACCTAACCTAACCTTGCCGTGAATGGTTCGTGGGGCTCTACGTGCTTTCTTCTAATTTTATAAACGAATTTAACTATGTTGCCTAACCTAACTCAACCTAACCTAACCTTGTGAATGGTTCGTGGGGCTGTCAGTGCTTTTTTCTAATTTTATATACGAATTTAACTGTGTTGCCTAACATAACTCAACCTAACCTAACCTTGCCTTGAATGGTTCGTGGGGCTATCCGTGCTTTTTTTTTATAAACGAATTTAACTATGTAGCCTAACCTAACTCAACCTAAACTAACCTTGTCGTGAATGGTTCGTGGGGCTATCCGTGCTTTTTTCTAATTTTATAAACGAATTTAAATATGTTGCCTAACCTAACTCCACCTAACCTAACCTTGTCGTAAATGGTTCGTGGGGCTATCCGTTCACTTTTCTAATTTTTAAAAACGAATTTAATTGTGTTGCCTAAATTAACTCAACCTAACCTAACCTTGTCATGAATGGTTCCTGGGGCTATCCGTGCTTTTTTCTAGTTTTATAAAGGAATTTAACTATGTAGCCTAACCTAACTCAACCCAACCTAACTTTACCGTGAATGGTTCGTGGGGCTATCCGTGCATTTTTCTAATTTTATAAACGAATTTAACTATGTTGCCTAACCTAACTCAACCTAACCTAACCTTGCCGTGAATGGTTCGTCGGGATATCCGTGCATTTTTCTAATTTAAAAAACGAATTTAACTATGTTGCCTAACCTAACTCAACCTAACCTAACCTTTTCGTGAATGGTTCGTGGGGCTATCCGTGCTTTTTTCTAATTTTATAAACGAATTTAACTATGTTGCCTAACCTAACTCAACCTAACCTAACCTTGCCGTGAATGGTTCGTGGGGTTATCCGTGCATTTTACTAATTTTAAAAACGAGTTTCACTATGTTGCCTAACCTAACTAAACATAATCTAACCTTTTCGTGAATGATTCGTGGGGCTATCCTTGAATTTTACTAATTTTTATAAACGAATTTAACTATGTTGCCTAACCTAACTCAACCTAACCTAACCTTTTCGTGAATGGTTTGTGGGGCTATCCGTGCTTTTTTCTAATTTTATAAGCGAATTTAACTATGTTGCCTAACCTAACTCAACCTAACCTAACCTTGTCGTAAATGGTTCGTGGGGCTATCCGTGCTTTTTTCTAATTTATTAAAACGAATTTAACTATGTTGCCTAACCTAACTCAACCTAACCTAACCTTGTCGTGAATGGTTCGTGGGGCTATCCGTGCTTTTTTCTAGTTTTATAAACGAATTTAACTATGTTGCCTAACCTAACTCAACCTAACCTAACCTTGCCGTGAATGGTTCGTGGGGCTATCCGTGCTTTTTTCTAATTTTATAAACGAATTTAACTATGTTGCCTAACCTAACTCAACCTAACCTAACCTTGTCGTGAATGGTTCGTGGGGCTCTACGTGCTTTTTTGTAATTTTATAAAACGAATTTAACTATGTTGCCTAACCTAACTCAACCTAACTTAACCTTGCCGTGAATGGTTCGTGGGGCTATCCGTGCTTTTTTGTAATTTTTTAAAACGAATTTAACTATGTTGATTAACCTAACTCAACCTAACCTAACCTTGCCGTGAATGGTTCGTGGGGCTATCCGTGATTTTTTCTAATTTTATAAACGAATTTAACTATGTTGCCTAACCTAACTCAACCTAACCTAACCTTGTCGTGAATGGTTCGTGGGGCTATCCATGCATTTTTCTAATTTTTGAAACGAAATTAACTATGTTGCCTAACCTAACTCAACCTAACCTAACCTTCTCGTGAATGGTTCGTGGGGCTATCCGTGCATTCCTTTCTAATTTTTAAAACGATTTAAACTATGTTGCCTAACCTAACTCAACCAAACCTAACCTTGCCGTGAATAGTTCGTGGGGCTATCCCTGCATTTTTCTAATTTTTAAAACGATTTTAAATTCGTTGCCCAACCAAACTCAACCTAACCTAACCTTACCGTGAATAGTTCGTGGGGCTATCCCTGCATTTTTCTAATTTTTAAAAACAAATTTAACTATGTTGCCTAAATTAACTCAACCTAACGTAACCTTGCCGTGAATGGTTCCTGGGGCTATCCGAGCATTTCCTCTAGTTTCAAAAACGAATTTAACTATGTTGCCTAACCTAACTCAACCTAACCTAACCTTGCCGTGAATGGTACGTGGGGCTATCCTTGTATTCCTTTCTAATTTTTAAAACGATTTTAACTATCTTGCCTAACCTAACTCAATCTAACCTAACCTTGCCGTGAATGGTTCGTGGGGCTATACTCTTTTTTCTAATTTTATAAACGTATTTTACTATGTAGCCTAACCTAACTCAACCTAACCTAACCTTGTCGTGAATGGTTCGTGGGGCTATCCGTGCTTTTTTCTAATTTTATAAACGAATTTAACTATGTAGCTTAACCTAACTCAACCTAACCTAACCTTGCCGTGAATGGTTCGTCGGGCTATCCGTGCATTTTTCTAGTTTTATAAACGAATTTAACTATGTTGCCTAACCTAACTCAACCTAACCTAACCTTGCCGTGAATGGTTCGTGGGGCTATCCGTGCTTTTTTCTAATTTTATAAACGAATTTAACTATGTTGCCTAACCTAACTCAACCTAACCTAACCTTGTCGTGAATGGTTCGTGGGGCTCTACGTGCTTTTTTGTAATTTTATAAACGAATTTCACTATGTTGCCTAACCTAACTCAATCTAACCTAACCTTGCCGTGAATGGTTCGTTTAGCTATCCGTGCTTTTTTCTAATTTTATAAACGAATTTAACTATGTTGCCTAACCTAACTCAACCTAACCTAACCTTGTCGTGAATGGTTCGTGGGGCTATCCATGCATTTTTCTAATTTTTGAAACGAAATTAACTATGTTGCCTAACCTAACTCAACCTAACCTAACCTTCTCGTGAGTGGTTCGTGGGGCTCTACGTGCTTTTTTGTAATTTTATAAACGAATTTCACTATGTTGCCTAACCTAACTCAATCTAACCTAACCTTGCCGTGAATGGTTCGTTTAGCTATCCGTGCTTTTTTCTAATTTTATAAACGAATTTAACTATGTTGCCTAACCTAACTCAACCTAACCTAACCTTGTCGTGAATGGTTCGTGGGGCTATCCATGCATTTTTCTAATTTTTGAAACGAAATTAACTATGTTGCCTAACCTAACTCAACCTAACCTAACCTTCTCGTGAGTGGTTCGTGGGGCTATCCGTGCATTCCTTTCTAATTTTTAAAACGATTTTAACTATGTTGCCTAACCTAACTGAACCTAACCTAACCTTGCCGTGAATAGTTCGTGGGGCTATCCCTGCATTTTTCTAATTTTTAAAACGATTTTAACTATGTTGCCCAACCAAACTCAACCTAACCTAACCTTACCGTGAATAGTTCGTGGGGCTATCCCTGCATTTTTCTAATTTTTAAAAACAAATTTAACTATCTTGCCTAAATTAACTCAACCTAACGTAACCTTGCCGTGAATGGTTCGTGGGGCTATCCGAGCTTTTCTTCTAGTTTCAAAAACGAATTTACCTATGTTGCCTAACCTAACTCAACCTAACCTAACCTTGCCGTGAATGGTTCGTGGGGCTATCCTTGTATTCCTTTCTAATTTTTAAAACGATTTTAACTATCTTTCCTAACCTAACTCAATCTAACCTAACCTTGCCGTGAATGGTTCGTGGGGCTATACTCTTTTTTTCTAATTTTATAAACGAATTTTACTATGTAGCCTAACCTAACTCAACATATCCTAACCTTGTCGTGAATGGTTCGTGGGGCTATCCGTGCTTTTTTCTAATTTTATAAACGAATTTAACTATGTAGCTTAACCTAACTCAACCTAACCTAACCTTGCCGTGAATGGTTCGTCGGGCTATCCGTGCATTTTTCTAATTTTATAAAACGAATTTAACTATGTTGCCTAACCTAACTCAACCTAACCTAACCTTGCCGTGAATGGTTCGTGGGGCTCTACGTGCTTTCTTCTAATTTTATAAACGAATTTAACTATGTTGCCTAACCTAACTCAATCTAACCTAACCTTGTGAATAGTTCGTGGGGCTGTCAGTGCTTTTTTCTAATTTTATATACGAATTTAACTGTGTTGCCTAACATAACTCAACCTAACCTAACCTTGCCTTGAATGGTTCGTGGGGCTATCCGTGCTTTTTTTTTTTATAAACGAATTTAACTATGTAGCCTAACCTAACTCAACCTAAACTAACCTTGTCGTGAATGGTTCGTGGGGCTATCCGTGCTTTTTTCTAATTTTATAAACGAATTTAAATATGTTGCCTAACCTAACTCCACCTAACCTAACCTTGTCGTAAATGGTTCGTGGGGCTATCCGTTCACTTTTCTAATTTTTAAAAACGAATTTAATTGTGTTGCCTAACCTAACTCAACCTAACCTAACCTTGTCATGAATGGTTCCTGGGGCTATCCGTGCTTTTTTCTAGTTTTATAAACGAATTTAACTTTGTAGCCTAACCTAACTCAACCCAACCTAACTTTGCCGTGAATGGTTCGTGGGGCTATCCGTGCATTTTTCTAATTTTATAAACGAATTTAACTATGTTGCCTAACCTAACTCAACCTAACCTAACCTTGCCGTGAATGGTTCGTCGGGATATCCGTGCATTTTTCTAATTTAAAAAACGAATTTAACTATGTTGCCTAACCTAACTCAACCTAACCTAACCTTTTCTTGAATGGTTCGTGGGGCTATCCGTGCTTTTTTCTAATTTTATAAACGAATTTAACTATGTTGCCTAACCTAACTCAACCTAACCTAACCTTGCCGTGAATGGTTCGTGGGGTTATCCGTGCATTTTACTAATTTTAAAAACGAGTTTCACTATGTTGCCTAACCTAACTAAACATAATCTAACCTTTTCGTGAATGATTCGTGGGGCTATCCTTGAATTTTACTAATTTGTATAAACGAATTTAACTATGTTGCCTAACCTAACTCAACCTAACCTAACCTTGTCGTAAATGGTTCGTGGGGCTATCCGTGCTTTTTTCTAATTTATTAAAACGAATTTAACTATGTTGCCTAACCTAACTCAACCTAACCTAACCTTGTCGTGAATGGTTCGTGGGGCTATCCGTGCTTTTTTCTAGCTTTATAAACGAAATTAACTATGTTGCCTAACCTAACTCAACCTAACCTAACCTTGCCGTGAATGGTTCGTGGGGCTATCCGTGCTTTTTTCTAATTTTATAAACGAATTTAACTATGTTGCCTAACCTAACTCAACCTAACCTAACCTTGTCGTGAATGGTTCGTGGGGCTCTACGTGCTTTTTTGTAATTTTATAAAACGAATTTAACTATGTTGCCTAACCTAACTCAACCTAACTTAACCTTGCCGTGAATGGTTCGTGGGGCTATCCGTGTTTTTTGTAATTTTTTAAAACGAATTTAACTATGTTGATTAACCTAACTCAACCTAACCTAACCTTGCCGTGAATGGTTCGTGGGGCTATCCGTGATTTTTTATAATTTTATAAACGAATTTAACTATGTTGCCTAACCTAACTCAACCTAACCTAACCTTGTCGTGAATGGTTCGTGGGGCTATCCATGCATTTTTCTAATTTTTGAAACGAAATTAACTATGTTGCCTAACCTAACTCAACCTAACCTAACCTTCTCGTGAATGGTTCGTGGGGCTATCCGTGCATTCCTTTCTAATTTTTAAAACGATTTAAACTATGTTGCCTAACCTAACTCAACCAAACCTAACCTTGCCGTGAATAGTTCGTGGGGCTATCCCTGCATTTTTCTAATTTTTAAAACGATTTTAACTTCGTTGCCCAACCAAACTCAACTTAACCTAACCTTACCGTGAATAGTTCGTGGGGCTATCCCTGCATTTTTCTAATTTTTAAAAACAAATTTAACTATGTTGCCTAAATTAACTCAACCTAACGTAACCTTGCCGTGAATGGTTCGTGGGGCTATCCGAGCATTTCCTCTAGTTTCAAAAACGAATTTAACTATGTTGCCTAACCTAACTCAACCTAACCTAACCTTGCCGTGAATGGTACGTGGGGCTATCGTTGTATTCCTTTCTAATTTTTAAAACGATTTTAACTATCTTGCCTAACCTAACTCAATCTAACCTAACCTTGCCGTGAATGGTTCGTGGGGCTATACTCTTTTTTCTAATTTTATAAACGTATTTTACTATGTAGCCTAACCTAACTCAACCTAACCTAACCTTGTCGTGAATGGTTCGTGGGGCTATCCGTGCTTTTTTCTAATTTTATAAACGAATTTAACTATGTAGCTTAACCTAACTCAACCTAACCTAACCTTGCCGTGAATGGTTCGTCGGGCTATCCGTGCATTTTTCTAGTTTTATAAATGAATTTAACTATGTTGCCTAACCTAACTCAACCTAACCTAACCTTGCCGTGAATGGTTCGTGGGGCTATCCGTGCTTTTTTCTAATTTTATAAACGAATTTAACTATGTTGCCTAACCTAACTCAACCTAACCTAACCTTGTCGTGAATGGTTCGTGGGGCTCTACGTGCTTTTTTGTAATTTTTTAAAACGAATTTAACTATGTTGCCTAACCTAACTCAACCTAACTTAACCTTGTCGTGAATGGTTCGTGGGGCTATCCGTGCTTTTTTGTAATTTTTTTAAACGAATTTAACTATGTTGCCTAACCTAACTCAACCTAACCTAACCTTGCCGTCAATGGTTCGTGGGGCTATCCGTGATTTTTTCTAATTTTATAAACGAATTTACCTATGTTGCCTAACCTAACTCAACCTAACCTAACCTTGTCGTGAATGGTTCGTGGGGCTATCCAAGCATTTTTCTAATTTTTGAAACGAAATTAACTATGTTGCCTAACCTAACTCAACCTAACCTAACCTTCTCGTGAGTGGTTCGTGGGGCTATCCGTGCATTCCTTTCTAATTTTTAAAACGATTTTAACTATGTTGCCTAACCTAACTCAACCTAACCTAACCTTGCCGTGAATGGTTCGTGGGGCTATACTCTTTTTTTCTAATTTTATAAACGAATTTTACAATGTAGCCTAACCTAACTCAACTTAACCTAACCTTGTCGTGAATGGTTCGTGGAGCTATCCGTGCTTTTTTCTAATTTTATAAACGAATTTAACTATGTAGCTTAACCTAACTCAACCTAACCTAACCTTGGCGTGAATGGTTCGTCGGGCTATCCGTGCATTTTTCTAATTTTATAAAACGAATTTATCTATGTTGCCTAACCTAACTCAACCTAACATAACCTTGCCGTGAATGGTTCGTGGGGCTCTACGTGCTTTCTTCTAATTTTATAAACGAATTTAACTATGTTGCCTAACCTAACTCAACCTAACCTAACCTTGTGAATGATTCGTGGGGCTGTCCGTGATTTTTTCTAATTTTATATACGAATTTAACTGTGTTGCCTAACCTAACTCAACCTAACCTAACCTTGCCTTGAATGGTTCGTGGGGCTATCCGTGCTTTTTTCTAATTTTTTAAACGAATTTAACTATGTAGCCTAACCTAACTCAACCTAACCTAACCTTGTCGTGAATCGTTCGTGGGGCTATCCGTGCTTTTTTCTAAGTTTATAAACGAATTTAAATATGTTGCCTAACCTAACTCCACCTAACTTAACCTTGTCGTAAATCGTTCGTGGGGCTATCCGTGCACTTTTCTAATTTTTAAAAACGAATTTAATTGTGTTGCCTAACCTAACTCAACCTAACCTAACCTTGTCGTGAATGGTTCCTGGGGCTATCCGTGCTTTTTTCTAATTTTATAAACGAATTTAACTATGTTGCCTAACCTAACTCAACCTAACCTAACCTTGCCGTGAATGGTTCGTTAGGATATCCGTGCATTTTTCTAATTTTAAAAAACGAATTTAACTATGTTGCCTAACCTAACTGAACCTAACCTAACCTTGTTGTGAATGGTTCGTGGGGCTATCCGTGAATTTTACTAATTTTTAAAAACGAATTTATCTATGTTGCCTAACCTAAATCAACCTAACCTAACCTTGTCGTGAATGGTTCGTCGGGCTATCCGTGCATTTTTCTAATTTTATAAAACGAATTTAACTATGTTGCCTAACCTAACTCAACCTAACCTAACCTTGCCGTGAATGGTTCGTGGGGCTCTACGTGCTTTCTTCTAATTTTATAAACGAATTTAACTATGTTGCCTAACCTAACTCAACCTAACCTAACCTTGTGAATGGTTCGTGGGGCTGTCCGTGCTTTTTTCTAATTTTATATACGAATTTAACTGTGTTGCCTAACATAACTCAACCTAACCTAACCTTGCCTTGAATGGTTCTTGGGGCTATCCGTGCTTTTTTCTAATTTTATAAACGAATTTAACTATGTAGCCTAACCTAACTCAACCTAAACTAACCTTGTCGTGAATGGTTCGTGGGGCTATCCGTGCTTTTTTCTAATTTTATAAACGAATTTAAATATGTTGCCTAACCTAACTCCACCTAACCTAACCTTGTCGTAAATGGTTCGTGGGGCTATCCGTTCACTTTTCTAATTTTTAAAAACGAATTTAATTGTGTTGCCTAACCTAACTCAACCTAACCTAACCTTGTCATGAATGGTTCCTGGGGCTATCCGTGCTTTTTTCTAGTTTTATAAACGAATTTAACTATGTAGCCTAACCTAACTCAACCCAACCTAACTTTGCCGTGAATGGTTCGTGGGGCTATCCGTGCATTTTTCTAATTTTATAAACGAATTTAACTATGTTGCCTAACCTAACTCAACCTAACTTAACCTTGCCGTGAATGGTTCGTCGGGATATCCGTGCATTTTTCTAATTTAAAAAACGAATTTAACTATGTTGCCTAACCTAACTCAACCTAACCTAACTTTTCGTGAATGGTTCGTGGGGCTATCCGTGCTTTTTTCTAATTTTATAAACGAATTTAACTATGTTGCCTAACCTAACACAACCTAACCTAACCTTGCCGTGAATGGTTCGTGGGGTTATGGGTTTTTTTTTCTAATTTTATAAACGAATTTAACTATGTTGCCTAACCTAACTCAACCTAACCTAACCTTGCCGTGAATGGTTCGTGGGGTTATCCGTGCATTTTACTAATTTTTAAAAACGAGTTTCACTATGTTGCCTAACCTAACTAAACAAAATCTAACCTTTTCGTGAATGATTCGTGGGGCTATCCTTGAATTTTACTAATTTTTATAAACGAATTTAACTATGTTGCCTAACCTAACTCAACCTAACCTAACCTTTTCGTGAATGGTTCGTGGGGCTATCCGTGCTTTTTTGTAATTTTATAAAACGAATTTAACTATGTTGCCTAACCTAACTCAACCTAACTTAACCTTGCCGTGAATGGTTCGTGGGGCTATCCGTGCTTTTTTGTAATTTTTTAAAACAAATTTAACTATGTTGATTAACCTAACTCAACCTAACCTAACCTTGCCGTGAATGGTTCGTGGGGCTATCCGTGATTTTTTCTAATTTTATAAACGAATTTAACTATGTTGCCGAACCTAACTCAACCTAACTTAACCTTGTCGTGAATGGTTCGTGGGGCTATCCATGCATTTTTCTAATTTTTGAAACGAAATTAACTATGTTGCCTAACCTAACTCAACCTAACCTAACCTTCTCGTGAATGGTTCGTGGGGCTATCCGTGCATTCCTTTCTAATTTTTAAAACGATTTTAACTATGTTGCCTAACCTAACTCAACCAAACTTAACCTTGCCGTGAATAGTTCGTGGGGCTATCCCTGCATTTCTCTAATTTTTAAAACGATTTTAACTTCGTTGCCCAACCAAACTCAACCTAACCTAACCTTACCGTGAATAGTTCGTGGGGCTATCCCTGCATTTTTCTAATTTTTAAAAACAAATTTAAATATGTTGCCTAAATTAACTCAACCTAACGTAACCTTGCCGTGAATGGTTCGTGGGGCTATCCGAGCATTTCTTCTAGTTTCAAAAACGAATTTAACTATGTTGCCTAACCTAACTCAACCTAACCTAACCTTGCCGTGAATGGTACGTGGGGCTATCCTTGTATTCCTTTCTAATTTTTAAAACGATTTTAAGTATCTTGCCTAACCTAACTCAATCTAACCTAACCTTGTCGTGAATGGTTCGTGGGGCTATCCATGCATTTTTCTAATTTTTGAAACGAAATTAACTATGTTGCCTAACCTAACTCAACCTAACTTAACCTTGTCGTGAATGGTTCGTGGGGCTATCCGTGCTTTTTTCTAATTTTATAAACGAATTTAACTATGTTGCCTAACCTAACTCAACCTAACCTAACCTTGTCGTGAATGGTTCGTGGGGCTATCCGTCCCTTTTTTCTAATTTTATAAACGAATTTAACTATGTTGCCTAACCTAACTCAACCTAAAGTAACCTTGTCGTGAATGGTTCGTCGGGCTATCCGTGCTTTTTTCTAATTTTATAAACGAATTTAACTATGTTGCCTAACCTAACTCAACCTAACCTAACCTTGCCGTGAATGGTTCGTTTAGCTATCCGTGCTTTTTTCTAATTTTATAAACGAATTTAACTATGTTGCCTAACCTAACTCAACCTAACCTAACCTTGTCGTGAATGGTTCGTGGGGCTATCCATGCATTTTTCTAATTTTTGAAACGAAATTAACTATGTTGCCTAACCTAACTCAACCTAACCTAACCTTCTCGTGAGTGGTTCGTGGGGCTATCCGTGCATTCCTTTCTAATTTTTAAAACGATTTTAACTATGTTGCCTAACCTAACTCAACCTAACCTAACCTTGCCGTGAATAGTTCGTGGGGCTATCCCTGCATTTTTAAATTTTTAAAACGATTTTAACTATCTTTCCTAACCTAACTCAACCTAACCTAACCTTGCCGTGAATGGTTCGTGGGGCTATACTCTTTTTTTCTAATTTTATAAACGAATTTTACTATGTAGCCTAACCTAACTCAACCTAACGTAACCTTGCCGTGAATGGTTCGTGGGGCTATCCGAGCATTTCTTCTAGTTTCAAAAACGAATTTACCTATGTTGCCTAACCTAACTCAACCTAACCTAACCTTGCCGTGAATGGTTCGTCGGGCTATCCGTGCATTTTTCTAATTTTATAAAACGAATTTAACTATGTTGCCTAACCTAACTCAACCTAACCTAACCTTGCCGTGAATGGTTCGTGGGGCTCTACGTGCTTTCTTCTAATTTTATAAACGAATTTAACTATGTTGCCTAACCTAACTCAACCTAACCTAACCTTGTGAATGGTTCGTGGGGCTGTCCGTGCTTTTTTCTAATTTTATATACGAATTTAACTGTGTTGCCTAACATAACTCAACCTAACCTAACCTTGCCTTGAATGGTTCGTGGGGCTATCCGTGCTTTTTTCTAATTTTATAAACGAATTTAACTATGTAGCCTAACCTAACTCAACCTAAACTAACCTTGTCGTGAATGGTTCGTGGGGCTATCCGTGCTTTTTTCTAATTTTATAAACGAATTTAAATATGTTGCCTAACCTAACTCCACCTAACCTAACCTTGTCGTAAATGGTTCGTGGGGCTATCCGTTCACTTTTCTAATTTTTAAAAACGAATTTAATTGTGTTGCCTAACCTAACTCAACCTAACCTAACCTTGTCATGAATGGTTCCTGGGGCTATCCGTGCTTTTTTCTAGTTTTATAAACGAATTTAACTATGTAGCCTAACCTAACTCAACCCAACCTAACTTTGCCGTGAATGGTTCGTGGGGCTATCCGTGCATTTTTCTAATTTTATAAACGAATTTAACTATGTTGCCTAACCTAACTCAACCTAACTTAACCTTGCCGTGAATGGTTCGTCGGGATATCCGTGCATTTTTCTAATTTAAAAAACGAATTTAACTATGTTGCCTAACCTAACTCAACCTAACCTAACCTTTTCGTGAATGGTTCGTGGGGCTATCCGTGCTTTTTTCTAATTTTATAAACGAATTTAACTATGTTGCCTAACCTAACTCAACCTAACCTAACCTTGCCGTGAATGGTTCGTGGGGTTATCCGTGCTTTTTTCTAATTTTATTAACGAATTTAACTATGTTGCCTAACCTAACTCAACCTAACCTAACCTTGCCGTGAATGGTTCGTGGGGTTATCCGTGCATTTTACTAATTTTTAAAAACGAGTTTCACTATGTTGCCTAACCTAACTAAACATAATCTAACCTTTTCGTGAATGATTCGTGGGGCTATCCTTGAATTTTACTAATTTTTATAAACGAATTTAACTATGTTGCCTAACCTAACTCAACCTAACCTAACCTTTTCGTGAATGGTTCGTGGGGCTATCCGTGCTTTTTTCTAATTTTATAAACGAATTTAACTATGTTGCCTAACCTAACTCAACCTAACCTAACCTTGTCGTAAATGGTTCGTGGGGCTATCCGTGCTTTTTTCTAATTTATTAAAACGAATTTAACTATGTTGCCTAACCTAACTCAACCTAACCTAACCTTGTCGTGAATGGTTCGTGGGGCTATCCGTGCTTTTTTCTAGTTTTATAAACGAATTTAACTATGTTGCCTAACCTAACTCAACCTATCCTAACCTTGCCGTGAATGGTTCGTTAGCTATCCGTGCTTTTTTCTAATTTTATAAACGAATTTAACTATGTTGCCTAACCTAACTCAACCTAACCTAACCTTGTCGTGAATGGTTCGTGGGGCTATCCGTGCTTTTTTGTAATTTTTTAAAACAAATTTAACTATGTTGCCTAACCTAACTCAACCTATCCTAACCTTGCCGTGAATGGTTCGTTAGCTATCCGTGCTTTTTTCTAATTTTTGAAACGAAATTAACTATGTTGCCTAACCTAACTCAACCTAACCTAACCTTCTCGTGAATGGTTCGTGGGGCTATCCGTGCATTCCTTTCTAATTTTTAAAACGATTTTAACTATGTTGCCTAACCTAACTCAACCAAACCTAACCTTGCCGTGAATAGTTCGTGGGGCTATCCCTGCATTTTTCTAATTTTTATAACGATTTTAACTTCGTTGCCCAACCAAACTCAACCTAACCTAACCTTACCGTGAATAGTTCGTGGGGCTATCCCTGCATTTTTCTAATTTTTAAAAACAAATTTAAATATGTTGCCTAAATTAACTCAACCTAACGTAACCTTGCCGTGAATGGTTCGTGGGGCTATCCGAGCATTTCTTCTAGTTTCAAAAACGAATTTAACTATGTTGCCTAACCTAACTCAACCTAACCTAACCTTGCCGTGAATGGTACGTGGGGCTATCCTTGTATTCCTTTCTAATTTTTAAAACGATTTTAACTATCTTGCCTAACCTAACTCAATCTAACCTAACCTTGCCGTGAATGGTTCGTGGGGCTATACTCTTTTTTCTAATTTTATAAACGTATTTTACTATGTAGCCTAACCTAACTCAACCTAACCTAACCTTGTCGTGAATGGTTCGTGGGGCTATCCGTGCTTTTTTCTAATTTTATAAACGAATTTAACTATGTAGCTTAACCTAACTCAACCTAACCTAACCTTGCCGTGAATGGTTCGTCGGGCTATCCGTGCATTTTTCTAGTTTTATAAACGAATTTAACTATGTTGCCTAACCTAACTCAACCTAACCTAACCTTGCCGTGAATGGTTCGTGGGGCTATCCGTGCTTTTTTCTAATTTTATAAACGAATTTAACTATGTTGCCTAACCTAACTCAACCTAACCTAACCTTGTCGTGAATGGTTCGTGGGGCTCTACGTGCTTTTATGTAATTTTATAAAACGAATTTAACTATGTTGCCTAACCTAACTCAAACTAACTTAACCTTGTCTTGAATGGTTCGTGGGGCTATCCGTGCTTTTTTGTAATTTTTTTAAACGAATTTAACTATGTTGCCTAACCTATCTCAACCTAACCTAACCTTGCCGTCAATGGTTCGTGTGGCTATCCGTGATTTTTTCTAATTTTATAAACGAATTTAACTATGTTGCCTAACCTAACTCAACCTAACCTAACCTTGTCGTGAATGGTTCGTGGGGCTATCCAAGCATTTTTCTAATTTTTGAAACGAAATTAACTATGTTGCCTAACCTAACTCAACCTAACCTAACCTTCTCGTGAGTGGTTCGTGGGGCTATCCGTGCATTCCTTTCTAATTTTTAAAACGATTTTAACTATGTTGCCTAACCTAACTCAACCTAACCTAACCTTGCCGTTAATGGTTCGTGGGGCTATCCGTGATTTTTTCTAATTTTATAAACGAATTTAACTATGTTGATTAACCTAACTCAACCTAACCTAACCTTGCCGTGAATGGTTCGTGGGGCTATCCGAGCATTTCTTCTAGTTTCAAAAACGAATTTAACTATGTTGCCTAACCTAACTCAACCTAACCTAACCTTGCCTTGAATGGTACGTGGGGCTATCCTTGTATTCCTTTCTAATTTTTAAAACGATTTTAACTATCTTGCCTAACCTAACTCAACCTAACCTAACCTTGCCGTGAATGGTTCGTGGGGCTATACTCTTTATTTCTAATTTTATAAACGAATTTTACAATGTAGCCTAACCTAACTCAACCTAACCTAACCTTGTCGTGAATGGTTCGTGGAGCTATCCGTGCTTTTTTCTAATTTTATAAACGAATTTAACTATGTAGCTTAACCTAACTCAACCTAACCTAACCTTGTCGTGAATGGTTCGTGGGGCTATCCGTGCTTTTTTCTAATTTTATAAACGAATTTAACTATGTAGCTTAACCTAACTCAACCTAACCTAACCTTGCCGTGAATGGTTCGTCGGGCTATCCGTGCATTTTTCTAATTTTATAAAACGAATTTATCTATGTTGCCTAACCTAACTCAACCTAACATAACCTTGCCGTGAATGGTTCGTGGGGCTCTACGTGCTTTCTTCTAATTTTATAAACGAATTTAACTATGTTGCCTAACCTAACTCAACCTAACCTAACCTTGTGAATGGTTCGTGGGGCTGTCCGTGATTTTTTCTAATTTTATATACGAATTTAACTGTGTTGCCTAACCTAACTCAACCTAACCTAACCTTGCTTTGAATGGTTCGTGGGGCTATCCGTGATTTTTCTAATTTTTTAAACGAATTTAACTATTTAGCCTAACCTAACTCATCCTAACCTAACCTTGTCGTGAATCGTTCGTGGCGCTATCCGTGCTTTTTTCTAAGTTTATAAACGAATTTAAATATGTTGCCTAACCAAACTCCACCTAAATTAACCTTGTCGTAAATCGTTCGTGGGGCTATCCGTGCACTTTTCTAATTTTTAAAAACGAATTTAATTGTGTTGCCTAACCTAACTCAACCTAACCTAACCTTGTCGTGAATGGTTCCTGGGGCTATCCGTGCTTTTTTCTAATTTTATAAACGAATTTAACTATGTAGCCTAACCTAACTCAACCCAACCTAACTTTGCCGTGAATGGTTCGTGGGGCTATCCGTGCTTTTTTCTAATTTTATAAACGAATTTAACTATGTAGCCTAACCTAACTCAACCTAACCTAACCTTGCCGAGAATGGTTCGTCGGGCTATCCGTGCATTTTTCTAATTTTAAAAAACGAATTTAACTATGTTGCATAACCTAACTCAACCTAACCTAACCTTGTTGTGAATGGTTCGTGGGGCTATCCGTGAATTTTACTAATTTTTAAAAACGAATTTATCTATGTTGCCTAACCTAAATCAACCTAACCTAACCTTGTCGTGAATGGTTCGTGGGGCTATCCGTGCTTTCTTCTAATTTTATAAACGAATTTAGCTATGTTGCCTAACCTAACTCAACCTAACCTAACCTTGTCGTGAATGGTTCGTGGGGCTATCCGTGCTTTTTTCTAATTTTATAAACGAATTTAACTATGTTGCCTAACCTAACTCAACCTAACCTAACCTTGTCGTGAATCGTTCGTGGGGCTATCCGTCCCTTTTTTCTAATTTTATAAACGAATTTAACTATGTTGCCTAACCTAACTCAACCTAACCTAACCTTGTCGTGAATGGTTCGTGGGGCTATCCGTGCTTTTTTCTAATTTTATAAACGAATTTAACTATGTTGCCTAACCTAACTCAACCTAACCTAACCTTGCCGTGAATGGTTCGTTTAGCTATCCGTGCTTTTTTGTAATTTTATAAACGAATATTACTATGTAGCCTAACCTAACTCAACCTAACCTAACCTTGTCGTGCATGGTTCGTGGGGCTATCCGTGCTTTTTTCTAATTTTAGAAACGAATTTAACTATGTAGCCTAACCTAACTCAACCTAACCTAACCTTGCCGTGAATGGTTCGTCGGGCTATCCGTGCATTTTTCTAATTTTAAAAACCAATTTAACTATGTTGCCTAACCTAACTGAACCTAACCTAACCTTGTTGTGAATGGTTCGTGGGGCTATCCGTGAATTTTACTTATTTTTAAAAACGAATTTATCTATGTTGCCTAACCTAAATCAACCTAACCTAACCTTGTCGTGATTGGTTCGTGGGGCTATCCGTGCTTTTTTCTAATTTTATAAACGAATTTAACTATGTTGCCTAACCTAACTCAACCTAACCTAACCTTGTCGTGAATGGTTCGTGGGGCTATCCGTGCTTTTTTCAAATTTTATAATCGAATTTAACTATGTTGCCTAACCTAACTCAACCTAACTTAACCTTGTCGTGAATGGTTCGTGGGGCTATCCGTGCTTTTTTGTATTTTTTTAAAACGAATTTAACTATGTTGCCTAACCTAACTCAACCTAACGTAACCTTGCCGTGAATGGTTCGTGGGGCTATCCGTGATTTTTTCTAATTTTATAAACGAATTTAACAATGTTGCCTAACCTAACTCAACCTAACCCAACCTTGTCGTGAATGGTTCGTGGGGCTATCCGTGCTTTTTTCTAATTTTATAAACGAATTTAACTATGTTGCCTAACCTAACTCAACCTAACCTAACCTTGTCGTGAATGGTTCGTGGGGCTATACGTGCTTTATACTAATTTTATAAACGAATTTAATTATGTTGCCTCAACCTAACCTAACCTTCTCGTGAAAGGTTCGTGGGGCTATCCGTGCTTTTTTTATATTTTATAAACGAATTTAACTATGTTGCCTAACCTAACTCAACCTAACCTAACCTTGTCGTGAATGGTTCGTGGGGCTATCCGTGCTTTTTTCTAATTTTATAAATGAATTTAACTATGTTGCCTAACCTAACTCAACCTAACCTAACCTTGTCGTGAATGGTTCGTGGGGCTATCCGTGCTTTTTTGTAAATTTTTAAACGAATATTACTATGTAGCCTAACCTAACTCAACCTAACCTAACCTTGCCGTGAATGGTTCGTGGGTCTATCCGTGCTTTTTTCTAATTTTATAAACGAATTTAACTATGTTGCCTAACCTAACTCAACCTAACCTAACCTTGCCGTGAATGGTTCGTGGGGTTATCCGTGCTTTTTTCTAATTTTATAAACGAATTTAACTATGTTGCCTAACCTAACTCAATGTAACATAACCTTGCCGTGAATGGTTCGTGGGGCTATCCGTGCTTTTTACTAATTTTTAAAAACGAATTTCACTATGTTGCCTACCCTAACTCAACTTAACCTAACCTTTTCGTGAATGGTTCGTGGGGCTATCCGTGCTTATTTCTAATTTTATAAAAGAATTTAACTATGTTGCCTAACCTAACTCAACCAAACCTAACCTTGTCGTGAATGGTTCGTGGGGTTATCCGTGCTTTTTTCTAATTTTATAAACGAATTTAACTATGTTGCCTAACCTAACTCAACCTAACCTAACTTTGCTGTGAATGGTTCGTGGGGCTATCCGTGCTTTTTTCTAATTTTATAAACGAATTTAACTACGTTGCCTAACCTAACTCAACCTAACCTAACCTTGTCGTTAATGGTTCTTCGGGCTATCCGTGATTTTTTCTGGTTTTATAAACGAATTTAACTATGTTGCCAAACCTAACTCAACCTAACCTAACCTTGCCGTGAATGGTTCGTGGGGCTATCCGTGCATTTTACTAATTTTTAAAAACGAATTTCACTATGTTGCCTAACCTAACTCAACATAATCTAACCTTTTCGTGAATGGTTCGTGGGGCTATCCGTGCTTATTTCTAATTTTATAAAAGAATTTAACTATGTTGCCTAACCTAACTCAACCTAACCTAACCTTGTCGTGAATGGTTCGTGGGGTTATCCGTGCTTTTTTCTAGTTTTATAAACGAATTTATCTATGTTGCCTAACCTAACTCAACCTAACCTAACTTTGCCGTGAATGGTTCGTGGGGCTATCCGTGCTTTTTTCTAGTTTTATAAACGAATTTAACTATGTTTCCTAACCTAACTCAACCTAACCTAACCTTGCCGTGAATGGTTCGTGAGGTTATCCGTGCTTTTTTCTAATTTTATAAACGAATTTAACTATGTTGCCTAACCTAACTCAACCTAAGCTAACCTTGCCGTGAATGATTCGAGGGGTATCCGTGAATTTTACTAATTTTTAAAAACGAGTTTCACTATGTTGCCTAACCTAACTCAACATAATCTAAGATTTTCGTGAATGATTCGTGGGGCTATCCGTGAATTTTACTAATTTTTATCAACGAATTTATCTATGTTGCCTAATCTAAATCAACCTAACCTAACCTTGTCGTGAATGGTTCGTGGGACTATCCGTGCTTTTTTCTAATTTTATAAACGAATTTAACTATGTTGCCTAACCTAACTCAACCTAACCTAACCTTGTCGTGAATGGTTCGTGGGGCTATCCGTGCTTTTTTCTAATTTTATAAACGAATTTAACTATGTTGCCTAACCTAACTCAACCTAACCTAACCTTGTCGTGAATGGTTCGTGGGGCTATCCGTCCCTTTTTTCTAATTTTATAAACGAATTTAACTATGTTGCCTAACCTAACTCAACCTAACCTAACCTTGTCGTGAATGGTTCGTGGGGCTATCCGTGCTTTTTTCTAATTTTATAAACGAATTTAACTATGTTGCCTAACCTAACTCAACCTAACCTAACCTTGCCGTGAATGGTTCGTTTAGCTATCCGTGCTTTTTTGTAATTTTATAAACGAATATTACTATGTAGCCTAACTTAACTCAACCTAACCTAACCTTGTCGTGCATGGTTCGTGGGGCTATCCGTGCTTTTTTCTAATTTTATAAACGAATTTAACTATGTAGCCTAACCTATCTCAACCTAACCTAACCTTGCCGTGAATGGTTCGTCGGGCTATCCGTGCATTTTTCTAATTTTAAAAAACGAATTTAACTATGTTGCCTAACCTAACTGAACCTAACCTAACCTTGTTGTGAATGGTTCTTGGGGCTATCCGTGAATTTTACTAATTTTTAAAAACGAATTTATCTATGTTGCCTAACCTAAATCAACATAACCTAACCTTGTCGTGAATGGTTCGTGGGGCTATCCGTGCTTTTTTCTAATTTTATAAACGAATTTAACTATGTTGCCTAACCTAACTCAACCTAACCTAACCTTGTCGTGAATGGTTCGTGGGGCTATCCGTGCTTTTTTCTAATTTTATAAATGAATTTAACTATGTTGCCTAACCTAACTCAACCTAACCTAACCTTGTCGTGAATGGTTCGTGGGGCTATCCGTGCTTTTTTCTAATTTTATAAACGAATTTAACTATGTTGCCTAACCTAACTCAACCTAACCTAACCTTGTCGTGAATGGTTCGTGGGGCTATACGTGCTTTTTACTAATTTTAAAAACGAATTTAATTATGTTGCCTCAACCTAACCTAACCTTGCCGTGAATGGTTCGTGGGGCTATACGTGCTTTTTTGTATTTTTTTAAAACGAATTGAACTATGTTGCCTAACCTAACTCAACCTAACCTAACCTTGCCATGAATGGTTCGTGGGGCTATCCGTGTTTTTTTCTAATTTTTTAAAACCAATTTAACTATGTTGCCTAACCTAACTCAACGTAACCTAACCTTGTCGTCAATAGTTCGTGGGGCTATCCGTGCTTTTTTATATTTTATAAACGAATTTCACTATGTTGCCTACCCTAACACAACATAATCTAACCTTTTCGTGAATGGTACGTGGGGCTATCCGTGCATTTTACTAATTTTTATAAACGAATTTAACTATGTTGCCTAACCTAACTCAACCTAACCAAACCTTTTCGTGAATGGTTCGTGGGGCTATCCGTGCTTATTTCTAATTTTATAAAAGAATTTAACTATGTTGCCTAACCTAACTCAACCTAACCTAACCTTGTCGTGAATGGTTCGTGGGGTTATCCGTGCTTTTTTCTAGTTTTATAAACGAATTTAACTATGTTGCCTAACCTAACTCAACCTAACCTAACTTTGCCGTGAATGGTTCTTGGGGCTATCCGTGCTTTTTTTATAAACGAATTTAACTACGTTGCCTAAACTAACTCAACCTAACCTAACCTTGTCGTTAATGGTTCTTCGGGCTATCCGTGATTTTTTCTGGTTTTATAAACGAATTTAACTATGTTGCCTAACCTAACTCAACCTAACCTAACCTTGCCGTGAATGGTTCGTGGGGCTATCCGTGCATTTTACTAATTTTTAAAAACGAATTTCACTATGTTGCCTAACCTAACTCAACATAATCTAACATTTTCGTGAATGGTTCGTGGGGCTATCCGTGCATTTTACTAATTTTTATAAACGAATTTAACTATGTTGCCTAACCTAACTCAACCTAACCTAACCTTTTCGTGAATGGTACAGTCATGTTCAAAAAATCTGTCGCATGGATTTTTTTCTAAGTCCAACGTCTTACGAAATTATGTTGGTAGCTCTGAAACAAGGAAGTGTTGTGAAATATACGATCCTCCAATCAGAGTGAAGTTCGATTCTGAGGAGCAGGAGGCGTGACTCACAGTCTTGTCCAGAGGAAGTTCAACCAATGCAGCATTTCCAAATATGAGATAACGTCCCATTGGTTAAATATTGTTTCAATAATGCGAATCGGCAGAAAGATTGCGCAAAAGTTTACTTTGTCGTTTTAATGCTTTTAATCGTTTCAAATTAGTATTAAATTGTCCCAATTATAGTTCATGAGCTTAATATAATGTATTCATGTATGTGTTTGACAATCACATATCACTCAGTAGAACAATTTTCGCATTGTTTTCACTACGTGAGATGGCATTTCATTTACATTTACGATAAAATAGTGATTTGGGTGTAACAACAGTTTTCATTAATTAATTTAGAGATGCATTTTTATTTGTTGAGTTAATGATTATGTTAATTCGTTCTTTCTCGCGAAAAGAGGGAACCACAGCTGAAAGAAAATACACAACTTGTATTATTGAGGTCAAGAGTTCGTTTGAACATAACGTTTTGCACACATGGGCTAATCACGACTCGGGATACATTTAAATTGGAATCTGAAACATTATGCGACCTGACTGGAACTCGGAAAAGGACACACCGATTACAAGACGTCGACACATTACCACTTGGTCTGGCGAACGTCAATAATAATGAGGGGTTGTGGGAGTGGGAGAGGGGTGACGGAAAATAGAAAATAAATAGTATTTTTGGGGGTATTTAATGTTATATATATACACATACACACCTAAGAAAATATTTATTTTGATACATGTGTGTGGGGGTGGGGAAGGGGGAAAAGAGAGGGACAGAAAGATATTGGTAGAGATGGGACGAAGAGGTGATTGTGGAAAATGTTTTATTTGACGTTCAGTAATAAAAACAATCAAATCAATGATGATTATCTTATAAATACCATATTTAATGTAAATTTGTTTTAAAAATGGGGGCGGGGAGCTGTTTGTTTTACGTTCAGTGCAGGATAACAAGTGGAGACACATAGTGGTTCGTATCTCACTTTAAACTGTAGGTCCAGGCCCCATTAGCCTATCTGTGTATAACGTGGATTTAGAATTCAGTAGAAAATAACGTCGATCTAGTATTTTGGATTTTAGATGCGTTGAGACCACTAAAATTTCCAATTCTTATAATAAGAAACCTGTCCTCATATTACCATTTTGAAAGAGAGAGAGTTAATTTTATAATCTTTCGTTGTTAGTTTCAAAGAAGACTAATTCAAATAGTAACAATGGGAACGAATAAAGCTTACGAAAAGTTTTTGCCACCGTGCGGATTTGAACCTACGACCATTAGAGTGACAACCCAGTGCGATAACCACTACCCCACGAGTTCTTTCCTTCTTACGGCATGATTATGAGTAAAGACCAATTCGTTCAATATGCATTAGAAATATAATCCCCACCCGCCTCTTTATAAACAACACACCCAAACGCTCCTTTGTAGCAAATGAAATAAAGGTGGTATGAATGTCACAAAACATTTAAGCAAAATCTACTATATTTACGACGCAATCGTTTTACATAGAGAGGCTACAGCTTCGAGAATTGAGGTTGTGGTTTGACTGTAATTGTAGGATACCCCATATCGATAAGCCAAGGCTCTAGTGTGCACTAGATTGGTTCATTTGTAGTGACGTGCTCAGGAATTTGTAAAGAGGTATGTGAATATAAAAATGTGTTTATGCTAATTTTTTAAACAGTTAACTCCTAATTTAATATCTCTTAGTCCATCTCATTATCCTACTTAGGAATTAATTAGTATTGCAGGAGTTATACTGAAAAGAAATCTCACGTGACAATGACGAGAAATTAGATTTACGGAAGGAATAGTTTTCATATTTTAAAACACCGAAGGGCCTTGGGCTATCTCCCGACTGTCACTCTCCCTTCCACAATCCTACCTAGAGTTATCTTCAACTGGCAACGAGGTGACGTTGGTCAGCACGTCGAACCCTCAGCCGTTATAGAAGATATCTGAAACCAGGTTACACCAGTCACTCGTAGCTACCCAATTTCCTCACGATGGTGGGTTTCCACTGGTCGTATACAGATAACAGGCCGAGAGCCCAGGACGACTCGAATCCATGCCGTCCCGCTGCAGTCAGAATCCAAAGCACAGAGTCTTAGACCGCACCGTTACAGAGGAGGAGAGTTTTCATATTTTGTTTCTTATAAATGTCGACAATACATTAAATATATTACGCACCTAAAATTAGTGTAAAAAAATACCCGGTTCTATAAGAGATTCGAACCTTCGATCTTCACTCAATTAGGCCGCTATTTTTAACAATTTCCCATTTTCTCACTCAATAACCTTCGTTGAACGTTGTCTTAAGAGTCGTTAGCAACCTTGTAAACCTTATTAACCTATCTGCTGTCTATCACAAATGTATTTTACAACCTGGAGTACATTTTGATGTCTGCAATTTAGAACTTGACTTTCGTGGTAAGTAATTCTCTACCGTCTAAGTTACTATAATAAATAAATCAAAGTCTACATGTCTCATATTTTGTAAATGCAAAATGTCATTGTTAAATGTTAGAAACTATTTCTTATTCCACCGTTAGTTCCAGATTTAGACACAGCATTCTGGAAACCAGCGTGAAACGTGTTTCCCACACTTCCAAGGTCAGGTGAACCCTTATCAGTTGCATTGGAAGCCTGTGAACATGTTACTTCATACGTCATGGTACTGTGGTGGATTTCTTCCCCTTCCCCTTTTACCTTGAACGGAAGTTATCCCCGACTGGGCACGACGAATCAATTACAGAAAAGCAGACTGTCTAGTAAATCGCATGCCATGTATTATTTTGAGCTTGTAGGTTTTGGAAAGTGAAATAAAAAAAGTATGTAACATTAATTCATAATCGTTGACTTCTTTGGGTATTATTTCATGACTCTCTTCTACTTACTCCAATGAAACTTTTGTCTACTGTTTTCAGTAGATCAATAGGTGTTTTGAAACATCTACTCTGTTCAGATTTTCAAAAATATATAAATACGAAAGAATACTAAGGGGGTATGAAATTAATATTTACAGCCAAAATATTAAACTTAACATATTATACACTACACTGAATAAATTAATTTCACTTGCAGTTTCTCTACTGTACTGGTATCAGTAGATCAATAGGTGTTTTGAAACATCTATGTTAAGATTTTTTTAAAATTTGAATTACAATTTGTGTGCCTGAAAACTTAGGGTATTTTACACCCGTCACGCTATACGGGGTCCAGCCCCTTATCATGACAAAAATAAAAGCGTGTCTTAAAACTAAAATATCCTTACCTGGGTTAAAAGCTGAGCCTGTAAAGCGACAGACAGTCAGCACAAACAAGGACAACACACAAGCAGTCCTACAAAGATTATACCAACAGTAGGTCCAGTCACCAGAGCCTCGTTAGTCTGCAAAATGCAGTTCAGGGTGTACTACATGGAAGTGAGGTTGGTTTAAATTTTAAATAGATATAAAAACAAATTGTTAGTGTGGAGGAATAAAAAGTTATATTTACAGATAACATGCTGAGCTAAACACACTACAAGGGTGTAAGGGATGACCTTCCACGAAGTATGTACACCCAATTGTTGCTTCCGTGTAGTACACCCAGGACTTCAGTTTGCAGACGAACGAGGCTCTGGCGACTGGCCCCATGGCCAGTATAATTTTCTGTGTTGTCCTGTGTTTGGTCCTTGTGGGTGCTGAGTACCTCTTTACAGCCTCAGCTTTTAACCGAATTCAGAATATTTTAATATTTTAGTTACAACACGACGTTACAGTTATGTTATTTTAGTTCTGATAAGGGGCTGGACCCCGTATAAAGTGACAGGTGCAAAATAGCCTAAGTGCTGACGCACCCAAAATTTTGAATTCAAATTGAAATTCAAACACACTACATGCAATATTACATGTAGTACTGAAGAGAATATTTCACTTGTAGTTCCTCAACTGTAATTACACATTAGGCCTACTGAAAGTGTTCAGTAGGAAATCATTGATTTTGAGTAGATTTCCGAGAGACACAGTAGAGTACTACAATTGATAACAGTAGATTCTGTCTACTGTAAACAGTAGAAATTACGTAGGTTTATAACGACGATGAGAATGAAACAGAGGTAAAAACAATGATAATGAAATGCAGAAGAGACCTGGAGCAAACAGGAACGTAGAATGTCTGGCAACGAGACGCAAGAGTTGATCAAGCGATTGTAGCATCAAATTTAGCTTAGAGCTCATAATTGATATTTCTACATGAGCTCAACATACAAGTTACATACAATGAGAGAATTGAATTGAGTTTACATCTCACGTGATATGAGTCGAAACTATTGTTGTACATTGAACTGTGAAGTGAATCAATATTCAATTCGATTAACTAGTGAATGGTGATGTGCTGAGATATTGTAACGAGATGTGCCAAATGGCTGACAGTATAAAAACTTATGGACACATTGATTTAATATATTTGAACAATCTTATAACGTACGACTTTGCATGAAATTTTATTACTTGAATCTACATCACTTCATTGCAAAGGCTACAAGGCATTATATAGGTTGTAAAATTCTGTGTTCGATTCACCGTTCGGTTAACTCTGCGATTTTTATTTCTTATTAAACCGAAAAATTATTTATTGCATTTTACTTATTACGAAAATTCGTATATTATTTGCTTTCGAAATGTAGAGAATATATTGTTTTTCATGCTTTTTACAAGAATACAACTATGCATGGTGAACAAAAAATAATGTAATATAAATACTATTCACAAAAGGATGTCAATAGTATTTATTTGTTTTCTTTCTTGATAATTTTCCCTAAAATATAAATGTATAACTTTCGCTGTACATGACATTTCGTCGAATATGACACATGGATCATTTTTATTCAAATCCTAGTAAAATGATGAGAAATTCAAAAACATATTCTGAAAAAATATTTTCAAAAATAACATTAAAAAATCATTAGAAAGGAGTGTTATTTTTAAAAAAAACATATATAACATTTTTATTTCTTTCAGTTATTAATTAAATACAATACTAAGTTGCTATATATAATAATAATAGGGGTAATCGAACAGAAGTCAAACTTACATTCTTCTGCGTGCAATACTGATACCCTATCACCGAACCACTTTACCATCATAAAATAAATTGAAGTTTTTTCTTGGAAATTACTGGCTAGTGCACGCTGGAACCTTGCCATACGAATATCTACCCTACAACTACAAGAAGCCACGTCACAACCTCAATTCTCGAAGCTGTAGCCTCTCCATGTAAAACGATTGCGTCGTAAATATAGTAGATTTTGCTTAAATGTTTTGTGACATTCATACCACCTTTATTTCATTTGCTACAAAGGAGCGTTTGGGTGTGTTGTTTATAAAGAGGCGGGTGGGGATTATATTTCTAATGCATATTGAACGAATTGGTCTTAACTCATAATCATGCAGTAAGAAGGAACGAACTCGTGGGGTAGTGGTTATCGCACTGGGTTGTCACTCTAATGGTCGTGGGTTCAAATCCGCACGGTGGCAAAAACTTTTCGTAAGCTTTATTCGTTCCCATTGTTACTATTTGAATTAGTCTTCTTTGAAACTAACAACGAAAGATTATACAATTAACTCTATCTCTTTCAAAATGGTAATATGAAAACAGGTTTCTTCTTATAAGAATTGGAAATTTTAGTGGTCTCAACGCATCTAAAATCCAAAATACTAGATCGACGTTATTTTCTACTGAATTCTAAATCCACGTTATACACAGATAGGCTAATGGGTCCTGGACCTACAGTTTAAAGTGAGATACGAACCACTATGTGTCTCCACTTGTTATCCTGCACTGAACGTAAAACAAACAGCTCCCCGCCCCCATTTTTAAAACAAATTTACATTAAATATGGTATTTATAAGATAATCATCATTGATTTGATTGTTTTTATTACTGAACGTCAAATAAAACATTTTCCACAATCACCTCTTCGTCCCATCTCTCCCAATATCTTTCTGTCCCTCTCTTTTCCCCCTTCCCCACCCCCCACACACATGTATCAAAATAAATATTTTCTTAGGTTTGTATGTGTATAAATATAACATTAAATACCTCCAAAAATACTATTTATTTTCTACTTTCCGTCACCCCTCTCCCACTCCCACAACCCCTCATTATTATTGGCGTTCGCCAGACCAAGTGGTAATGTATTGACGTCTTGTAATCGGTGTGTCCTTTTCCGAGTTCCAGTCAGGTCGCATAATGTTTCAGATTCCAATTTAAATGTATCCCGAGTCGTGATTAGCCTATGTGTGCAAAAAGTGATGTTAAAACGAACTCTTGACCTCAATAATACAAGTTGTGTATTTTCTTTCAGCTGTGGTTCCCTCTTTTCGCGAGAAATAACGAATTAACCTAATCATTAACTCAACAAATAAAAATGCATCTCTAAATTAATTAATGAAAACTGTTATTACACCCAAACCACTATTTTATCGTAAATGTAAATGAAATGTCATCTCACGTAGTGAAAACAATGTGAAAATTGTTCTAATGAGTGATATATGATTGTCAAACACATACATGAATACATTATATTAAGCTCTTGAACTATAATTGGGACAATTTAATACTAATTTGAAACGATTAAAAGTATTAAAACGACAAAGTAAACTTTTGCGCAATCTTTCTGCCGATTCGCATTATTGAAACAATATTTAACCAATGGGACGTTATCTCATATTTGGAAATGCTGCATTGGTTGAACTTCCTCTGGACAAGACTGTGAGTCACGCCTCCTGCTCCTCAGAATCGAACTTCACTCTGATTGGAGGATCGTATATTTCACAACACTTCCTTGTTTCAGAGCTACCAACATAATTTCGTAAGACGTTGGACTTAGAAAAAATCCATGCGACAGATTTTTTGAACATGACTGTACGTGGGGCTATCCGTGCATTTTACTAATTTTTATAAACGAATTTAACTATGTTGCCTAACCTAACTCAACCTAACCTAACCTTTTCGTGAATGGTTCGTGGGGCTATCCGTGCTTATTTCTAATTTTATAAAAGAATTTAACTATGTTGCCTAACCTAACTCAACCTAACCTAACCTTGTCGTGAATGGTTCGTGGGGTTATCCGTGCTTTTTTCTAGTTTTATAAACGAATTTAACTATGTTGCCTAACCTAACTCAACCTAACCTAACTTTGCCGTGAATGGTTCGTGGGGCTATCCGTGCTTTTTTCTAATTTTATAAACGAATTTAACTACGTTGCCTAACCTAACACAACCTAACCTAACCTTGTCGTTAATGGTTCTTCGGGCTATCCGTGCTTTTTTCTGGTTTTATAAACGAATTTAACTATGTTGCCTAACCTAACTCAACCTAACCTAACCTTGCCGTGAATGGTTCGTGGGGCTATCCGTGCATTTTACTAATTTTTATAAACGAATTTAACTATGTTGCCTAACCTAACTCAACGTAACCTAACCTTGTCGTGAATGGTTCGTGGGGCTATCCGTGCTTTTTTTTATAAACGAATATTACTATGTAGCCTAACCTAACTCAACCTAACCTAACCTTGCCGTGAATGGTTCGTGGGTCTATCCGTGCTTTTTTCTAATTTTATAAACGAATTTAACTATGTTGCCTAACCTAACTCAACCTAACCTAACCTTGTCGTGAATGGTTCGAGGGGCTATCCGTGCTTTTTTCAAATTTTATAATCGAATTTAACTATGTTGCCTAACCTAACTCAACCTAACTTAACCTTGTCGTGAATGATTCGTGGGGCTATCCGTGCTTTTTTGTAATTTTTTAAAACGAATTTAACTATGTTGCCTAACCTAACTTAACCTAACGTAACCTTGCCATGAATGGTTCGTGGGGCTATCCGTGATTTTTTCTAATTTTATAAACGAATTTAACAATGTTGCCTAACCTAACTCAACCTAAACTAACCTTGTCGTGAATGGTTCGTGGGGCTATCCGTGCTTTTTTCTAATTTTATATACGAATTTAACTATGTTGCCTAACCTAACTCAACCTAACCTAACCTTGTCGTGAATGGTTCGTGGGGCTATACGTGCTTTTTACTAATTTTATAAACGAATTTAATTATGTTGCCTCAACCTAACCTAACCTTGCCGTGAATGGTTCGTGGGGCTATACGTGCTTTTTTGTATTTTTTTTAAAACGAATTGAACTATGTTTCCTAACCTAACTCAACCTAACCTAACCTTGCCATGAATGGTTCGTGGGGCTATCCGTGTTTTTTCTAACTTTTTAAAACGAATTTAACTATGTTGCCTAACCTAACTCAACCTAACCTAACCTTGTCGTGAATGGTTCGTGGGGCTATCCGTGCTTTTTTTATATTTTATAAACGAATTTAACTATGTTGCCTAACCTAACTCAACCTAACCTAACCTTGCCGTGAATGGTTCGTGGGGTTATCCGTGCTTTTTTCTAATTTTATAAACGAATTTAACTATGTTGCCTAACCTAACTCAACGTAACCTAACCTTGCCGTGAATGGTTCGTGGGGCTATCCGTGCATTTTACTAATTTTTAAAAACGAATTTCACTATGTTGCCTACCCTAACTCAACATAATCTAACCTTTTCGTGAATGGTACGTGGGGCTATCCGTGCATTTTACTAATTTTTATAAACGAATTTAACTATGTTGCCTAACCTAACTCAACCTAACCTAACCTTTTCGTGAATGGTTCGTGGGACTATCCGTGCTTATTTCTAATTTTATAAAAGAATTTAACTATTTTGCCTAACCTAACTCAACCTAACCTAACCTTGTCGTGAATGGTTCGTCGGGTTATCCGTGCTTTTTTCTAGTTTTATAATCGAATTTAACTATGTTGCCTAACCTAACTCAACCTAACCTAACCTTGCCGTGAATGGTTCGTGGGGCTATCCGTGCTTTTTTCTAATTTTATAAACGAATTTAACTACGTTGCCTAACCTAACTAAGCCTAACCTAACCTTGTCGTTAATGGTTCTTCGGGCTATCCGTGCTTTTTTCTGGTTTTATAAACGAATTTAACTATGTTGCCTAACCTAACTCAACCTAACCTAACCTTGCCGTGAATGGTTCGTGGGGCTATCCGTGCATTTAACTAATTTTTAAAAACGAATTTCACTATGTTGCCTAACCTAACTCAACATAATCTAACCTTCTCGTGAATGGTTCGTGGGGCTATCCGTGCATTTTACTAATTTTTATAAACAAATTTAACTATGTTGCCTAACCTAACTCAACCTAACCTAACCTTTTCGTGAATGGTTCGTGGGGCTATCCGTGCTTTTTTCTAATTTTATAAACGAATTTAACTATGTTGCCTAACCTAACACAACATAACCTAACTTTGTCGTGAATGGTTCGTGGGGCTATCCTTGCTTTTTTCTAATTTTATAAACGAATATAACTATGTTGCCTAACCTAACTCATCCTAACCTAACCTTGTCGTGAATGGTTCGTGGGGCTATCCGTGCTTTTTTCTAGTTCTATAAACGAATTTAACTATTTTGCCTAACCTAACTCAACCTAACCTAACCTTGCCGTGAATGGTTCGTGAGGTTATTCGTGCTTTTTTCTAATTTTATAAACGAATTTAACTATGTTGCCTAACCTAACTCAACCTAAGCTAACCTTGCCGTGAATGGTTCGTGGGGTATCCGTGAATTTTACTAATTTTTAAAAACGAGTTTCACTATGTTGCCTAACCTAACTCAACCTAACTTAACCTTGTCGTGAATGGTTCGTGGGGCTATCCTTGCTTTTTTCAAATTTTATAATCGAATTTAACTATGTTGCCTAACCTAACTCAACCTAACTTAACCTTGTCGTGAATGGTTCGTGGGGCTATCCGTGCTTTTTTGTAATTTTTTGAAACGAATTTAACTATGTTGCCTAACCAAACTCAACGTAACGTAACCTTGCCGTGAATGGTTCGTGGGGCTATCCGTGCTTTTTTCTAATTTTATAAACGAATTTAACTATGTTGCCTAACCTAACTCAACCTAACCTAACCTTGTCGTGAATGGTTCATGGGGCTATACGTGCTTTTTACTAATTTTATAAACGAATTTAATTATGTTGCCTCAACCTAACCTAACCTTGGCGTGAATGGTTCGTGGGGCTATACGTGCTTTTTTGTATTTTTTTTAAAACGAATTTAACTATGTTGCCTAACCTAACTCAACCTAAACTAACCTTGCCATGAATGGTTCGTGGGGCTATCCGTGTTTTTTCTAATTTTTTAAAACGAATTTAACTATGTTGCCTAACCTAACTCAACCTAACCTAACCTTGTCGTGAATGGTTCGTGGGGTTATCCGTGCTTTTTTCGTGTTTTATAAACGAATTTAACTATGTTGCCTAACCTAACTCAACCTAACCTAACTTTGCCGTGAAAGGTTCGTGGGGCTATCCGTGCTTTTTTCTAATTTTATAAACGAATTTAACTACGTTGCCTAACCTAACTCAGCCTAACCTAACCTTGTCGTTAATGATTCTTCGGGCTATCCGTGCTTTTTTCTGGTTTTATAAACGAATTTAACTATGTTGCCTAACCTAACTCAACCTAACCTAACCTTGCCGTGAATGGTTCGTGGGGCTATCCGTGCATTTTACTAATTTTTAAAAACGAATTTCACTATGTTGCCTAACCTAACACAACATAATCTAACCTTTTCGTGAATGGTTCGTGGGGCTATCCGTGCATTTTATTAATTTTTATAAACGAATTTAACTATGTTGCCTAACCTAACTCAACCTAACCTAACCTTTTCGTGAATGGTTCGTGGGGCTATCCGTGCTTTTTTCTAATTTTATAAACGAATTTAACTATGTTGCCTAACCTAACTCAACCTAACCTAACTTTGTCGTGAATTGTTCGTGGGGCTATCCTTTCTTTTTTCTAATTTTATAAACGAATTTAACTATGTTGCCTAACCTAACTCAACGTAACCTAACTTTGTCGTGAATGGTTCGTGGGGCTATCCGTGCATTTTACTAATTTTTATAAACGAATTTAACAATCTTGCATAACCTAACTCAACCTAACCTAACCTTTTCGTGAATGGTTCGTGGGCTATCCGTGCTTTTTTCTAATTTTATAAACGAATTTAACTACGTTGCCTAACCTAACACAACCTAACCTAACCTTGTCGTTAATGGTTCTTCGGGCTATCCGTGCTTTTTTCTGGTTTTATAAACGAATTTAACTATGTTGCCTAACCTAACTCAACCTAACCTATCCTTGCCGTGAATGGTTCGTGGGGCTATCCGTGCATTTTACTAATTTTTAAAAACGAATTTCACTATGTTGCCTAACCTAACTCAACATAATCTAACCTTTTCGTGAATGGTTCGTGGGGCTATCCGTGCATTTACTAATTTTTATAAACGAATTTAACTATGTTGCCTAACCTAACTCAACCTAACCTAACCTTGTCGTGAATGGTTCGTGGGGCTATCCGTGCTTTTTTGTAATTTTATAAACGAATATTACTATGTAGCCTAACCTAACTCAACCTAACCTAACCTTGCCGTGATGGTTCGTGGGTCTATCCGTGCTTTTTTCTAATTTTATAAACGAATTTAACTATGTTGCCTAACCTAACTCAACCTAACTTAACCTTGTCGTGAATGGTTCGAGGGGCTATCCGTGCTTTTTTCAAATTTTATAATCGAATTTAACTATGTTGCCTAACCTAACTCAACCTAACTTAACCTTGTCGTGAATGGTTCGTGGGGCTATCCGTGCTTTTTTGTAATTTTTTAAAACGAATTTAACTATGTTGCCTAACCTAACTCAACCTAACGGAACCTTGAAGTGAATGGTTCGTAGCTATCCGTGATTTTTTCTAATTTTATAAACGAATTTAACAATGTTGCCTAACCTAACTCAACCTAAACTAACCTTGTCGTGAATGGTTCGTGGGGCTATCCGTGCTTTTTTCTAATTTTATAAACGAATTTAACTATGTTGCCTAACCTAACTCAACCTAACCTAACCTTGCCATGAATGGTTCGTGGGGCTATCCGTGTTTTTTCAATTTTTTTAAAACGAATTTAACTATGTTGCCTAACCTAACTCAACCTAACCTAACCTTGACGTGAATGGTTCGTGGGGCTATCCGTGCTTTTTTTATATTTTATAAACGAATTTAACTATGTTACCTAAACTAACTCAACCTAAACTAACCTTGCCGTGAATGGTTCGTGGGGTTATCCGTGCTTTTTTCCAATTTTATAAACGAATTTAACTATGTTGCCTAACCTAACTCAACGTAACCTAACCTTGCCGTGAATGGTTCGTGGGGCTATCCGTGCATTTTACTAATTTTTAAAAACGAATTTCACTATGTTGCCTACCCTAACTCAACATAATCTAACCTTTTCGTGAATGGTACGTGGGGCTATCCGTGCATTTTACTAATTTTTATAAACGAATTTAACTATGTTGCCTAACCTAACTCAACCTAACCTAACCTTTTCGTGAATGGTTCGTGGGACTATCCGTGCTTATTTCTAATTTTATAAAAGAATTTAACTATGTTGCCAAACCTAACTCAACCTAACCTAACCTTGTCGTTAATGGTTCGTGGGGTTATCCGTTCTTTTTTCTAGTTTTATAAACGAATTTAACTATGTTGCCTAACCTAACTCAACCTAACCTAACTTTGCCGTGAATGGTTCGTGGGGCTATCCGTGCTTTTTTCTAATTTTATAAACGAATTTAACTACGTTGCCTAACCTAACTCAGCCTAACCTAACCTTGTCGTTAATGGTTCTTCGGGCTATCCGTGCTTTTTTCTGGTTTTATAAGCGAATTTAACTATGTTGCCTAACCTAACTCAACCTAACCTAACCTTGCCGTGAATGGTTCGTGGGGCTATCCGTGCATTTTACTAATTTTTAAAAACGAATTTCACTATGTTGCCTAACCTAACTCAACATAATCTAACCTTTTCGTGAATGGTTCGTGGGGCTATCCGTGCATTTTACTAATTTTTATAAACGAATTTAACTATGTTGCCTAACCTAACTCAACCTAACCTAACCTTTTCGTGAATGGTTCGTGGGGCTATCCGTGCTTTTTTCTAATTTTATAAACGAATTTAACTATGTTGCCTAACCTAACTCAACATAACCTAACTTTGTCGTGAATGGTTCGTGGTGCTATCCTTGCTTTTTTCTAATTTTATAAACGAATTTAACTATGTTGCCTAACCTAACTGAACCTAACCTAACCTTGTCGTGAATGGTTCGTGGGGCTATCCGTGCTTTTTTCTAGTTTTATAAATGAATTTAACTATGTTGCCTAACCTAACTCAACCTAACCTAACCTTGCCGTGAATGGTTCGTGAGGTTATTCGTGCTTTTTTCTAATTTTATAAACAAATTTAACTATGTTGCCTAACCTAACTCAACCTAAGCTAACCTTGCCGTGAATGGTTCGTGGGGTATCCGTGAATTTTACTAATTTTTAAAAACGAGTTTCACTATGTTGCCTAACCTAACTCAACCTAACTTAACCTTGTCGTGAATGGTTCGTGGGGCTATCCTTGCTTTTTTCAAATTTTATAATCGAATTTAACTATGTTGCCTAACCTAACTCAACCTAACTTAACCTTGTCGTGAATGGTTCGTGGGGCTATCCGTGCTTTTTTGTAATTTTTTAAAACGAATTTAACTATGTTGCCTAACCTAACTCAACGTAACGTAACCTTGCCGTGAATGGTTCGTGGGGCTATCCGTGCTTTTTTCTAATTTTATAAACGAATTTATCTATGTTGCCTAACCTAACTCAACCTAACCTAACCTTGTCGTGAATGGTTCGTGGGGCTATACGTGCTTTTTACTAATTTTATAAACGAATTTAATTATGTTGCCTCAACCTAACCTAACCTTGCCGTGAATGGTTCGTGGGGCTATACGTGCTTTTTTGTATTTTTTTTAAAACGAATTGAACTGTGTTGCCTAACCTAACTCAACCTAACCTAACCTTGCCATGAATGGTTCGTGGGGCTATCCGTGTTTTTTCTAATTTTTTAAAACGAATTTAACTATGTTGCCTAACCTAACTCAACCTAACCTAACCTTGTCGTGAATGGTTCGTGGGGCTATCCGTGCTTTTTTTATTTTTTATAAACGAATTTAACTATGTTGCCTAACTTAACTCAACCTAACCTAACCTTGCCGTGAATGGTTCGTGGGGTTATCCGAGCTTTTTTCTAATTTTATAAACGAATTTAACTATGTTGCCTAACCTAACTCAACGTAACCTAACCTTGCCGTGAATGGTTCTTGGGGCTATCCGTGCATTTTACTAATTTTTAAAAACGAATTTCACTATGTTGCCTACCCTAACTCAACATAATCTAACCTTTTCGTGAATGGTACGTGGGGCTATCCGTTCATTTTACTAATTTTTATAAACGAATTTAACTATGTTGCCTAACCTAACTCAACCTAACCTAACCTTTTCGTGAATGGTTCGTGGGGCTATCCGTGCTTATTTCTAATTTTATAAAAGAATTTAACTATGTTGCATAACCTAACTCAACCTAACCTAACCTTGTCGTGAATGGTTCGTGGGGTTATCCGTGCTTTTTTCTAGTTTTATAAACGAATTTAACTATGTTGCCTAACCTTACTCAACCTAACCTAACTTTGCCGTGAAAGGTTCGTGGGGCTATCCGTGCTTTTTTCTAATTTTATAAACGAATTTAACTACGTTGCCTAACCTAACACAACATAATCTAACCTTTTCGTGAATGGTTCGTGGGGCTATCCGTGCATTTTACTAATTTTTATAAACGAATTTAACTATGTTGCCTAATCTAACTCAACCTAACCTAACATTTTCGTGAATGGTTCGTGGGGCTATCCGTGCTTTTTTCTAATTTTATAAACGAATTTAACTACGTTGCCTAACCTAACTCAACCTAACCTAACTTTGTCGTGAATGGTTCGTGGGGCTATCCTTGCTTTTTTCTGGTTTTATAAACGAATTTAACTATGTTGCCTAACCTAACTCAACATAACCTAACCTTGTCGTGAATGGTTCGTGGGGCTATCCGTGCTTTTTTCTAGTTTTATAAACGAATTTAACTATGTTGCCTAACCTAACTCAACCTAACCTAACCTTGCCGTGAATGGTTCGTGAGGTTATCCGTGCTTTTTTCTAATTTTATAAACGAATTTAACTATGTTGCCTAACCTAACTCAACCTAAGCTAACCTTGCCGTGAATGGTTCGTGGGGTATCCGTGAATTTTACTAATTTTTAAAAACGAGTTTCACTATGTTGCCTAACCTAACTCAACATAATCTAAGATTTTCGTGAATGATTCGTGGGGCTATCCGTGCATTTTACTAATTTTTATAAACGAATTTAACTATCTTGCATAACCTAACTCAACCTAACCTAACCTTTTCGTGAATGGTTCGTGGGCTATCCGTGCTTTTTTCTAATTTTATAAACGAAATTAACTATGTTGCCTAACCTAACTCAACCTAACCTAACCGTGTCGTAAATGGTTCGTGGGGCTATCCGTGCTTTTTTCTAATTTTATAAACAAATTTAACTATGTTGCCTAACCTAACTCAACCTAACCTAACCTTGTCGTGAATGGTTCGTGGGGCTATCCATGCTTTTTTCTAGTTTTATAAACGAATTTAACTATGTTGCCTAACCTAACTCAACCTAACCTAACCTTCCCGTGAATGGTTCGTGGGGCTATCCGTGCTTTTTTCTAATTTTATAAACGAATTTAACTATGTTGCCTAACCTAACTCAACCTAACCTACCCTTGTCGTGAATGGTTCGTGGGGCTCTACGTGCTTTTTTGTAATTTTATAAAACGAATTTAACTATGTTGCCTAACCTAACTCAACCTAACTTAACCTTGTCGTGAATGGTTCGTGGGGCTATCCGTGCTTTTTTGTAATTTTTTAAAACGAATTTAACTATGTTGCCTAACCTAACTCAACCTAACCTAACCTTGCCGTGAATGGTTCGTGGGGCTATCCGAGATTTTTTCTAATTTTATAAACGAATTTAACTATGTTGCCTAACCTAACTCAACCTAACCTAACCTTGTCGTGAATGGTTCGTGGGGCTATCCATGCACTTTTCTAATTTTTGAAACGAAATTAACTATGTTGCCTAACCTAACTCAACCTAACCTAACCTACTCGTGAGTGGTTCGTGGGGCTATCCGTGCATTCCTTTCTAATTTTTAAAACGATTTTAACTATGTTGCCTAACCTAACTCAACCTAACCTAACCTTGCCGTGAATAGTTCGTGGGGCTACCCCTGCATTTTTCTAATTTTTAAAACGATTTTAACTATGTTGCCCAACCAAACTCAACCTAACCTAACCTTACCGTGAATAGTTCGTGGGGCTATCCCTGCATTTTTCTAATTTTTAAAAACAAATTTAACTATGTTGCCTAAATTAACTCAACCTAACGTAACCTTGCCGTGAATGGTTCGTGGGGATATCCGAGCATTTCTTCTAGTTTCAAAAACGAATTTAACTATGTTGCCTAACCTAACTCAACCTAACATAACCTTGTCGTGAATGGTTCGTGGGGCTATCCATGCACTTTTCTAATTTTTGAAACGAAATTAACTATGTTGCCTAACCTAACTCAACCTAACCTAACCTTGTGAATGGTTCGTTGGGCTGTCCGTGCTTTTTTCTAATTTTATATACGAATTTAACTGTGTTGCCTAACCTAACTCAACCTAACCTAACCTTGCCTTGAATGGTTCGTGGGGCTATCCGTGCTTTTTTCTAATTTTATAAACGAATTTAACTATGTAGCCTAACCTAACTCAACCTAACCTAACCTTGTCGTGAATGGTTCGTGGGGCTATCCGTGCTTTTTTCTAATTTTATAAACGAATTTAAATATGTTGCCTAACCTAACTCCACCTAACCTAACCATGTCGTAAATGGTTCGTGGGGCTATCCGTTCACTTTTCTAATTTTTAAAAACGAATTTAATTGTGTTGCCTAACCTAACTCAACCTAACCTAACCTTGTCATGAATGGTTCCTGGGGCTATCCGTGCTTTTTTCTAATTTTAAAAACGAATTTAACTATGTAGCCTAACCTAACTCAACCCAACCTAACTTTGCCGTGAATGGTTCGTGGGGCTATCCGTGCATTTTTCTAATTTTATAAACGAATTTAACTATGTTGCCTAACCTAACTCAACTTAACCTAACCTTGCCGTGAATGGTTCGTCGGGATATCCGTGCATTTTTCTAATTTAAAAAACGAATTTAACTATGTTGCCTAACCTAACTCAACCTAACCTAACCTTGCCGTGAATGGTTCGTGGGGCTATCCGTGCTTTTTTCTAATTTTATAAACGAATTTACCTATGTTGCCTAACCTAACTCAACCTAACCTAACCTTGTCGTGAATGGTTCGTGGGGCTATCCGTGCTTTTTTCTAGTTTTATAAACGAATTTAACTATGTTGCCTAACCTAACTCAACCTAACCTAACCTTGCCGTGAATGGTTCGTGGGGTTATCCGTGCTTTTTTCTAATTTTATAAACGAATTTAACTATGTTGCCTAACCTAACTCAACCTAACCTAACCTTGCCGTGAATGGTTCGTGGGGCTATCCGTGCATTTTACTAATTTTTATAAACGAATTTAACTATGTTGCCTAACCTAACTCAACCTAACCTAACCTTTTCGTGAATGGTTCGTGGGGCTATCCGTGCTTTTTTCTAATTTTATAAACGAATTTAACTATGTTGCCTAACCTAACTCAACCTAAACTAACCTTGTCGTAAATGGTTCGTGTGGCTATCCGTGCTTTTTTCTAATTTTATAAACGAATTTAACTATGTTGCCTAACCTAACTCAACCTAACCTAACCTTGTCGTGAATGGTTCGTGGGGCTATCCGTGCTTTTTTCTAGTTTTATAAACGAAGTTAACTATGTTGCCTAACCTAACTCAACCTAACCTAACCTTGCCGTGAATGGTTCGTGGGGCTATCCATGCTTTTTTCTAATTTTATAAACGAATTTAACTATGTTGCCTAACCTAACTCAACCTAACCTAACCTTGTCGTGAATGGTTCGTGGGGCTCTACGTGCTTTTTTGTAATTTTATAAAACGAATTTAACTATGTTGCCTAACCTAACTCAACCTAACCTAACCTTGTCGTGAATGGTTCGTGGGGCTATCCGTGCTTTTTTCTAATTTTATAAACGAATTTAACTATGTTGCCTAACCTAACTCAACCTAACCTAACCTTGTCGTGAATGGTTCGTGGGGCTATACGTGCTTTTTACTAATTTTATAAACGCCCTTGTCGTGATTGGTTCGTGGGGCTCTACGTGCTTTTTTGTAATTTTATAAAACGAATTTAACTATGTTGCCTAACCTAACTCAACCTAACTTAACCTTGTCGTGAATGGTTCGTGGGGCTATCCGTGCTTTTTTGTAATTTTATAAAACGAATTTAACTATGTTGCCTAACCTAACTCAACCTAACCTAACCTTGTCGTGAATGGTTCGTGGGGCTATCCGTGCTTTTTTCTAATTTTATAAACGAATTTAACTATGTTGCCTAACCTAACTCAACCTAACCTAACCTTGTCGTGAATGGTTCGTGGGGCTATACGTGCTTTTTACTAATTTTATAAACGCCCTTGTCGTGATTGGTTCGTGGGGCCCTACGTGCTTTTTTGTAATTTTATAAAACGAATTTAACTATGTTGCCTAACCTAACTCAACCTAACTTAACCTTGTCGTGAATGGTTCGTGGGGCTATCCGTGCTTTTTTGTAATTGTTTAAAACGAATTTAACTATGTTGCCTAACCTAACTCAACCTAACCTAACCTTGCCGTGAATGGTTCGTGGGGCTATCCGAGATTTTTTCTAATTTTATAAACGAATTTAACTATGTTGCCTAACCTAACTCAACCTAACCTAACCTTGTCGTGAATGGTTCGTGGGGCTATCCATGCACTTTTCTAATTTTTGAAACGAAATTAACTATGTTGCCTAACCTAACTCAACCTAACCTAACCTTCTCGTGAGTGGTTCGTGGGGCTATCCGTGCATTCCTTTCTAATTTTTAAAACGATTTTAACTATGTTGCCTAACCTAACTCAACCTAACCTAACCTTGCCGTGAATAGTTCGTGGGGCTACCACTGCATTTTTCTAATTTTTAAAACGATTTTAACTATGTTGCCCAACCAAACTCAACCTAACCTAACCTTACCGTGAATAGTTCGTGGGGCTATCCCTGCATTTTTCTAATTTTTAAAAACAAATTTAACTATGTTGCCTAAATTAACTCAACCTAACGTAACCTTGCCGTGAATGGTTCGTGGGGCTATCCGAGCATTTCTTCTAGTTTCAAAAACGAATTTAACTATGTTGCCTAACCTAACTCAACCTAACATAACCTTGTCGTGAATGGTTCGTGGGGCTATCCATGCACTTTTCTAATTTTTGAAACGAAATTAACTATGTTGCCTAACCTAACTCAACCTAACCTAACGTTGTGAATGGTTCGTGGGGCTGTCCGTGCTTTTTTCTAATTTTATATACGAATTTAACTGTGTTGCCTAACCTAACTCAACCTAACCTAACCTTGCCTTGAATGGTTCGTGGGGCTATCCGTGCTTTTTTCTAATTTTATAAACGAATTTAACTATGTAGCCTAACCTAACTCAACCTAACCTAACCTTGTCGTGAATGGTTCGTGGGGCTATCCGTGCTTTTTTCTAATTTTATAAACGAATTTAAATATGTTGCCTAACCTAACTCCACCTAACCAAACCTTGTCGTAAATGGTTCGTGGGGCTATCCGTTCACTTTTCTAATTTTTAAAAACGAACTTAATTGTGTTGCCTAACCTAACTCAACCTAACCTAACCTTGTCATGAATGGTTCCTGGGGATATCCGTGCTTTTTTCTAATTTTAAAAACGAATTTAACTATGTAGCCTAACCTAACTCAACCCAACCTAACTTTGCCGTGAATGGTTCGTGGGGCTATCCGTGCATTTTTCTAATTTTATAAACGAATTTAACTATGTTGCCTAACCTAACTCAACCTAACCTAACCTTGCCGTGAATGGTTCGTCGGGATATCCGTGCATTTTTCTAATTTAAAAAACGAATTTAACTATATTGCCTAACCTAACTCAACCTAACCTAACCTTGCCGTGAATGGTTCGTGGGGCTATCCGTGCTTTTTTCTAATTTTATAAACGAATTTACCTATGTTGCCTACCCTAACTCAACCTAACCTAACCTTGTCGTGAATGGTTCGTGGGGCTATCCGTGCTTTTTTCTAGTTTTATAAACGAATTTAACTATGTTGCCTAACCTAACTCAACCTAACCTAACCTTGCCGTGAAAGGTTCGTGGGGTTATCCGTGCTTTTTTCTAATTTTATAAACGAATTTAACTATGTTGCCTAACCTAACTCAACCTAACCTAACCTTGCCGTGAATGGTTCGTGGGGCTATCCATGCTTTTTTCTAATTTTATAAACGAATTTAACTATGTTGCCTAACCTAACTCAACCTAACCTAACCTTGTCGTGAATGGTTCGTGGGGCTCTACGTGCTTTTTTGTAATTTTATAAAACGAATTTAACTATGTTGCCTAACCTAACTCAACCTAACCTAACCTTGTCGTGAATGGTTCGTGGGGCTATCCGTGCTTTTTTCTAATTTTATAAACGAATTTAACTATGTTGCCTAACCTAACTCAACCTAACCTAACCTTGTCGTGAATGGTTCGTGGGGCTATACGTGCTATTTACTAATTTTATAAACGAATTTAATTATGTTGCCTCAACCTAACCTAACCTTGCCGTGAATGGTTCGTGGGGCTATACGTGCTTTTTTGTATTTTTTAAAAACGAATTTAACTATGTTGCCTAACCTAACTCAACCTAACCTAACCTTTTCGTGAATGGTTCGTGGGGCTATCCGTGCTTATTTCTAATTTTATAAACGAATTTAACTATGTTGCCCAACCTAACTCAACCTAACCTAACCTTGTCGTGAATGGTTCGTGGGGCTATCCGTGCTCTTTTCTAATTTTATAAACGAATTTAACTATGTTGCCTAACCTAACAACTTAACCTAACCTTGTCGTGAATGGTTTCATGGGGCTATACTTTTTTTCTAATTTTATAAACGAATTTAACTATGTTGCCTAACCTAACTCAACCTAACCTAACCTTATCGTTAATGGTTCTTTGGGCTATCCGTGCTTTTTTCTGGTTTTATAAACGAATTTAACTATGTTGCCTAACCTAACTCAACCTATCCTAACCTTGCTGTGAATGGTTCGTGGGGCTATCCGTGCATTTTACTAAGTTTTAAAAACGAATTTCACTATTTTGCCTAACCTAACTCAACATAATCTAACCTTTTCGTGAATGGTTCGTGGGGCTATCCGTGCATTTTACTAATTTTTATAAACGAATTTAACTATGTTGCCTAACATAACTCAACCTAACCTAACCTTTTCGTGAATGGTTCGTGGGGCTATCCGTGCTTTTTTCTAATTTTATAAACGAATTTAACTATGTTGCCTAACCTAACTCAACCCAACCTAACCTTTTCGTGAATGGTTCTTGGGGCTATCCGTGCTTTTTTCTAATTTTATACACGAATTTAACTATGTTGCCTAACCTAACTCAACCTAACCTAACCTTTTCGTGAATGATTCGTGGGGCTATCCGTGCTTTTTTCTAGTTTTATAAACGAATTTAACTATGTTGCCTAACCTAACTCAACCTAACCTAACCTTGCCGTGAATGGCTCGTGGGGCTATCCGTGCTTTTTTCTAATTTTATAAACGAATTTAACTATGTTGCCTAACCTAACTCAACCTAACCTAACCTTGTCGTGAATGGTTCGTGGGGCTCTACGTGCTTTTTTGAAATTTTATAAAACGAATTTAACTATGTTGCCTAACCTAACTCAACCTAACTTAACCTTGTCGTGAATGGTTCGTGGGGCTATCCGTGCTTTTTTGTAATTTTTAAAACGAATTTAACTATGTTGCCTAACCTAACTCAACCTAACCTAACCTTGCCGTGAACTGTTCGTGGGGCTATCCATGCATTTTTCTAATTTTTGAAACGAAATTAACTATGTTGCCTAACCTAACTCAACCTAACCTAACCTTCTCGTGAGTGGTTCGTGGGGCTATCCGTGCATTCCTTTCTAATTTTTAAAACGATTTTAACTATGTTGCCTAACCTAACTCAACCTAACCTAACCTTGCCGTGAATAGTTCGTGGGGCTATCCCTGCATTTTTGTATTTTTTAAAACGATTTTAAATATGTTGCCCAACCAAACTCAACCTAACCTAACCTTACCGTGAATAGTTCGTGGGGCGATCCCTGCATTTTTCTAATTTTTAGAAACAAATTTAACTATGTTGCCTAAATTAACTCAACCTAACGTAACCTTGCCGTGAATGGTTCGTGGGGCTATCAGAGCATTTCTTCTAGTTTCAAAAACGAATTTAACTATGTTGCCTAACCTAACTCAACCTAACCTAACCTTGCCGTGAATGGTACGTGGTGCTATCCTTGTATTCCTTTCTAATTTTTAAAACGATTTTAACTATCTTGCCTAACCTAACTCAACCTAACCTAACCTTGCCGTGAATGGTTCGTGGGGCTATACTTTTTTTTCTAATTTTATAAACGAATTTTACTATGTAGCCTAACCTAACTCAACCTAACCTAACCTTGTCGTGAATGGTTCGTGGGGCTATCCGTGCTTTTTTCTAATTTTATAAACGAATTTAACTATGTAGCTTAACCTAACTCAACCTAACCTAACCTTGCCGTTAATGTTTCGTCGGGCTATCCGTGCATTTTTCTAATTTTATAAAACGAATTTAACTATGTTGCCTAACCTAACTCAAACTAACCTAACCTTGCCGTGAATGGTTCGTGGGGCTCTACGTGCTTTCTTCTAATTTTATAAACGAATTTACCTATGTTGCCTAAACTAACTCAACCTAACCTAACCTTGTCGTGAATGGTTCGTGGGGCTATCCGTGCTTTTTTCTAGTTTTATAAACGAATTTAACTATGTTGCCTAACCTAACTCAACCTAATCTAACTTTGCCGTGAATGGTTCGTGGGGTTATCCGTGCTGTTTTCTAATTTTATAAACGAATTTAACTATGTTGCCTAACCTAACTCAACCTAACCTAACCTTGCCGTGAATGGTTCGTGGGGCTATCCGTGCATTTTACTAATTTTTAAAAACGAATTTCACTATGTTGCCTAACCTAACTCAACATAATCTAACCTTTTCGTGAATGATTCGTGGGGCTATCCGTGCATTTTACTAATTTTTATAAACGAATTTAACTATGTTGCCTAACCTAACTCAACCTAACCTAACCTTTTCGTGAATGGTTCGTGGGGCTATCCGTGCTTTTTTCTAATTTTATAAACGAATTTAACTATGTTGCCTAACCTAACTCAACCTAACCTAACCTTGTCGTAAATGGTTCGTGGGGCTATCCGTGCTTTTTTCTAATTTTATAAACGAATTTAACTATGTTGCCTAACCTAACTCAACCTAACCTAACCTTGTCGTGAATGGTTCGTGGGGCTATCCGTGCTCTTCTCTAGTTTTATAAACGAATTTAACTATGTTGCCTAACCTAACTCAACCTAACCTAACCTTGCCGTGAATGGTTCGTGGGGCTATCCGTGCTTTTTTCTAATTTTATAAACGAATTTAACTATGTTGCCTAACCTAACTCAACCTAACCTAACCTTGTCGTGAATTGTTCGTGGGGCTCTACGTGCTTTTTTGTAATTTTATAAAACGAATTTAACTATGTTGCCTAACCTAACTCAACCTAACCTAACCTTGTCGTGAATGGTTCGTGGGGCTATCCGTGCTTTTTTCTAATTTTATAAACGAATTTAACTATGTTGCCTAACCTAACTCAACCTAACCTAACCTTGTCGTGAATGGTTCGTGGGGCTATACGTGCTTTTTACTAATTTTATAAACGAATTTAATTATGTTGCCTCAACCTAACCTAACCTTGCCGTGAATGGTTCGTGGGGCTATACGTGCTTTTTTGAATTTTTTTTAAAACGAATTGAACTATGTTGCCTAACCTAACTCAACCAAACCTAACCTTGCCGTGAATGGTTCGTGGGGCTATCCGTGTTTTTTCTAATTTAAAAAACGAATTTAACTATGTTGCCTAACCTAACTCAACCTAACCTAACCTTGTCGTGAATGGTTCGTGGGGCTATACGTGCTTTTTACTAATTTTATAAACGAATTTAATTATGTTGCCTCAACCTAACCTAACCTTGTCGTGAATGGTTCGTGGGGCTATCCGTGCTTTTTTTATATTTTATAAACGAATTTAACTATGTTGCCTAACCTAACTCAACCTAACCTAACCTTGCCGTGAATGGTTCGTGGGGTTATCCGTGCTTTTTTCTAATTTTATAAAAGAATTTAACTATGTTGCCTAACCTAACTCAACGTAACCTAACCTTGCCGTGAATGGTTCGTGGGGCTATCCGTGCATTTTACTAATTTTTAAAAACGAATTTCACTATGTTGCCTAACCTAACTCAACATAATCTAACCTTTTCGTGAATGGTTCGTGGGGCTATCCGTGCATTTTACTAATTTTTATAAACGAATTTAACTATGTTGCCTAACCTAACTCAACCTAACCTAACCTTTTCGTGAATGGTTCGTGGGGCTATCCGTGCTTATTTCTAATTTTATAAACGAATTTAACTATGTTGCCTAACCTAACTCAACCTAACCTAACCTTGTCGTGAATGGTTCGTGGGCTATCCGTGCTTTTTTCTAATTTTATAAACGAATTTAACTATGTTGCCTAACCTAACAACCTAACCTAACCTTGTCGTGAATGGTTCGTGGGGCTATCCGTGCTTTTTTCTAATTTTATAAACGAATTTAACTATGTTGCCTAACCTAACTCAACCTAACCTAACCTTATCGTTAATGGTTCTTTGGGCTATCCGTGCTTTTTTCTGGTTTTATAAACGAATTTAACTATGTTGCCTAACCTAACTCAACCTAACCTAACCTTGCCGTGAATGGTTCGTTTGGCTATCCGTGCTTTTTTCTAATTTTATAAACGAATTTAACTATGTTGCCTAACCTAACTCAACCTAACCTAACCTTGTCGTGAATGGTTCGTGGGGCAATCCGTGCTTTTTTCTAGTTATATAAACGAATTTAACTATGTTGCCTAACCTAACTCAACCTAACCTAACCTTGCCGTGAATGGTTCGTGGGGCTATCCATGCTTTTTTCTAATTTTATAAACGAATTTAACTATGTTGCCTAACCTAACTCAACCTAACCTAACCTTGTCGTGAATGGTTCGTGGGGCTCTACGTGCTTTTTTGTAATTTTATAAAACGAATTTAACTATGTTGCCTAACCTAACTCAACCTAACCTAACCTTGTCGTGAATGGTTCGTGGGGCTATCCGTGCTTTTTTCTAATTTTATAAACGAATTTAACTATGTTGCCTAACCTAACTCAACCTAACCTAACCTTGTCGTGAATGGTTCGTGGGGCTATACGTGCTTTTTACTAATTTTATAAACGAATTTAATTATGTTGCCTCAACCTAACCTAACCTTGCCGTGAATGGTTCGTGGGGCTATACGTGCTTTTTTGTATTTTTTAAAAACGAATTGAACTATGTTGCCTAACCTAACTCAACCTAACCTAACCTTGCCGTGAATGGATCGTGGGGCTATCCGTGTTTTTTCTAATTTAAAAAACGAATATAACTATGTTGCCTAACCTAACTCAACCTAACCTAACCTTGTCGTGAATGGTTCGTGGGGCTATACGTGCTTTTTACTAATTTTATAAACGAATTTAATTATGTTGCCTCAACCTAACCTAACCTTGTCGTGAATGGTTCGTGGGGCTATCCGTGCTTTTTTTATATTTTATAAACGAATTTAACTATGTTGCCTAACCTAACTCAACCTAACCTAACCTTGTCGTGAATGGTTCGTTGGGTTATCCGTGCTTTTTTCTAATTTTATAAAAGAATATAACTATGTTGCCTAACCTAACTCAACGTAACCTAACCTTGCCGTGAATGGTTCGTGGGGCTATCCGTGCATTTTACTAATTTTTAAAAACGAATTTCACTATGTTGCCTAACCTAACTCAACATAATCTAACCTTTTCGTGAATGGTTCGTGGGGCTATCCGTGCATTTTACTAATTTTTATAAACGAATTTAACTATGTTGCCTAACCTAACTCAACCTAACCTAACCTTTTCGTGAATGGTTCGTGGGGCTATCCGTGCTTTCTTCTAATTTTATAAACGAATTTAACTATGTTGCCTAACCGAACTCAACCTAACCTAACCTTGTCGTGAATGGTTCGTGGGGCTATCCGTGCTTTTTTCTAATTTTATAAACGAATTTAACTATGTTGCCTAACCTAACAACTTAACCTAACCTTGTCGTGAATGGTTTCATGGGGCTATACTTTTTTTCTAATTTTATAAACGAATTTTACTATGTTGCCTAACCTAACTCAACCTAACCTAACCTTATCGTTAATGGTTCTTTGGGCTATCCGTGCTTTTTTCTGGTTTTATAAACGAATTTAGCTATGTTGCCTAACCTAACTCAACCTATCCTAACCTTGCTGTGAATGGTTCGTGGGGCTATCCGTGCATTTTACTAAGTTTTAAAAACGAATTTCACTATTTTGCCTAACCTAACTCAACATAATCTAACCTTTTCGTGAATGGTTCGTGGGGCTATCCGTGCATTTTACTAATTTTTATAAACGAATTTAACTATGTTGCCTAACATAACTCAACCTAACCTAACCTTTTCGTGAATGGTTCGTGGGGCTATCCGTGCTTTTTTCTAATTTTATAAACGAATTTAACTATGTTGCCTAACCTAACTCAACCCAACCTAACCTTTTCGTGAATGGTTCTTGGGGCTATCCGTGCTTTTTTCTAATTTTATACACGAATTTAACTATGTTGCCTAACCTAACTCAACCTAACCTAACCTTTTCGTGAATGATTCGTGGGGCTATCCGTGCTTTTTTCTAGTTTTATAAACGAATTTAACTATGTTGCCTAACCTAACTCAACCTAACCTAACCTTGTCGTGAATGGTTCGTGTGGCTATCCGTGCTTTTTTCTAATTTTATAAACGAATTTAACTATGTTGCCTAACCTAACTCAACCTAACCTAACCTTGTCGTGAATGGTTCGTGGGGCTATCCGTGCTTTTTTCTAGTTTTATAAACGAAGTTAACTATGTTGCCTAACCTAACTCAACCTAACCTAACCTTGCCGTGAATGGTTCGTGGGGCTATCCATGCTTTTTTCTAATTTTATAAACGAATTTAACTATGTTGCCTAACCTAACTCAACCTAACCTAACCTTGTCGTGAATGGTTCGTGGGGCTCTACGTGCTTTTTTGTAATTTTATAAAACGAATTTAACTATGTTGCCTAACCTAACTCAACCTAACCTAACCTTGTCGTGAATGGTTCGTGGGGCTATCCGTGCTTTTTTCTAATTTTATAAACGAATTTAACTATGTTGCCTAACCTAACTCAACCTAACCTAACCTTGTCGTGAATGGTTCGTGGGGCTATACGTGCTTTTTACTAATTTTATAAACGCCCTTGTCGTGATTGGTTCTTGGGGCTCTACGTGCTTTTTTGTAATTTTATAAAACGAATTTAACTATGTTGCCTAACCTAACTCAACCTAACTTAACCTTGTCGTGAATGGTTCGTGGGGCTATCGGTGCTTTTTTGTAATTTTATAAAACGAATTTAACTATGTTGCCTAACCTAACTCAACCTAACCTAACCTTGTCGTGAATGGTTCGTGGGGCTATCCGTGCTTTTTTCTAATTTTATAAACGAATTTAACTATGTTGCCTAACCTAACTCAACCTAACCTAACCTTGTCGTGAATGGTTCGTGGGGCTATACGTGCTTTTTACTAATTTTATAAACGCCCTTGTCGTGAATGGTTCGTGGGGCTCTACGTGCTTTTTTGTAATTTTATAAAACGAATTTAACTATGTTGCCTAACCTAACTCAACCTAACTTAACCTTGTCGTGAATGGTTCGTGGGGCTATCCGTGCTTTTTTGTAATTTTTTAAAACGAATTTAACTATGTTGCCTAACCTAACTCAACCTAACCTAACCTTGCCGTGAATGGTTCGTGGGGCTATCCGAGATTTTTTCTAATTTTATAAACGAATTTAACTATGTTGCCTAACCTAACTCAACCTAACCTAACCTTGTCGTGAATGGTTCGTGGGGCTATCCATGCACTTTTCTAATTTTTGAAACGAAATTAACTATGTTGCCTAACCTAACTCAACCTAACCTAACCTTCTCGTGAGTGGTTCGTGGGGCTATCCGTGCATTCCTTTCTAATTTTTAAAACGATTTTAACTATGTTGCCTAACCTAACTCAACCTAACCTAACCTTGCCGTGAATAGTTCGTGGGGCTACCTATGCATTTTTCTAATTTTTAAAACGATTTTAACTATGTTGCCCAACCAAACTCAACCTAACCTAACCTTACCGTGAATATTTCGTGGGGCTATCCCTGCATTTTTCTAATTTTTAAAAACAAATTTAACTATGTTGCCTAAATTAACTCAACCTAACGTAACCTTGCCGTGAATGGTTCGTGGGGCTATCCGAGCATTTCTTCTAGTTTCAAAAACGAATTTAACTATGTTGCCTAACCTAACTCAACCTAACATAACCTTGTCGTGAATGGTTCGTGGGGCTATCCATGCACTTTTCTAATTTTTGAAACGAAATTAACTATGTTGCCTAACCTAACTCAACCTAACCTAACGTTGTGAATGGTTCGTGGGGCTGTCCGTGCTTTTTTCTAATTTTATATACGAATTTAACTGTGTTGCCTAACCTAACTCAACCTAACCTAACCTTGCCTTGAATGGTTCGTGGGGCTATCCGTGCTTTTTTCTAATTTTATAAACGAATTTAACTATGTTGCCTAACCTAACTCAACCTAACCTAACCTTGTCGTGAATGGTTCGTGGGGCTATCCGTCCCTTTTTTCTAATTTTATAAACGAATTTAACTATGTTGCCTAACCTAACTCAACCTAACCTAACCTTGTCGTGAATGGTTCGTGGGGCTATCCGTGCTTTTTTCTAATTTTATAAACGAATTTAACTATGTTGCCTAACCTAACTCAACCTAACCTAACCTTGCCGTGAATGGTTCGTTTAGCTATCCGTGCTTTTTTGTAATTTTATAAACGAATATTACTATGTAGCCTAACTTAACTCAACCTAACCAAACCTTGTCGTGCATGGTTCGTGGGGCTATCCGTGCTTTTTTCTAATTTTATAAACGAATTTAACTATGTAGCCTAACCTATCTCAACCTAACCTAACCTTGCCGTGAATGGTTCGTCGGGCTATCCGTGCATTTTTCTAATTTTAAAAAACGAATTTAACTATGTTGCCTAACCTTACTGAACCTAACCTAACCTTGTTGTGAATGGTTCGTGGGGCTATCCGTGAATTTTACTAATTTTTAAAAACGAATTTATCTATGTTGCCTAACCTAAATCAACATAACCTAACCTTGTCGTGAATGGTTCGTGGGGCTATCCGTGCTTTTTTCTAATTTTATAAACGAATTTAACTATGTTGCCTAACCTAACTCAACCTAACCTAACCTTGTCGTGAATGGTTCGTGGGGCTATCCGTGCTTTTTTCTAATTTTATAAATGAATTTAACTATGTTGCCTAACCTAACTCAACCTAACCTAACCTTGTCGTGAATGGTTCGTGGGGCTATCCGTGCTTTTTTCTAATTTTATAAACGAATTTAACTATGTTGCCTAACCTAACTCAACCTAACCTAACCTTGTCGTGAATGGTTCGTGGGGCTATACGTGCTTTTTACTAATTTTAAAAACGAATTTAATTATGTTGCCTCAACCTAACCTAACCTTGCCGTGAATGGTTCGTGGGGCTATACGTGCTTTTTTGTATTTTTTTAAAACGAATTGAACTATGTTGCCTAACCTAACTCAACCTAACCTAACCTTGCCATGAATGGTACGTGGGGCTATCCTTGTATTCCTTTCTAATTTTTAAAACGAATTTAACTATATTGCCTAACCTAACTCAATCTAACCTAACCTTGCCGTGAATGGTTCGTGGGGCTATACTCTTTTTTCTAATTTTATAAACGTATTTTACTATGTAGCCTAACCTAACTCAACCTAACCTAACCATGTCGTGAATGGTTCGTGGGGCTATCCGTGCTTTTTTCTAATTTTATAAACGAATTTAACTATGTAGCTTAACCTAACTCAACCTAACCTAACCTTGCCGTGAATGGTTCGTCGGGCTATCCGTGCATTTTTCTAGTTTTATAAACGAATTTAACTATGTTGGCTAACCTAACTCAACCTAACCTAACCTTGCCGTGAATGGTTCGTGGGGCTATCCGTGCTTTTTTCTAATTTTATAAACGAATTTAACTATGTTGCCTAACCTAACTCAACCTAACCTAACCTTGTCGTGAATGATTCGTGGGGCTCTACGTGCTTTTTGTAATTTTATAAAACGAATTTAACTATGTTGCCTAACCTAACTCAACCTAACTTAACCTTGTCGTGAATGGTTCGTGGGGCTATCCGTGCTTTTTTGTAATTTTTTTAAACGAATTTAACTATGTTGCCTAACCTAACTCAACCTAACCTAACCTTGCCGTCAATGGTTCGTGGGGCTATCCGTGATTTTTTCTAATTTTATAAACGAATTTAACTATGTTGCCTAACCTAACTCAACCTAACCTAACCTTGTCGTGAATGGTTCGTGGGGCTATCCAAGCATTTTTCTAATTTTTGAAACGAAATTAACTATGTTGCCTAACCTAACTCAACCTAAACTAACCTTCTCGTGAGTGGTTCGTGGGGCTATCCGTGCATTCCTTTCTAATTTTTAAAACGATTTTAACTATGTTGCCTAACCTAACTCAACCTAACCTAACCTTGCCGTTAATGGTTCGTGGGGCTATCCGTAATTTTTTCAAATTTTATAAACGAATTTAACTATGTTGCCTAACCTAACTCAACCTAACCTAACCTTGCCGTGAATGGTTCGTGGGGCTATCCGAGCATTTCTTCTAGTTTCAAAAACGAATTTAACTATGTTGCCTAACCTAACTCAACCTAACCTAACCTTGCCGTGAATGGTACGTGGGGCTATCCTTGTATTCCTTTCTAATTTTTAAAACGATTTTAACTATCTTGCCTAACCTAACTCAACCTAACCTAACCTTGCCGTGAATGGTTCGTGGGGCTATACTCTTTTTTTCTAATTTTATAAACGAATTTTACAATGTAGCCTAACCTAACTCAACCTAACCTAACCTTGTCGTGAATGGTTCGTGGAGCTATCCGTGCTTTTTTCTAATTTTATAAACGAATTTAACTATGTAGCTTAACCTAACTCAACCTAACCTAACCTTGCCGTGAATGGTTCGTCGGGCTATCCGTGCATTTTTCTAATTTTATAAAACGAATTTATCTATGTTGCCTAACCTAACTCAACCTAACATAACCTTGCCGTGAATAGTTCGTGGGGCTATCCGTGCTTTTTTCTAAGTTTATAAACGAATTTAAATATGTTGCCTAACCTAACTCCACCTAACTTAACCTTGTCGTAAATCGCTCGTGGGGCTATCCGTGCACTTTTCTAATTTTTAAAAACGAATTTAATTGTGTTGCCTAATCTAACTCAACCTAACCTAACCTTGTCGTGAATGGTTCCTGGGGCTATCCGTGCTTTTTTCTAATTTTATAAACGAATTTAACTATGTAGCCTAACCTAACTCAACCCAACCTAACTTTGCCGTGAATGATTCGTGGGGCTATCCGTGCATTTTTCTAATTTTATAAACGAATTTAACTATGTTGCCTAACCTAACTCAACCTAACCTAACCTTGCCGTGAATGGTTCGTAAGGATATCCGTGCATTTTTCTAATTTTAAAAAACGAATTTAACTATGTTGCCTAACCTAACTCAACCTAACGTAACCTTGCCGTGAATGGTTCGTGGGGCTATCCGTGCTTTTTTCTAATTTTATAAACGAATTTAACTATGTTGCCTAACCTAACTCAACCTAACCTAACATTGCCGTGAATGTTTCGTGGGGCTATCCGTGCTTTTATGTAATTTTATAAACGAATATTACTATGTAGCCTAACCTAACTCAACCTAACATAACCTTGTCGTGAATGGTTCGTGGGGCTATCCGTGCTTTTTTCTAATTTTATAAACGAATTTAACTATGTAGCCTAACCTAACTCAACCTAACCTAACCTTGCCGAGAATGGTTCGTCGGGCTATCCGTGCATTTTTCTAATTTTAAAAAACGAATTTAACTATGTTGCCTAACCTAACTGAACCTAACCTAACCATGTTGTGAATGGTTCGTGGGGCTATCCGTGAATTTTACTAATTTTTAAAAACGAATTTATCTATGTTGCCTAACCTAAATCAACCTAACCTAACCTTGTCGTGAATGGTTCGTGGGGCTATCCGTGCTTTTTTCTAATTTTATAAACGAATTTAACTATGTTGCCTAACCTAACTCAACCTAACCTAACCTTGTCGTGAATGGTTCGTGGGGCTATCCGTGCTTTTTTCTAATTTTATAAACGAATTTAACTATGTTGCCTAACCTAACTCAACCTAACCTAACCTTGTCGTGAATGGTTCGTGGGGCTATCCGTCCCTTTTTTCTAATTTTATAAACGAATTTAACTATGTTGCCTAACCTAACTCAACCTAACCTAACCTTGTCGTGAATGGTTCGTGGGGCTATCCGTGCTTTTTTCTAATTTTATAAACGAATTTCACTATGTTGCCTAACCTAACTCAATCTAACCTAACCTTGCCGTGAATGGTTCGTTTAGCTATCCGTGCTTTTTTCTAATTTTATAAACGAATTTAACTATGTTGCCTAACCTAACTCAACCTAACCTAACCTTGTCGTGAATGGTTCGTGGGGCTATCCATGCATTTTTCTAATTTTTGAAACGAAATTAACTATGTTGCCTAACCTAACTCAACCTAACCTAACCTTCTCGTGAGTGGTTCGTGGGGCTATCCGTGCATTCCTTTCTAATTTTTAAAACGATTTTAACTATGTTGCCTAACCTAACTCAACCTAACCTAACCTTGCCGTGAATAGTTCGTGGGGCTATCCCTGCATTTTTCTAATTTTTAAAACGATTTTAACTATGTTGCCCAACCAAACTCAACCTAACCTAACCTTACCGTGAATAGTTCGTGGGGCTATCCCTGCATTTTTCTAATTTTTAAAAACAAATTTAACTATCTTGCCTAAATTAACTCAACCTAACGTAACCTTGCCGTGAATGGTTCGTGGGGCTATCCGAGCTTTTCTTCTAGTTTCAAAAACGAATTTACCTATGTTGCCTAACCTAACTCAACCTAACCTAACCTTGCCGTGAATGGTACGTGGGGCTATCCTTGTATTCCTTTCTAATTTTTAAAACGATTTTAACTATCTTTCCTAACCTAACTCAACCTAACCTAACCTTGTCGTGAATGGTTCGTGGGGCTATACTCTTTTTTTCTAATTTTATAAACGAATATTACTATGTAGCCTAACCTAACTCAACCTATCCTAACCTTGTCGTGAATGGTTCGTGGGGCTATCCGTGTTTTTTCTAATTTTATAAACGAATTTAACTATGTAGCTTAACCTAACTCAACCTAACCTAACCTTGCCGTGAATGGTTCGTCGGGCTATCCGTGCATTTTTCTAATTTTATAAAACGAATTTAACTATGTTGCCTAACCTAACTCAACCTAACCTAACCTTGCCGTGAATGGTTCGTGGGGCTCTACGTGCTTTCTTCTAATTTTATAAACGAATTTAACTATGTTGCCTAACCTAACTCAACCTAACCTAACCTTGTGAATGGTTCGTGGGGCTGTCAGTGCTTTTTTCTAATTTTATATACGAATTTAACTGTGTTGCCTAACATAACTCAACCTAACCTAACCTTGCCTTGAATGGTTCGTGGGGCTATCCGTGCTTTTTTTTTATAAACGAATTTAACTATGTAGCCTAACCTAACTCAACCTAAACTAACCTTGTCGTGAATGGTTCCTGGGGCTATCCGTGCTTTTTTCTAATTTTATAAACGAATTTAAATATGTTGCCTAACCTAACTCAACCTAACCTAACCTTGCCGTAAATGGTTCGTGGGGCTATCCGTGCTTTTTTCTAATTTTATAAACGAATTTAACTATGTTGCCTAACCTAACTCAACCTAACCTAACCTTGTCGTGAATGGTTCGTTGGGCTCTACGTGCTTTTTTGTAATTTTATAAAACGAATTTAACTATGTTGCCTAACCTAACTCAACCTAACTTAACCTTGCCGTGAATGGTTCGTGGGGCTATCCGTGCTTTTTTGTAATTTTTTAAAACGAATTTAACTATGTTGATTAACCTAACTCAACCTAACCTAACCTTGCCGTGAATGGTTCGTGGGGCTATCCGTGATTTTTTCTAATTTTATAAACGAATTTAACTATGTTGCCTAACCTAACTCAACCTAACCTAACCTTGTCGTGAATGGTTCGTGGGGCTATCCATGCATTTTTCTAATTTTTGAAACGAAATTAACTATGTTGCCTAACCTAACTCAACCTAACCTAACCTTCTCGTGAATGGTTCGTGGGGCTATCCGTGCATTCCTTTCTAATTTTTAAAACGATTTAAACTATGTTGCCTAAACTAACTCAACCAAACCTAACCTTGCCGTGAATAGTTCGTGGGGCTATCCCTGCATTTTTCTAATTTTTAAAACGATTTTAACTTCGTTGCCCAACCAAACTCAACCTAACCTAACCTTACCGTGAATAGTTCGTGGGGCTATCCCTGCATTTTTCTAATTTTTAAAAACAAATTTAACTATGTTGCCTAAATTAACTCAACCTAACGTAACCTTGCCGTGAATGGTTCGTGGGGCTATCCGAGCATTTCTTCTAGTTTCAAAAACGAATTTAACTATGTTGCCTAACCTAACTCAACCTAACCTAACCTTGCCGTGAATGGTACGTGGGGCTATCCTTGTATTCCTTTCTAATTTTTAAAACGATTTTAACTATCTTGCCTAACCTAACTCAACCTAACCTAACCTTGCCGTGAATGGTTCGTGGGGCTATACTCTTTTTTTCTAATTTTATAAACGAATTTTACAATGTAGCCTAACCTAACTCAACCTAACCTAACCTTGTCGTGAATGGTTCGTGGAGCTATCCGTGCTTTTTTCTAATTTTATAATCGAATTTAACTATGTAGCTTAACCTAACTCAACCTAACCTAACCTTGCCGTGAATGGTTCGTCGGGCTATCCGTGCATTTTTCTAATTTTATAAAACGAATTTATCTATGTTGCCTAACCTAACTCAACCTAACATAACCTTGCCGTGAATGTTTCTTGGGGCTCTACGTGCTTTCTTCTAATTTTATAAACGAATTTAACTATGTTGCCTAACCTAACTCAACCTAACCTAACCTTGTGAATGGTTCGTGGGGCTGTCCGTGATTTTTTCTAATTTTATATACGAATTTAACTGTGTTGCCTAACCTAACTCAACCTAACCTAACCTTGCCTTGAATGGTTCGTGGGGCTATCCGTGCTTTTTTCTAATTTTTTAAACGAATTTAACTATGTAGCCTAACCTAACTCAACCTAACCTAACCTTGTTGTGAATCGTTCGTGGGGCTATCCGTGCTTTTTTCTAAGTTTATAAACGAATTTAAATATGTTGCCTAACCTAACTCCACCTAACTTAACCTTGTCGTAAATCGTTCGTGGGGCTATCCGTGCACTTTTCTAATTTTTAAAAACGAATTTAATTGTGTTGCCTAACCTAACTCAACCTAACCTAACCTTGTCGTGAATGGTTCCTGGGGCTATCCGTGCTTTTTTCTAATTTTATAAACTAATTTAACTATGTAGCCTAACCTAACTCAACCCAACCTAACTTTGCCGTGAATGGCTCGTGGGGCTATCCGTGCATTTTTCTAATTTTATAAACGAATTTAACTATGTTGCCTAACCTAACTCAACCTAACCTAACCTTGCCGTGAATTGTTCGTAAGGATATCCGTGCATTTTTCTAATTTTAAAAAACGAATTTAACTATGTTGCCTAACCTAACTCAACCTAACCTAACCTTGTCGTGAATGGTTCGTGGGGCTATCCATGCATTTTTCTAATTTTTGAAACGAAATTAACTATGTTGCCTAACCTAACTCAACCTAACCTAACCTTCTCGTGAGTGGTTCGTGGGGCTATCCGTGCATTCCTTTCTAATTTTTAAAACGATTTTAACTATGTTGCCTAACCTAACTCAACCTAACCTAACCTTGCCGTGAATAGTTCGTGGGGCTATCCCTGCATTTTTCTAATTTTTAAAACGATTTTAACTATGTTGCCCAACCAAACTCAACCTAACCTAACCTTACCGTGAATAGTTCGTGGGGCTATCCCTGCATTTTTCTAATTTTTAAAAACAAATTTAACTATCTTGCCTAAATTAACTCAACCTAACGTAACCTTGCCGTGAATGGTTCGTGGGGCTATCCGAGCTTTTCTTCTAGTTTCAAAAACGAATTTACCTATGTTGCCTAACCTAACTCAACCTAACCTAACCTTGCCGTGAATGGTACGTGGGGCTATCCTTGTATTCCTTTCTAATTTTTAAAACGATTTTAACTATCTTTCCTAACCTAACTCAACCTAACCTAACCTTGCCGTGAATGGTTCGTGGGGCTATACTCTTTTTTTCTAATTTTATAAACGAATTTTACAATGTAGCCTAACCTAACTCAACCCAACCTAACTTTGCCGTGAATGATTCGTGGGGCTATCCGTGCATTTTTCTAATTTTATAAACGAATTTAACTATGTAGCCTAACCTAACTCAACCTAACCTAACCTTGCCGTGAATGGTTCGTAAGGATATCCGTGCATTTTTCTAATTTTAAAAAACGAATTTAACTATGTTGCCTAACCTAACTCAACCTAACGAAACCTTGCCGTGAATGGTTCGTGGGGATATCCGTGCTTTTTTCTAATTTTATAAACGAATTTAACTATGTTGCCTAACCTAACTCAACCTAACCTAACCTTGCTGTGAATGTTTCGTGGGGCTATCCGTGCTTTTATGTAATTTTATAAACGAATATTACTATGTAGCCTAACCTAACTCAACCTAACCTAACCTTGTAGTGAATGGTTCGTGGGGCTATCCGTGCTTTTTTCTAATTTTATAAACGAATTTAACTATGTAGCCTAACCTAACTCAACCTAACCTAACCTTGCCGAGAATGGTTCGTCGGGCTATCCGTGCATTTTTCTAATTTTAAAAAACGAATTTAACTATGTTGCCTAACCTAACTGAACCTAACCTAACCATGTTGTGAATGGTTCGTGGGGCTATCCGTGAATTTTACTAATTTTTAAAAACGAATTTATCTATGTTGCCTAACCTAAATCAACCTAACCTAACCTTGTCGTGAATGGTTCGTGGGGCTATCCGTGCTTTTTTCTAATTTTATAAACGAATTTAACTATGTTGCCTAACCTAACTCAACCTAACCTAACCTTGTCGTGAATGGTTCGTGGGGCTATCCGTGCTTTTTTCTAATTTTATAAACGAATTTAACTATGTTGCCTAACCTAACTCAACCTAACCTAACCTTGTCGTGAATGGTTCGTGGGGCTATCCGTCCCTTTTTTCTAATTTTATAAACGAATTTAACTATGTTGCCTAACCTAACACAACCTAACCTAACCTTGTCGTGAATGGTTCGTGGGGCTATCCGTGCTTTTTTCTAATTTTATAAACGAATTTCACTATGTTGCCTAACCTAACTCAATCTAACCTAACCTTGCCGTGAATGGTTCGTTTAGCTATCCGTGCTTTTTTCTAATTTTATAAACGAATTTAACTATGTTGCCTAACCTAACTCAACCTAACCTAACCTTGTCGTGAATGGTTCGTGGGGCTATCCATGCATTTTTCTAATTTTTGAAACGAAATTAACTATGTTGCCTAACCTAACTCAACCTAACCTAACCTTCTCGTGAGTGGTTCGTGGGGCTATCCGTGCATTCCTTTCTAATTTTTAAAACGATTTTAACTATGTTGCCTAACCTAACTCAACCTAACCTAACCTTGCCGTGAATAGTTCGTGGGGCTATCCCTGCATTTTTCTAATTTTTAAAACGATTTTAACTATGTTGCCCAACCAAACTCAACCTAACCTAACCTTACCGTGAATAGTTCGTGGGGCTATCCCTGCATTTTTCTAATTTTTAAAAACAAATTTAACTATCTTGCCTAAATTAACTCAACCTAACGTAACCTTGCCGTGAATGGTTCGTGGGGCTATCCGAGCTTTTCTTCTAGTTTCAAAAACGAATTTACCTATGTTGCCTAACCTAACTCAACCTAACCTAACCTTGCCGTGAATGGTACGTGGGGCTATCCTTGTATTCCTTTCTAATTTTTAAAACGATTTTAACTATCTTTCCTAACCTAACTCAACCTAACCTAACCTTGCCGTGAATGGTTCGTGGGGCTATACTCTTTTTTTTAATTTTATAAACGAATATTACTATGTAGCCTAACCTAACTCAACCTATCCTAACCTTGTCGTGAATGGTTCGTGGGGCTATCCGTGTTTTTTCTAATTTTATAAACGAATTTAACTATGTAGCTTAACCTAACTCAACCTAACCTAACCTTGCCGTGAATGGTTCGTCGGGCTATCCGTGCATTTTTCTAATTTTATAAAACGAATTTAACTATGTTGCCTAACCTAACTCAACCTAACCTAACCTTGCCGTGAATGGTTCGTGGGGCTCTACGTGCTTTCTTCTAATTTTATAAACGAATTTAACTATGTTGCCTAACCTAACTCAACCTAACCTAACCTTGTGAATGGTTCGTGGGGCTGTCAGTGCTTTTTTCTAATTTTATATACGAATTTAACTGTGTTGCCTAACATAACTCAACCTAACCTAACCTTGCCTTGAATGGTTCGTGGGGCTATCCGTGCTTTTTTTTTATAAAGGAATTTAACTATGTAGCCTAACCTAACTCAACCTAAACTAACCTTGTCGTGAATGGTTCCTGGGGCTATCCGTGCTTTTTTCTAATTTTATAAACGAATTTAAATATGTTGCCTAACCTAACTCCACCTAACCTAACCTTGTCGTAAATGGTTCGTGGGGCTATCCGTTCACTTTTCTAATTTTTAAAAACGAATTTAATTGTGTTGCCTAACCTAACTCAACCTAACCTAACCTTGTCATGAATGGTTCCTGGGGCTATCCGTGTTTTTTCTAGTTTTATAAACGAATTTAACTATGTAGCCTAACCTAACTCAACCCAACCTAACTTTGCCGTGAATGGTTCGTGGGGCTATCCGTGCATTTTTCTAATTTTATAAACGAATTTAACTATGTTGCCTAACCTAACTCAACCTAACCTAACCTTGCCGTGAATGGTTCGTCGGGATATCCGTGCATTTTTCTAATTTAAAAAACGAATTTAACTATGTTGCCTAACCTAACTCAACCTAACCTAACCTTTTCATGAATGGTTCGTGGGGCTATCCGTGCTTTTTTCTAATTTTATAAACGAATTTAACTATGTTGCCTAACCTAACTCAACCTAACCTAACCTTGCCGTGAATGGTTCGTGGGGTTATCCGTGCATTTTACTAATTTTTAAAAACGAGTTTCACTATGTTGCCTAACCTAACTAAACATAATCTAACCTTTTCGTGAATGATTCGTGGGGCTATCCTTGAATTTTACTAATTTTTATAAACGAATTTAACTATGTTGCCTAACCTAACTCAACCTAACCTAACCTTTTCGTGAATGGTTTGTGGGGCTATCCGTGCTTTTTTCTAATTTTATAAACGAATTTAACTATGTTGCCTAACCTAACTCAACCTAACCTAACCTTGTCGTAAATGGTTCGTGGGGCTATCCGTGCTTTTTTCTAATTTATTAAAACGAATTTAACTATGTTGCCTAACCTAACTCAACCTAACCTAACCTTGTCGTGAATGGTTCGTGGGGCTATCCGTGCTTTTTTCTAGTTTTATAAACGAATTTAACTATGTTGCCTAACCTAACTCAACCTAACCTAACCTTGCCGTGAATGGTTCGTGGGGCTATCCGTGCTTTTTTCTAATTTTATAAACGAATTTAACTATGTTGCCTAACCTAACTCAACCTAACCTAACCTTGTAGTGAATGGTTCGTGGGGCTCTACGTGCTTTTTTGTAATTTTATAAAACGAATTTAACTATGTTGCCTAACCTAACTCAACCTAACTTAACCTTGCCGTGAATGGTTCGTGGGGCTATCCGTGCTTTTTTGTAATTTTTTAAAACGAATTTAACTATGTTGATTAACCTAACTCAACCTAACCTAACCTTGCCGTGAATGGTTCGTGGGGCTATGCGTGATTTTTTCTAATTTTATAAACGAATTTAACTATGTGGCCTAACCTAACTCAACCTAACCTAACCTTGTCGTGAATGGTTCGTGGGGCTATCCATGCATTTTTCTAATTTTTGAAACGAAATTAACTATGTTGCCTAACCTAACTCAACCTAACCTAACCTTCTCGTGAATGGTTCGTGGGGCTATCCGTGCATTCCTTTCTAATTTTTAAAACGATTTAAACTATGTTGCCTAACCTAACTCAACCAAACCTAACCTTGCCGTGAATAGTTCGTGGGGCTATCCCTGCATTTTTCTAATTTTTAAAACGATTTTAACTTCGTTGCCCAACCAAACTCAACCTAACCTAACCTTACCGTGAATAGTTCGTGGGGCTATCCCTGCATTTTTCTAATTTTTAAAAACAAATTTAACTGTTGCCTAAATTAACTCAACCTAACGTAACCTTGCCGTGAATGGTTCGTGGGGCTATCCGAGAATTTCCTCTAGTTTCAAAAACGAATTTAACTATGTTGCCTAACCTAACTCAACCTAACCTAACCTTGCCGTGAATGGTACGTGGGGCTATCCTTGTATTCCTTTCTAATTTTTAAAACGATTTTAACTATCTTGCCTAACCTAACTCAATCTAACCTAACCTTGCCGTGAATGGTTCGTGGGGCTATACTCTTTTTTCTAATTTTATAAACGTATTTTACTATGTAGCCTAACCTAACTCAACCTAACCTAACCTTCTCGTGAATGGTTCGTGGGGCTATCCGTGCTTTTTTCTAATTTTATAAACGAATTTAACTATGTAGCTTAACCTAACTCAACCTAACCTAACCTTGCCGTGAATGGTTCGTCGGGCTATCCGTGCATTTTTCTAGTTTTATAAACGAATTTAACTATGTTGCCTAACCTAACTCAACCTAACCTATCCTTGCCGTGAATGGTTCGTGGGGCTATCCGTGCTTTTTTCTAATTTTATAAACGAATTTAACTATGTTGCCTAACCTAACTCAACCTAACCTAACCTTGTCGTGAATGGTTCGTGGGGCTCTACGTGCTTTTTTGTAATTTTATAAAACGAATTTAACTATGTTGCCTAGCCTAACTCAACCTAACTTAACCTTGTCGTGAATGGTTCGTGGGGCTATCCGTGCTTTTTTGTAATTTTTTTAAACGAATTTAACTATGTTGCCTAACCTAACTCAACCTAACCTAACCTTGCCGTCAATGGTTCGTGGGGCTATCCGTGATTTTTTCTAATTTTATAAACGAATTTACCTATGTTGCCTAACCTAACTCAACCTAACCTAACCTTGTCGTGAATGGTTCGTGGGGCTATCCAAGCATTTTTCTAATTTTTGAAACGAAATTAACTATGTTGCCTAACCTAACTCAACCTAACCTAACCTTCTCGTGAGTGGTTCGTGGGGCTATCCGTGCATTCCTTTCTAATTTTTAAAACGATTTTAACTATGTTGCCTAACCTAACTCAACCTAACCTAACCTTGCCGTTAATGGTTCGTGGGGCTATCCGTGATTTTTTCAAATTTTATAAACGAATTTAACTATGTTGCCTAACCTAACTCAACCTAACCTAACCTTGTCGTGAATGGTTCGTGGGGCTATCCGAGCATTTCTTCTAGTTTCAAAAACGAATTTAACTATGTTGCCTAACCTAACTCAACCTAACCTAACCTTGCTGTGAATGGTACGTGGGGCTATCCTTGTATTCCTTTCTAATTTTTAAAACGATTTTAACTATCTTGCCTAACCTAACTCAACCTAACCTAACCTTGCCGTGAATGGTTCGTGGGGCTATACTCTTTTTTTCTAATTTTATAAACGAATTTTACAATGTAGCCTAACCTAACTCAACCTAACCTAACCTTGTCGTGAATGGTTCGTGGAGCTATCCGTGCTTTTTTCTAATTTTATAAACGAATTTAACTATGTAGCTTAACCTAACTCAACCTAACCTAACCTTGCCGTGAATGGTTCGTCGGGCTATCCGTGCATTTTTCTAATTTTATAAAACGAATTTATCTATGTTGCCTAACCTAACTCAACCTAACATAACCTTGCCGTGAATGGTTCGTGGGGCTCTACGTGTTTTCTTCTAATTTTATAAACGAATTTAACTATGTTGCCTAACCTAACTCAACCTAACCTAACCCTGTGAATGGTTCGTGGGGCTGTCCGTGATTTTTTCTAATTTGATAAACGAATTTAACTATGTTGCCTAACCTAACTCAACCTAACCTAACCTTGCCGTGAAAGGTTCGTGGGGCTATCCGTGCTTTTATGTAATTTTATAAACGAATATTACTATGTAGCCTAACCTAACTCAACCTAACCTAACCTTGTCGTGAATGGTTCGTGGGGCTATCCGTGCTTTTTTCTAATTTTATAAACGAATTTAACTATGTAGCCTAACCTAACTCAACCTAACCTAACCTTGCCGAGAATGGTTCGTCGGGCTATCCGTGCATTTTTCTAATTTTAAAAAACGAATTTAACTATGTTGCCTAACCTAACTGAACCTAACCTAACCTTGTTGTGAATGGTTCGTGGGGCTATCCGTGAATTTTACTAATTTTTAAAAACGAATTTATCTATGTTGCCTAACCTAAATCAACCTAACCTAACCTTGTCGTGAATGGTTCGTGGGGCTATCCGTGCTTTTTTCTAATTTTATAAACGAATTTAACTATGTTGCCTAACCTAACTCAACCTAACCTAACCTTGTCGTGAATGGTTCCTGGGGCTATCCGTGCTTTTTTCTAATTTTATAAACGAATTTAACTATGTTGCCTAACCTAACTCAACCTAACCTAACCTTGCCGTGAAAGGTTCGTGGGGCTATCCGTGCTTTTATGTAATTTTATAAACGAATATTACTATGTAGCCTAACCTAACTCAACCTAACCTAACCTTGTCGTGAATGGTTCGTGGGGCTATCCGTGCTTTTTTCTAATTTTATAAACGAATTTAACTATGTAGCCTAACCTAACTCAACCTAACCTAACCTTGCCGAGAATGGTTCGTCGGGCTATCCGTGCATTTTCTAATTTTAAAAAACGAATTTAACTATGTTGCCTAACCTAACTGAACCTAACCTAACCTTGTTGTGAATGGTTCGTGGGGCTATCCGTGAATTTTACTAATTTTTAAAAACGAATTTATCTATGTTGCCTAACCTAAATCAACCTAACCTAACCTTGTCGTGAATGGTTCGTGGGGCTATCCGTGCTTTTTTCTAATTTTATAAACGAATTTAACTATGTTGCCTAACCTAACTCAACCCAACCTAACCTTGTCGTGAATGGTTCGTGGGGCTATCCGTGCTTTTTTCTAATTTTATAAACGAATTTAACTATGTTGCCTAACCTAACTCAACCTAACCTAACCTTGTCGTGAATGGTTCGTGGGGCTATCCGTCCCTTTTTTCTAATTTTATAAACGAATTTAACTATGTTGCCTAACCTAACTCAACCTAACCTAACCTTGTCGTGAATGGTTCGTGGGGCTATCCGTGCTTTTTTCTAATTTTATAAACGAATTTAACTATGTTGCCTAACCTAACTCAACCTAACCTAACCTTGCCGTGAATGGTTCGTTTAGCTATCCGTGCTTTATTCTAATTTTATAAATGAATTTAACTATGTTGCCTAACCTAACTCAACCTAACCTAACCTTGTCGTGAATGGTTCGTGGGACTATCCATGCATTTTTCTAATTTTTGAAACGAAATTAACTATGTTGCCTAACCTAACTCAACCTAACCTAACCTTCTCGTGAGTGGTTCGTGTGGCTATCCGTGCATTCCTTTCTAATTTTTAAAACGATTTTAACTATGTTGCCTAACCTAACTCAACCTAACCTAACCTTGCCGTGAATAGTTCGTGGGGCTATCCCTGCATTTTTCTAATTTTTAAAACGAATTTAACTATGTTGCCCAACCAAACTCAACCTAACCTAACCTTACCGTGAATAGTTCGTGGGGCTATCCCTGCATTTTTCTAATTTTTAAAAACAAATTTAACTATCTTGCCTAAATTAACTCAACCTAACGTAACCTTGCCGTGAATGGTTCGTGGGGCTATCCGAGCATTTCTTCTAGTTTCAAAAACGAATTTACCTATGTTGCCTAACCTAACTCAACCTAACCTAACCTTGCCGTGAATGGTACGTGGGGCTATCCTTGTATTCCTTTCTAATTTTTAAAACGATTTTAACTATCTTTCCTAACCTAACTCAACCTAACCTAACCTTGCCGTGAATGGTTCGTGGGGCTATACTCTTTTTTTCTAATTTTATAAACGAATTTTACTATGTAGCCTAACCTAACTCAACCTATCCTAACCTTGTCGTGAATGGTTCGTGGGGCTATCCGTGCTTTTTTCTAATTTTATAAACGAATTTAACTATGTAGCTTAACCTAACTCAACCTAACCTAACCTTGCCGTGAATGGTTCGTCGGGCTATCCGTGCATTTTTCTAATTTTATAAAACGAATTTAACTATGTTGCCTAACCTAACTCAACCTAACCTAACCTTGCCGTGAATGGTTCGTGGGGTTCTACGTGCTTTCTTCTAATTTTATAAACGAATTTAACTATGTTGCCTAACCTAACTCAACCTAACCTAACCTTGTGAATGGTTCGTGGGGCTGTCCGTGCTTTTTTCTAATTTTATATACGAATTTAACTGTGTTGCCTAACATAACTCAACCTAACCTAACCTTGCCTTGAATGGTTCGTGGGGCTATCCGTGCTTTTTTCTAATTTTATAAACGAATTTAACTATGTAGCCTTACCTAACTCAACCTAAACTAACCTTGTCGTGAATGGTTCGTGGGGCTATCCGTGCTTTTTTCTAATTTTATAAACGAATTTAAATATGTTGCCTAACCTAACTCCACCTAACCTAACCTTGTCGTAAATGGTTCGTGGGGCTATCCGTTCACTTTTCTAATTTTTAAAAACGAATTTAATTGTGTTGCCTAACCTAACTCAACCTAACCTAACCTTGTCATGAATGGTTCCTGGGGCTATCCGTGCTTTTTTCTAGTTCTATAAACGAATTTAACTATGTAGCCTAACCTAACTCAACCCAACCTAACTTTGCCGTGAATGGTTCGTGGGGCTATCCGTGTATTTTTCTAAATTTATAAACGAATTTAACTATGTTGCCTAACCTAACTCAACCTAACCTAACCTTGCCGTGAATGGTTCGTCGGGATATCCGTGCATTTTTCTAATTTAAAAAACGAATTTAACTATTTTGCCTAACCTAACTCAACCTAACCTAACCTTTTCGTGAATGGTTCGTGGGGCTATCCGTGCTTTTTTCTAATTTTATAAACGAATTTAACTATGTTGCCTAACCTAACTCAACCTAACCTAACCTTGCCGTGAATGGTTCGTGGGGTTATCCGTGCTTTTTTCTAATTTTATAAACGAATTTAACTATGTTGCCTAACCTAACTCAACCTAACCTAACCTTGCCGTGAATGGTTCGTGGGGTTATCCGTGCATTTTACTAATTTTTAAAAACGAGTTTCACTATGTTGCCTAAACTAACTAAACATAATCTAACCTTTTCGTGAATGATTCGTGGGGCTATCCTTGAATTTTACTAATTTTTATAAACGAATTTAACTATGTTGCCTAACCTAACTCAACCTAACCTAACCTTTTCGTGAATGGTTCGTGGGGCTATCCGTGCTTTTTTCTAATTTTATAAACGAATTTATCTATGTTGCCTAACCTAACTCAACCTAACCTAACCTTGTCGTGAATGGTTCGTGGGGCTATCCGTCCCTTTTTTCTAATTTTATAAACGAATTTAACTATGTTGCCTAACCTAACTCAACCTAACCTAACCTTGTCGTGAATGGTTCGTGGGGCTATCCGTGCTTTTTTCTAATTTTATAAACGAATTTCACTATGTTGCCTAACCTAACTCAATCTAACCTAACCTTGCCGTGAATGGTTCGTTTAGCTATCCGTGCTTTTTTCTAATTTTATAAACGAATTTAACTATGTTGCCTAACCTAACTCAACCTAACCTAACCTTGTCGTGAATGGTTCGTGGGGCTATCCATGCATTTTTCTAATTTTTGAAACGAAATTAACTATGTTGCCTAACCTAACTCAACCTAACCTAACCTTCTCGTGAGTGGTTCGTGGGGCTATCCGTGCATTCCTTTCTAATTTTTAAAACGATTTTAACTATGTTGCCTAACCTAACTCAACCTAACCTAACCTTGCCGTGAATAGTTCGTGGGGCTATCCCTGCATTTTTCTAATTTTTAAAACGATTTTAACTATGTTGCCCAACCAAACTCAACCTAACCTAACCTTACCGTGAATAGTTCGTGGGGCTATCCCTGCATTTTTCTAATTTTTAAAAACAAATTTAACTATCTTGCCTAAATTAACTCAACCTAACGTAACCTTGCCGTGAATGGTTCGTGGGGCTATCCGAGCTTTTCTTCTAGTTTCAAAAACGAATTTACCTATGTTGCCTAACCTAACTCAACCTAACCTAACCTTGCCGTGAATGGTACGTGGGGCTATCCTTGTATTCCTTTCTAATTTTTAAAACGATTTTAACTATCTTTCCTAACCTAACTCAACCTAACCTAACCTTGCCGTGAATGGTTCGTGGGGCTATACTCTTTTTTTCTAATTTTATAAACGAATATTACTATGTAGCCTAACCTAACTCAACCTATCCTAACCTTGTCGTGAATGGTTCGTGGGGCTATCCGTGTTTTTCTAATTTTATAAACGAATTTAACTATGTAGCTTAACCTAACTCAACCTAACCTAACCTTGCCGTGAATGGTTCGTCGGGCTATCCGTGCATTTTTCTAATTTTATAAAACGAATTTAACTATGTTGCCTAACCTAACTCAACCTAACCTAACCTTGCCGTGAATGGTTCGTGGGGCTCTACGTGCTTTCTTCTAATTTTATAAACGAATTTAACTATGTTGCCTAACCTAACTCAACCTAACCTAACCTTGTGAATGGTTCGTGGGGCTGTCAGTGCTTTTTTCTAATTTTATATACGAATTTAACTGTGTTGCCTAACATAACTCAACCTAACCTAACCTTGCCTTGAATGGTTCGTGGGGCTATCCGTGCTTTTTTTTTTTTATAAACGAATTTAACTATGTAGCCTAACCTAACTCAACCTAAACTAACCTTGTCGTGAATGGTTCCTGGGGCTATCCGTGCTTTTTTCTAATTTTATAAACGAATTTAAATATGTTGCCTAACCTAACTCAACCTAACCTAACCTTGTCGTAAATGGTTCGTGGGGCTATCCGTGCTTTTTTCTAATTTTATAAACGAATTTAACTATGTTGCCTAACCTAACTCAACCTAACCTAACCTTGTCGTGAATGGTTCGTTGGGCTCTACGTGCTTTTTTGTAATTTTATAAAACGAATTTAACTATGTTGCCTAACCTAACTCAACCTAACTTAACCTTGCCGTGAATGGTTCGTGGGGCTATCCGTGCTTTTTTCTAATTTTTTAAAACGAATTTAACTATGTTGATTAACCTAACTCAACCTAACCTAACCTTGCCGTGAATGGTTCGTGGGGCTATCCGTGATTTTTTCTAATTTTATAAACGAATTTAACTATGTTGCCTAACCTAACTCAACCTAACCTAACCTTGCCGTGAATGGTTCGTGGGGCTATCCCTGCATTTTTCTAATTTTTAAAACGATTTTAACTATGTTGCCCAACCAAACTCAACCTAACCTAACCTTACCGTGAATAGTTCGTGGGGCTATCCCTGCATTTTTCTAATTTTTAAAAACAAATTTAACTATGTTGCCTAAATTAACTCAACCTAACGTAACCTTGCCGTGAATGGTACGTGGGGCTATCCTTGTATTCCTTTCTAATTTTTAAAACGATTTTAACTATCTTGCCTAACCTAACTCAACCTAACCTAACCTTGCCGTGAATGGTTCGTGGGGCTATACTCTTTTTTTCTAATTTTATAAACGAATTTTACAACGTAGCCTAACCTAACTCAACCTAACCTAACCTTGTCGTGAATGGTTCGTGGAGCTATCCGTGCTTTTTTCTAATTTTATAATCGAATTTAACTATGTAGCTTAACCTAACTCAACCTAACCTAACCTTGCCGTGAATGGTTCGTCGGGCTATCCGTGCATTTTTCTAATTTTATAAAACGAATTTATCTATGTTGCCTAACCTAACTCAACCTAACATAACCTTGCCGTGAATGTTTCTTGGGGCTCTACGTGCTTTCTTCTAATTTTATAAACGAATTTAACTATGTTGCCTAACCTAACTCAACCTAACCTAACCTTGTGAATGGTTCGTGGGGCTGTCCGTGATTTTTTCTAATTTTATATACGAATTTAACTGTGTTGCCTAACCTAACTCAACCTAACCTAACCTTGCCTTGAATGGTTCGTGGGGCTATCCGTGCTTTTTTCTAATTTTTTAAACGAATTTAACTATGTAGCCTAACCTAACTCAACCTAACCTAACCTTGTCGTGAATCGTTCGTGGGGCTATCCGTGCTTTTTTCTAAGTTTATAAACGAATTTAAATATGTTGCCTAACCTAACTCCACCTAACTTAACCTTGTCGTAAATCGTTCGTGGGGCTATCCGTGCACTTTTCTAATTTTTAAAAACGAATTTAATTGTGTTGCCTAACCTAACTCAACCTAACCTAACCTTGTCGTGAATGGTTCCTGGGGCTATCCGTGCTTTTTTCTAATTTTATAAACTAATTTAACTATGTAGCCTAACCTAACTCAACCCAACCTAACTTTGCCGTGAATGGCTCGTGGGGCTATCCGTGCATTTTTCTAATTTTATAAACGAATTTAACTATGTTGCCTAACCTAACTCAACCTAACCTAACCTTGCCGTGAATTGTTCGTAAGGATATCCGTGCATTTTTCTAATTTTAAAAAACGAATTTAACTATGTTGCCTAACCTAACTCAACCTAACCTAACCTTGTCGTGAATGGTTCGTGGGGCTATCCATGCATTTTTCTAATTTTTGAAACGAAATTAACTATGTTGCCTAACCTAACTCAACCTAACCTAACCTTCTCGTGAGTGGTTGGTGGGGCTATCCGTGCATTCCTTTCTAATTTTTAAAACGATTTTAACTATGTTGCCTAACCTAACTCAACCTAACCTAACCTTGCCGTGAATAGTTCGTGGGGCTATCCCTGCATTTTTCTAATTTTTAAAACGATTTTAACTATGTTGCCCAACCAAACTCAACCTAACCTAACCTTACCGTGAATAGTTCGTGGGGCTATCCCTGCATTTTTCTAATTTTTAAAAACAAATTTAACTATCTTGCCTAAATTAACTCAACCTAACGTAACCTTGCCGTGAATGGTTCGTGGGGCTATCCGAGCTTTTCTTCTAGTTTCAAAAACGAATTTACCTATGTTGCCTAACCTAACTCAACCTAACCTAACCTTGCCGTGAATGGTACGTGGGGCTATCCTTGTATTCCTTTCTAATTTTTAAAACGATTTTAACTATCTTTCCTAACCTAACTCAACCTAACCTAACCTTGCCGTGAATGGTTCGTGGGGCTATACTCTTTTTTTCTAATTTTATAAACGAATTTTACAATGTAGCCTAACCTAACTCAACCCAACCTAACTTTGCCGTGAATGATTCGTGGGGCTATCCGTGCATTTTTCTAATTTTATAAACGAATTTAACTATGTTGCCTAACCTAACTCAACCTAACCTAACCTTGCCGTGAATGGTTCGTAAGGATATCCGTGCATTTTTCTAATTTTAAAAAACGAATTTAACTATGTTGCCTAACCTAACTCAACCTAACGAAACCTTGCCGTGAATGGTTCGTGGGGCTATCCGTGCTTTTTTCTAATTTTATAAACGAATTTAACTATGTTGCCTAACCTAACTCAACCTAACCTAACCTTGTCGTGAATGGTTCGTGGGGCTATCCGTGCTTTTTTCTAATTTTATAAACGAATTTCACTATGTTGCCTAACCTAACTCAATCTAACCTAACCTTGCCGTGAATGGTTCGTTTAGCTATCCGTGCTTTTTTCTAATTTTATAAACGAATTTAACTATGTTGCCTAACCTAACTCAACCTAACCTAACCTTGTCGTGAATGGTTCGTGGGGCTATCCATGCATTTTTCTAATTTTTGAAACGAAATTAACTATGTTGCCTAACCTAACTCAACCTAACCTAACCTTCTCGTGAGTGGTTCGTGGGGCTATCCGTGCATTCCTTTCTAATTTTTAAAACGATTTTAACTATGTTGCCTAACCTAACTCAACCTAACCTAACCTTGCCGTGAATAGTTCGTGGGGCAATCCCTGCATTTTTCTAATTTTTAAAACGATTTTAACTATGTTGCCCAACCAAACTCAACCTAACCTAACCTTACCGTGAATAGTTCGTGGGGCTATCCCTGCATTTTTCTAATTTTTAAAAACAAATTTAACTATCTTGCCTAAATTAACTCAACCTAACGTAACCTTGCCGTGAATGGTTCGTGGGGCTATCCGAGCTTTTCTTCTAGTTTCAAAAACGAATTTACCTATGTTGCCTAACCTAACTCAACCTAACCTAACCTTGCCGTGAATGGTACGTGGGGCTATCCTTGTATTCCTTTCTAATTTTTAAAACGATTTTAACTATCTTTCCTAACCTAACTCAACCTAACCTAACCTTGCCGTGAATGGTTCGTGGGGCTATACTCTTTTTTTTAATTTTATAAACGAATATTACTATGTAGCCTAACCTAACTCAACCTATCCTAACCTTGTCGTGAATGGTTCGTGGGGCTATCCGTGTTTTTTCTAATTTTATAAACGAATTTAACTATGTAGCTTAACCTAACTCAACCTAACCTAACCTTGCCGTGAATGGTTCGTCGGGCTATCCGTGCATTTTTCTAATTTTATAAAACGAATTTAACTATGTTGCCTAACCTAACTTAACCTAACCTAACCTTGCCGTGAATGGTTCGTGGGGCTCTACGTGCTTTCTTCTAATTTTATAAACGAATTTAACTATGTTGCCTAACCTAACTCAACCTAACCTAACCTTGTGAATGGTTCGTGGGGCTGTCAGTGCTTTTTTCTAATTTTATATACGAATTTAACTGTGTTGCCTAACATAACTCAACCTAACCTAACCTTGCCTTGAATGGTTCGTGGGGCTATCCGTGCTTTTTTTTTTATAAACGAATTTAACTATGTAGCCTAACCTAACTCAACCTAAACTAACCTTGTCGTGAATCGTTCCTGGGGCTATCCGTGCATTTTTCTAATTTTATAAACGAATTTAAATATGTTGCCTAACCTAACTCCACCTAACCTAACCTTGTCGTAAATGGTTCGTGGGGCTATCCGTTCACTTTTCTAATTTTTAAAAACGAATTTAATTGTGTTGCCTAACCTAACTCAACCTAACCTAACCTTGTCATGAATGGTTCCTGGGGCTATCCGTGCTTTTTTCTAGTTTTATAAACGAATTTAACTATGTAGCCTAACCTAACTCAACCCAACCTAACTTTGCCGTGAATGGTTCGTGGGGCTATCCGTGCATTTTTCTAATTTTATAAACGAATTTAACTATGTTGCCTAACCTAACTCAACCTAACCTAACCTTGCCGTGAATGGTTCGTCGGGATATCCGTGCATTTTTCTAATTTAAAAAACGAATTTAACTATGTTGCCTAACCTAACTCAACCTAACCTAACCTTTTCATGAATGGTTCGTGGGGCTATCCGTGCTTTTTTCTAATTTTATAAACGAATTTAACTATGTTGCCTAACCTAACTCAACCTAACCTAACCTTGCCGTGAATGGTTCGTGGGGTTATCCGTGCATTTTACTAATTTTTAAAAACGAGTTTCACTATGTTGCCTAACCTAACTAAACATAATCTAACCTTTTCGTGAATGATTCGTGGGGCTATCCTTGAATTTTACTAATTTTTATAAACGAATTTAACTATGTTGCCTAACCTAACTCAACCTAACCTAACCTTTTCGTGAATGGTTTGTGGGGCTATCCGTGCTTTTTTCTAATTTTATAAACGAATTTAACTATGTTGCCTAACCTAACTCAACCTAACCTAACCTTGTCGTAAATGGTTCGTGGGGCTATCCGTGCTTTTTTCTAATTTATTAAAACGAATTTAACTATGTTGCCTAACCTAACTCAACCTAACCTAACCTTGTCGTGAATGGTTCGTGGGGCTATCCGTGCTTTTTTCTAGTTTTATAAACGAATTTAACTATGTTGCCTAACCTAACTCAACCTAACCTAACCTTGCCGTGAATGGTTCGTGGGGCTTTCCGTGCTTTTTTCTAATTTTATAAACGAATTTAACTATGTTGCCTAACCTAACTCAAGCTAACCTAACCTTGTAGTGAATGGTTCGTGGGGCTCTACGTGCTTTTTTGTAATTTTATAAAACGAATTTAACTATGTTGCCTAACCTAACTCAACCTAACTTAACCTTGCCGTGAATGGTTCGTGGGGCTATCCGTGCTTTTTTCTAATTTTATAAACGAATTTAACTATGTTGCCTAACCTAACTCAACCTAACCTAACCTTGTCGTGAATGGTTCGTGGGGCTATCCATGCATTTTTCTAATTTTTGAAACGAAATTTACTATGTTGCCTAACCTAACTCAACCTAACCTAACCTTCTCGTGAATGGTTCGTGGGGCTATCCGTGCATTCCTTTCTAATTTTTAAAACGATTTAAACTATGTTGCCTAACCTAACTCAACCAAACCTAACCTTGCCGTGAATAGTTCGTGGGGCTATCCCTGCATTTTTCTAATTTTTAAAACGATTTTAACTTCGTTGCCCAACCAAACTCAACCTAACCTAACCTTACCGTGAATAGTTCGTGGGGCTATCCCTGCATTTTTCTAATTTTTAAAAACAAATTTAACTATGTTGCCTAAATTAACTCAACCTAACGTAACCTTGCCGTGAATGGTTCGTGGGGCTATCCGAGAATTTCCTCTAGTTTCAAAAACGAATTTAACTATGTTGCCTAACCTAACTCAACCTAACCTAACCTTGCCGTGAATGGTACGTGGGGCTATCCTTGTATTCCTTTCTAATTTTTAAAACGATTTTAACTATCTTGCCTAACCTAACTCAATCTAACCTAACCTTGCCGTGAATGGTTCGTGGGGCTATACTCTTTTTTCTAATTTTATAAACGTATTTTACTATGTAGCCTAACCTAACTCAACCTAACCTAACCTTCTCGTGAATGGTTCGTGGGGCTATCCGTGCTTTTTTCTAATTTTATAAACGAATTTAACTATGTAGCTTAACCTAACTCAACCTAACCTAACCTTGCCGTGAATGGTTCGTCGGGCTATCCGTGCATTTTTCTAGTTTTATAAACGAATTTAACTATGTTGCCTAACCTAACTCAACCTAACCTAACCTTGCCGTGAATGGTTCGTGGGGCTATCCGTGCTTTTTTCTAATTTTATAAACGAATTTAACTATGTTGCCTAACCTAACTCAACCTAACCTAACCTTGTCGTGAATGGTTCGTGGGGCTCTACGTGCTTTTTTGTAATTTTATAAAACGAATTTAACTATGTTGCCTAACTTAACTCAACCTAACTTAACCTTGTCGTGAATGGTTCGTGGGGCTATCCGTGCTTTTTTGTAATTTTTTTAAACGAATTTAACTATGTTGCCTAACCTAACTCAACCTAACCTAACCTTGCCGTCAATGGTTCGTGGGGCTATCCGTGATTTTTTCTAATTTTATAAACGAATTTACCTATGTTGCCTAACCTAACTCAACCTAACCTAACCTTGTCGTGAATGGTTCGTGGGGCTATCCACGCATTTTTCTAATTTTTGAAACGAAATTAACTATGTTGCCTAACCTAACTCAACTTAACCTAACCTTCTCGTGAGTGGTACGTGGGGCTATCCGTGCATTCCTTTCTAATTTTTAAAACGATTTTAACTATGTTGCCTAACCTAACTCAACCTAACCTAACCTTGCCGTTAATGGTTCGTGGGGATATCCGTGATTTTTTCAAATTTTATAAACGAATTTAACTATGTTGCCTAACCTAACTCAACCTAACCTTGTCGTGAGTGGTTCGTGGGGCTATCCGAGCATTTCTTCTAGTTTCAAAAACGAATTTAACTATGTTGCCTAACCTAACTCAACCTAACCTAACCTTGCCGTGAATGGTTCGTGGGGCTATCCATGCATTTTTCTAATTTTTGAAACGAAATTAACTATGTTGCCTAACCTAACTCAACCTAACCTAACCTTGCCGTGAATGGTTCGTGGGGCTATACTCTTTTTTTCTAATTTTATAAACGAATTTTACTATGTAGCCTAACCTAACTCAACCTATCCTAACCTTGTCGTGAATGGTTCGTGGGGCTATCCGTGCTTTTTTCTAATTTTATAAACGAATTTAACTATGTAGCTTAACCTAACTCAACCTAACCTAACCTTGCCGTGAATGGTTCGTCGGGCTATCCGTGCATTTTTCTAATTTTATAAAACGAATTTAACTATGTTGCCTAACCTAACTCAACCTAACCTAACCTTGCCGTGAATGGTTCGTGGGGTTCTACGTGCTTTCTTCTAATTTTATAAACGAATTTAACTATGTTGCCTAACCTAACTCAACCTAACCTAACCTTGTGAATGGTTCGTGGGGCTGTCCGTGCTTTTTTCTAATTTTAAATACGAATTTAACTGTGTTGCCTAACATAACTCAACCTAACCTAACCTTGCCTTGAATGGTTCGTGGGGCTATCCGTGCTTTTTTCTAATTTTATAAACGAATTTAACTATGTAGCCTAACCTAACTCAACCTAAACTAACCTTGTCGTGAATGGTTCGTGGGGCTATCCGTGCTTTTTTCTAATTTTATAAACGAATTTAAATATGTTGCCTAACCTAACTCCACCTAACCTAACCTTGTCGTAAATGGTTCGTGGGGCTATCCGTTCACTTTTCTAATTTTTAAAAACGAATTTAATTGTGTTGCCTAACCTAACTCAACCTAACCTAACCTTGTCATGAATGGTTCCTGGGGCTATCCGTGCTTTTTTCTAGTTCTATAAACGAATTTAACTATGTAGCCTAACCTAACTCAACCCAACCTAACTTTACCGTGAATGGTTCGTGGGGCTATCCGTGTATTTTTCTAAATTTATAAACGAATTTAACTATGTTGCCTAACCTAACTCAACCTAACCTAACCTTGCCGTGAATGGTTCGTCGGGATATCCGTGCATTTTTCTAATTTAAAAAACGAATTTAACTATGTTGCCTAACCTAACTCAACCTAACCTAACCTTTTCGTGAATGGTTCGTGGGGCTATCCGTGCTTTTTTCTAATTTTATAAACGAATTTAACTATGTTGCCTAACCTAACTCAACCTAACCTAACCTTGCCGTGAATGGTTCGTGGGGTTATCCGTGCTTTTTTCTAATTTTATAAACGAATTTAACTATGTTGCCTAACCTAACTCAACCTAACCTAACCTTGCCGTGAATGGTTCGTGGGGTTATCCGTGCATTTTACTAATTTTTAAAAACGAGTTTCACTATGTTGCCTAAACTAACTAAACATAATCTAACCTTTTCGTGAATGATTCGTGGGGCTATCCTTGAATTTTACTAATTTTTATAAACGAATTTAACTATGTTGCCTAACCTAACTCAACCTAACCTAACCTTTTCGTGAATGGTTCGTGGGGCTATCCGTGCTTTTTTCTAATTTTATAAACGAATTTATCTATGTTGCCTAACCTAACTCAACCTAACCTAACCTTGTCGTAAATGGTTCGTGGGGCTATCCGTGCTTTTTTCTAATTTATTAAAACGAATTTAACTATGTTGCCTAACCTAACTCAACCTAACCTAACCTTGTCGTGAATGGTTCGTGGGGCTATCCGTGCTTTTTTCTAGTTTTATAAACGAATTTAACTATGTTGCCTAACCTAACTCAACCTAACTTAACCTTGCCGTGAATGGTTCGTGGGGCTATCCGTGCTTTTTTCTAATTTTATAAACGAATTTAACTATGTTGCCTAACCTAACTCAACCTAACCTAACCTTGTCGTGAATGGTTCGTGGGGCTCTACGTGCTTTTTTGTAATTTTATAAAACGAATTTAACTATGTTGCCTAACCTAACTCAACCTAACTTAACCTTGCCGTGAATGGTTCGTGGGGCTATCCGTGCTTTTTTGTATTTTTTTAAAACAAATTTAACTATGTTGATTAACCTAACTCAACCTAACCTAACCTTGCCGTGAATGGTTCGTGGGGCTATCCGTGATTTTTTCTAATTTTATAAACGAATTTAACTATGTTGCCTAACCTAACTCAACCTAACCTAACCTTGTCGTGAATGGTTCGTGGGGCTATCCATGCATTTTTCTAATTTTTGAAACGAAATTAACTATGTTGCCTAACCTAACTCAACCTAACCTAACCTTCTCGTGAATGGTTCGTGGGGCTATCCGTGCATTCCTTTCTAATTTTTAAAACGATTTTAACTATGTTGCCTAACCTAACTCAACCAAACCTAACCTTGCCGTGAATAGTTCGTGGGGCTATCCTTGCATTTTTCCAATTTTTAAAACGATTTTAACTTCGTTGCCCAACCAAACTCAACCTAACCTAACCTTACCGTGAATAGTTCGTGGGGCTATCCCTGCATTTTTCTAATTTTTAAAAACAAATTTAACTATGTTGCCTAAATTAACTCAACCTAACGTAACCTTGCCGTGAATGGTTCGTGGGGCTATCCGAGCATTTCTTCTAATTTCAAAAACGAATTTAACTATGTTGCCTAACCTAACTCAACCTAACCTAACCTTGCCGTGAATGGTACGTGGGGCTATCCTTGTATTCCTTTCTAATTTTTAAAACGATTTTAACTATCTTGCCTAACCTAACTCAATCTAACCTAACCTTGCCGTGAATGGTTCGTGGGGCTATACTCTTTTTTCTAATTTTATAAACGTATTTTACTATGTAGCCTAACCTAACTCAACCTAACCTAACCTTGTCGTGAATGGTTCGTGGGGCTATCCGTGCTTTTTTCTAATTTTATAAACGAATTTAACTATGTAGCTTAACCTAACTCAACCTAACCTAACCTTGCCGTGAATGGTTCGTCGGGCTATCCGTGCATTTTTCTAGTTTTATAAACGAATTTAACTATGTTGCCTAACCTAACTCAACCTAACCTAACCTTGCCGTGAATGGTTCGTGGGGCTATCCGTGCTTTTTTCTAATTTTATAAACGAATTTAACTATGTTGCCTAACCTAACTCAACCTAACCTAACCTTGTCGTGAATGGTTCGTGGGGCTCTACGTGCTTTTATGTAATTTTATAAAACGAATTTAACTATGTTGCCTAACCTAACTCAACCTAACTTAACCTTGTCGTGAATGGTTCGTGGGGCTATCCGTGCTTTTTTGTAATTTTTTTAAACGAATTTAACTATGTTGCCTAACCTATCTCAACCTAACCTAACCTTGCCGTCAATGGTTCGTGTGGCTATCCGTGATTTTTTCTAATTTTATAAACGAATTTAACTATGTTGCCTAACCTAACTCAACCTAACCTAACCTTGTCGTGAATGGTTCGTGGGGCTATCCAAGCATTTTTCTAATTTTTGAAACGAAATTAACTATGTTGCCTAACCTAACTCAACCTAACCTAACCTTCTCGTGAGTGGTTCGTGGGGCTATCCGTGCATTCCTTTCTAATTTTTAAAACGATTTTAACTATGTTGCCTAACCTAACTCAACCTAACCTAACCTTTTCGTGAATGGTTCGTGGGGCTATCCGTGCTTTTTTCTAATTTTATAAACGAATTTATCTATGTTGCCTAACCTAACTCAACCTAACCTAACCTTGTCGTGAATGGTTCGTGGGGCTATCCGTCCCTTTTTTCTAATTTTATAAACGAATTTAACTATGTTGCCTAACCTAACTCAACCTAACCTAACCTTGTCGTGAATGGTTCGTGGGGCTATCCGTGCTTTTTTCTAATTTTATAAACGAATTTCACTATGTTGCCTAACCTAACTCAATCTAACCTAACCTTGCCGTGAATGGTTCGTTTAGCTATCCGTGCTTTTTTCTAATTTTATAAACGAATTTAACTATGTTGCCTAACCTAACTCAACCTAACCTAACCTTGTCGTGAATGGTTCGTGGGGCTATCCATGCATTTTTCTAATTTTTGAAACGAAATTAACTATGTTGCCTAACCTAACTCAACCTAACCTAACCTTCTCGTGAGTGGTTCGTGGGGCTATCCGTGCATTCCTTTCTAATTTTTAAAACGATTTTAACTATGTTGCCTAACCTAACTCAACCTAACCTAACCTTGCCGTGAATAGTTCGTGGGGCTATCCCTGCATTTTTCTAATTTTTAAAACGATTTTAACTATGTTGCCCAACCAAACTCAACCTAACCTAACCTTACCGTGAATAGTTCGTGGGGCTATCCCTGCATTTTTCTAATTTTTAAAAACAAATTTAACTATCTTGCCTAAATTAACTCAACCTAACGTAACCTTGCCGTGAATGGTTCGTGGGGCTATCCGAGCTTTTCTTCTAGTTTCAAAAACGAATTTACCTATGTTGCCTAACCTAACTCAACCTAACCTAACCTTGCCGTGAATGGTACGTGGGGCTATCCTTGTATTCCTTTCTAATTTTTAAAACGATTTTAACTATCTTTCCTAACCTAACTCAACCTAACCTAACCTTGCCGTGAATGGTTCGTGGGGCTATACTCTTTTTTTCTAATTTTATAAACGAATATTACTATGTAGCCTAACCTAACTCAACCTATCCTAACCTTGTCGTGAATGGTTCGTGGGGCTATCCGTGTTTTTTCTAATTTTATAAACGAATTTAACTATGTAGCTTAACCTAACTCAACCTAACCTAACCTTGCCGTGAATGGTTCGTCGGGCTATCCGTGCATTTTTCTAATTTTATAAAACGAATTTAACTATGTTGCCTAACCTAACTCAACCTAACCTAACCTTGCCGTGAATGGTTCGTGGGGCTCTACGTGCTTTCTTCTAATTTTATAAACGAATTCAACTATGTTGCCTAACCTAACTCAACCTAACCTAACCTTGTGAATGGTTCGTGGGGCTGTCAGTGCTTTTTTCTAATTTTATATACGAATTTAACTGTGTTGCCTAACATAACTCAACCTAACCTAACCTTGCCTTGAATGGTTCGTGGGGCTATCCGTGCTTTTTTTTTATAAACGAATTTAACTATGTAGCCTAACCTAACTCAACCTAAACTAACCTTGTCGTGAATGGTTCCTGGGGCTATCCGTGCTTTTTTCTAATTTTATAAACGAATTTAAATATGTTGCCTAACCTAACTCAACCTAACCTAACCTTGTCGTAAATGGTTCGTGGGGCTATCCGTGCTTTTTTCTAATTTTATAAACGAATTTAACTATGTTGCCTAACCTAACTCAACCTAACCTAACCTTGTCGTGAATGGTTCGTTGGGCTCTACGTGCTTTTTTGTAATTTTATAAAACGAATTTAACTATGTTGCCTAACCTAACTCAACCTAACTTAACCTTGCCGTGAATGGTTCGTGGGGCTATCCGTGCTTTTTTGTAATTTTTTAAAACGAATTTAACTATGTTGATTAACCTAACTCAACCTAACCTAACCTTGCCGTGAATGGTTCGTGGGGCTATCCGTGATTTTTTCTAATTTTATAAACGAATTTAACTATGTTGCCTAACCTAACTCAACCTAACCTAACCTTGTCGTGAATGGTTCGTGGGGCTATCCATGCATTTTTCTAATTTTTGAAACGAAATTAACTATGTTGCCTAACCTAACTCAACCTAACCTAACCTTCTCGTGAATGGTTCGTGGGGCTATCCGTGCATTCCTTTCTAATTTTTAAAACGATTTAAACTATGTTGCCTAAACTAACTCAACCAAACCTAACCTTGCCGTGAATAGTTCGTGGGGCTATCCCTGCATTTTTCTAATTTTTAAAACGATTTTAACTTCGTTGCCCAACCAAACTCAACCTAACCTAACCTTACCGTGAATAGTTCGTGGGGCTATCCCTGCATTTTTCTAATTTTTAAAAACAAATTTAACTATGTTGCCTAAATTAACTCAACCTAACGTAACCTTGCCGTGAATGGTTCGTGGGGCTATCCGAGCATTTCTTCTAGTTTCAAAAACGAATTTAACTATGTTGCCTAACCTAACTCAACCTAACCTAACCTTGCCGTGAATGGTACGTGGGGCTATCCTTGTATTCCTTTCTAATTTTTAAAACGATTTTAACTATCTTGCCTAACCTAACTCAACCTAACCTAACCTTGCCGTGAATGGTTCGTGGGGCTATACTCTTTTTTTCTAATTTTATAAACGAATTTTACAATGTAGCCTAACCTAACTCAACCTAACCTAACCTTGTCGTGAATGGTTCGTGGAGCTATCCGTGCTTTTTTCTAATTTTATAATCGAATTTATCTATGTAGCTTAACCTAACTCAACCTAACCTAACCTTGCCGTGAATGGTTCGTCGGGCTATCCGTGCATTTTTCTAATTTTATAAAACGAATTTATCTATGTTGCCTAACCTAACTCAACCTAACATAACCTTGCCGTGAATGTTTCTTGGGGCTCTACGTGCTTTCTTCTAATTTTATAAACGAATTTAACTATGTTGCCTAACCTAACTCAACCTAACCTAACCTTGTGAATGGTTCGTGGGGCTGTCCGTGATTTTTTCTAATTTTATATACGAATTTAACTGTGTTGCCTAACCTAACTCAACCTAACCTAACCTTGCCTTGAATGGTTCGTGGGGCTATCCGTGCTTTTTTCTAATTTTTTAAACGAATTTAACTATGTAGCCTAACCTAACTCAACCTAACCTAACCTTGTCGTGAATCGTTCGTGGGGCTATCCGTGCTTTTTTCTAAGTTTATAAACGAATTTAACTATGTTGCCTAACCTAACTCCACCTAACTTAACCTTGTCGTAAATCGTTCGTGGGGCTATCCGTGCACTTTTCTAATTTTTAAAAACGAATTTAATTGTGTTGCCTAACCTAACTCAACCTAACCTAACCTTGTCGTGAATGGTTCCTGGGGCTATCCGTGCTTTTTTCTAATTTTATAAACTAATTTAACTATGTAGCCTAACCTAACTCAACCCAACCTAACTTTGCCGTGAATGGCTCGTGGGGCTATCCGTGCATTTTTCTAATTTTATAAACGAATTTAACTATGTTGCCTAACCTAACTCAACCTAACCTAACCTTGCCGTGAATTGTTCGTAAGGATATCCGTGCATTTTTCTAATTTTAAAAAACGAATTTAACTATGTTGCCTAACCTAACTCAACCTAACCTAACCTTGTCGTGTATGGTTCGTGGGGCTATCCATGCATTTTTCTAATTTTTGAAACGAAATTAACTATGTTGCCTAACCTAACTCAACCTAACCTAACCTTCTCGTGAGTGGTTGGTGGGGCTATCCGTGCATTCCTTTCTAATTTTTAAAACGATTTTAACTATGTTGCCTAACCTAACTCAACCTAACCTAACCTTGCCGTGAATAGTTCGTGGGGCTATCCCTGCATTTTTCTAATTTTTAAAACGATTTTAACTATGTTGCCCAACCAAACTCAACCTAACCTAACCTTACCGTGAATAGTTCGTGGGGCTATCCCTGCATTTTTCTAATTTTTAAAAACAAATTTAACTATCTTGCCTAAATTAACTCAACCTAACGTAACCTTGCCGTGAATGGTTCGTGGGGCTATCCGAGCTTTTCTTCTAGTTTCAAAAACGAATTTACCTATGTTGCCTAACCTAACTCAACCTAACCTAACCTTGCCGTGAATGGTACGTGGGGCTATCCTTGTATTCCTTTCTAATTTTTAAAACGATTTTAACTATCTTTCCTAACCTAACTCAACCTAACCTAACCTTGCCGTGAATGGTTCGTGGGGCTATACTCTTTTTTTCTAATTTTATAAACGAATTTTACAATGTAGCCTAACCTAACTCAACCCAACCTAACTTTGCCGTGAATGATTCGTGGGGCTATCCGTGCATTTTTCTAATTTTATAAACGAATTTAACTATGTTGCCTAACCTAACTCAACCTAACCTAACCTTGCCGTGAATGGTTCGTAAGGATATCCGTGCATTTTTCTAATTTTAAAAAACGAATTTAACTATGTTGCCTAACCTAACTCAACCTAACGAAACCTTGCCGTGAATGGTTCGTGGGGCTATCCGTGCTTTTTTCTAATTTTATAAACGAATTTAACTATGTTGCCTAACCTAACTCAACCTAACCTAACCTTGCCGTGAATGTTTCGTGGGGCTATCCGTGCTTTTATGTAATTTTATAAACGAATATTACTATGTAGCCTAACCTAACTCAACCTAACCTAACCTTGTCGTGAATGGTTCGTGGGGCTATCCGTGCTTTTTTCTAATTTTATAAACGAATTTAACTATGTAGCCTAACCTAACTCAACCTAACCTAACCTTGCCGAGAATGGTTCGTCGGGCTATCCGTGCATTTTTCTAATTTTAAAAAACGAATTTAACTATGTTGCCTAACCTAACTGAACCTAACCTAACCATGTTGTGAATGGTTCGTGGGGCTATCCGTGAATTTTACTAATTTTTAAAAACGAATTTATCTATGTTGCCTAACCTAAATCAACCTAACCTAACCTTGTCGTGAATGGTTCGTGGGGCTATCCGTGCTTTTTTCTAATTTTATAAACGAATTTAACTATGTTGCCTAACCTAACTCAACCTAACCTAACCTTGTCGTGAATGGTTCGTGGGGCTATCCGTGCTTTTTTCTAATTTTATAAACGAATTTAACTATGTTGCCTAACCTAACTCAACCTAACCTAACCTTGCCGTGAATGGTTCGTGGGGTTATCCGTGCATTTTACTAATTTTTAAAAACGAGTTTCACTATGTTGCCTAAACTAACTAAACATAATCTAACCTTTTCGTGAATGATTCGTGGGGCTATCCTTGAATTTTACTAATTTTTATAAACGAATTTAACTATGTTGCCTAACCTAACTCAACCTAACCTAACCTTTTCGTGAATGGTTCGTGGGGCTATCCGTGCTTTTTTCTAATTTTATAAACGAATTTATCTATGTTGCCTAACCTAACTCAACCTAACCTAACCTTGTCGTAAATGGTTCGTGGGGCTATCCGTGCTTTTTTCTAATTTATTAAAACGAATTTAACTATGTTGCCTAACCTAACTCAACCTAACCTAACCTTGTCGTGAATGGTTCGTGGGGCTATCCGTGCTTTTTTCTAGTTTTATAAACGAATTTAACTATGTTGCCTAACCTAACTCAACCTAACTTAACCTTGCCGTGAATGGTTCGTGGGGCTATCCGTGCTTTTTTCTAATTTTATAAACGAATTTAACTATGTTGCCTAACCTAACTCAACCTAACCTAACCTTGTCGTGAATGGTTCGTGGGGCTCTACGTGCTTTTTTGTAATTTTATAAAACGAATTTAACTATGTTGCCTAACCTAACTCAACCTAACTTAACCTTGCCGTGAATGGTTCGTGGGGCTATCCGTGCTTTTTTGTATTTTTTTAAAACAAATTTAACTATGTTGATTAACCTAACTCAACCTAACCTAACCTTGCCGTGAATGGTTCGTGGGGCTATCCGTGATTTTTTCTAATTTTATAAACGAATTTAACTATGTTGCCTAACCTAACTCAACCTAACCTAACCTTGTCGTGAATGGTTCGTGGGGCTATCCATGCATTTTTCTAATTTTTGAAACGAAATTAACTATGTTGCCTAACCTAACTCAACCTAACCTAACCTTCTCGTGAATGGTTCGTGGGGCTATCCGTGCATTCCTTTCTAATTTTTAAAACGATTTTAACTATGTTGCCTAACCTAACTCAACCAAACCTAACCTTGCCGTGAATAGTTCGTGGGGCTATCCTTGCATTTTTCCAATTTTTAAAACGATTTTAACTTCGTTGCCCAACCAAACTCAACCTAACCTAACCTTACCGTGAATAGTTCGTGGGGCTATCCCTGCATTTTTCTAATTTTTAAAAACAAATTTAACTATGTTGCCTAAATTAACTCAACCTAACGTAACCTTGCCGTGAATGGTTCGTGGGGCTATCCGAGCATTTCTTCTAATTTCAAAAACGAATTTAACTATGTTGCCTAACCTAACTCAACCTAACCTAACCTTGCCGTGAATGGTACGTGGGGCTATCCTTGTATTCCTTTCTAATTTTTAAAACGATTTTAACTATCTTGCCTAACCTAACTCAATCTAACCTAACCTTGCCGTGAATGGTTCGTGGGGCTATACTCTTTTTTCTAATTTTATAAACGTATTTTACTATGTAGCCTAACCTAACTCAACCTAACCTAACCTTGTCGTGAATGGTTCGTGGGGCTATCCGTGCTTTTTTCTAATTTTATAAACGAATTTAACTATGTAGCTTAACCTAACTCAACCTAACCTAACCTTGCCGTGAATGGTTCGTCGGGCTATCCGTGCATTTTTCTAGTTTTATAAACGAATTTAACTATGTTGCCTAACCTAACTCAACCTAACCTAACCTTGCCGTGAATGGTTCGTGGGGCTATCCGTGCTTTTTTCTAATTTTATAAACGAATTTAACTATGTTGCCTAACCTAACTCAACCTAACCTAACCTTGTCGTGAATGGTTCGTGGGGCTCTACGTGCTTTTATGTAATTTTATAAAACGAATTTAACTATGTTGCCTAACCTAACTCAACCTAACTTAACCTTGTCGTGAATGGTTCGTGGGGCTATCCGTGCTTTTTTGTAATTTTTTAAACGAATTTAACTATGTTGCCTAACCTATCTCAACCTAACCTAACCTTGCCGTCAATGGTTCGTGTGGCTATCCGTGATTTTTTCTAATTTTATAAACGAATTTAACTATGTTGCCTAACCTAACTCAACCTAACCTAACCTTGTCGTGAATGGTTCGTGGGGCTATCCAAGCATTTTTCTAATTTTTGAAACGAAATTAACTATGTTGCCTAACCTAACTCAACCTAACCTAACCTTCTCGTGAGTGGTTCGTGGGGCTATCCGTGCATTCCTTTCTAATTTTTAAAACGATTTTAACTATGTTGCCTAACCTAACTCAACCTAACCTAACCTTTTCGTGAATGGTTCGTGGGGCTATCCGTGCTTTTTTCTAATTTTATAAACGAATTTATCTATGTTGCCTAACCTAACTCAACCTAACCTAACCTTGTCGTGAATGGTTCGTGGGGCTATCCGTCCCTTTTTTCTAATTTTATAAACGAATTTAACTATGTTGCCTAACCTAACTCAACCTAAACTAACCTTGTCGTGAATGGTTCGTGGGGCTATCCGTGCTTTTTTCTAATTTTATAAACGAATTTCACTATGTTGCCTAACCTAACTCAATCTAACCTAACCTTGCCGTGAATGGTTCGTTTAGCTATCCGTGCTTTTTTCTAATTTTATAAACGAATTTAACTATGTTGCCTAACCTAACTCAACCTAACCTAACCTTGTCGTGAATGGTTCGTGGGGCTATCCATGCATTTTTCTAATTTTTGAAACGAAATTAACTATGTTGCCTAACCTAACTCAACCTAACCTAACCTTCTCGTGATTGGTTCGTGGGGCTATCCGTGCATTCCTTTCTAATTTTTAAAACGATTTTAACTATGTTGCCTAACCTAACTCAACCTAACCTAACCTTGCCGTGAATAGTTCGTGGGGCTATCCCTGCATTTTTCTAATTTTTAAAACGATTTTAACTATGTTGCCCAACCAAACTCAACCTAACCTAACCTTACCGTGAATAGTTCGTGGGGCTATCCCTGCATTTTTCTAATTTTTAAAAACAAATTTAACTATCTTGCCTAAATTAAATCAACCTAACGTAACCTTGCCGTGAATGGTTCGTGGGGCTATCCGAGCTTTTCTTCTAGTTTCAAAAACGAATTTACCTATGTTGCCTAACCTAACTCAACCTAACCTAACCTTGCCGTGAATGGTACGTGGGGCTATCCTTGTATTCCTTTCTAATTTTTAAAACGATTTTAACTATCTTTCCTAACCTAACTCAACCTAACCTAACCTTGCCGTGAATGGTTCGTGGGGCTATACTCTTTTTTTCTAATTTTATAAACGAATATTACTATGTAGCCTAACCTAACTCAACCTATCCTAACCTTGTCGTGAATGGTTCGTGGGGCTATCCGTGTTTTTTCTAATTTTATAAACGAATTTAACTATGTAGCTTAACCTAACTCAACCTAACCTAACCTTGCCGTGAATGGTTCGTCGGGCTATCCGTGCATTTTTCTAATTTTATAAAACGAATTTAACTATGTTGCCTAACCTAACTCAACCTAACCTAACCTTGCCGTGAATGGTTCGTGGGGCTCTACGTGCTTTCTTCTAATTTTATAAACGAATTTAACTATGTTGCCTAACCTAACTCAACCTAACCTAACCTTGTGAATGGTTCGTGGGGCTGTCAGTGCTTTTTTCTAATTTTATATACGAATTTAACTGTGTTGCCTAACATAACTCAACCTAACCTAACCTTGCCTTGAATGGTTCGTGGGGCTATCCGTGCTTTTTTTTTTATAAACGAATTTAACTATGTAGCCTAACCTAACTCAACCTAAACTATCCTTGTCGTGAATGGTTCCTGGGGCTATCCGTGCTTTTTTCTAATTTTATAAACGAATTTAAATATGTTGCCTAACCTAACTCAACCTAACCTAACCTTGTCGTAAATGGTTCGTGGGGCTATCCGTGCTTTTTTCTAATTTTATAAACGAATTTAACTATGTTGCCTAACCTAACTCAACCTAACCTAACCTTGTCGTGAATGGTTCGTTGGGCTCTACGTGCTTTTTTGTAATTTTATAAAACGAATTTAACTATGTTGCCTAACCTAACTCAACCTAACTTAACCTTGCCGTGAATGGTTCGTGGGGCTATCCGTGCTTTTTTTGTAATTTTTTAAAACGAATTTAACTATGTTGATTAACCTAACTCAACCTAACCTAACCTTGCCGTGAATGGTTCGTGGGGCTATCCGTGATTTTTTCTAATTTTATAAACGAATTTAACTATGTTGCCTAACCTAACTCAACCTAACCTAACCTTGTCGTGAATGGTTCGTGGGGCTATCCATGCATTTTTCTAATTTTTGAAACGAAATTAACTATGTTGCCTAACCTAACTCAACCTAACCTAACCTTCTCGTGAATGGTTCGTGGGGCTATCCGTGCATTCCTTTCTAATTTTTAAAACGATTTAAACTATGTTGCCTAAACTAACTCAACCAAACCTAACCTTGCCGTGAATAGTTCGTGGGGCTATCCCTGCATTTTTCTAATTTTTAAAACGATTTTAACTTCGTTGCCCAACCAAACTCAACCTAACCTAACCTTACCGTGAATAGTTCGTGGGGCTATCCCTGCATTTTTCTAATTTTTAAAAACAAATTTAACTATGTTGCCTAAATTAACTCAACCTAACGTAACCTTGCCGTGAATGGTTCGTGGGGCTATCCGAGCATTTCTTCTAGTTTCAAAAACGAATTTAACTATGTTGCCTAACCTAACTCAACCTAACCTAACCTTGCCGTGAATGGTACGTGGGGCTATCCTTGTATTCCTTTCTAATTTTTAAAACGATTTTAACTATCTTGCCTAACCTAACTCAACCTAACCTAACCTTGCCGTGAATGGTTCGTGGGGCTATACTCTTTTTTTCTAATTTTATAAACGAATTTTACAATGTAGCCTAACCTAACTCAACCTAACCTAACCTTGTCGTGAATGGTTCGTGGAGCTATCCGTGCTTTTTTCTAATTTTATAATCGAATTTATCTATGTAGCTTAACCTAACTCAACCTAACCTAACCTTGCCGTGAATGGTTCGTCGGGCTATCCGTGCATTTTTCTAATTTTATAAAACGAATTTATCTATGTTGCCTAACCTAACTCAACCTAACATAACCTTGCCGTGAATGTTTCTTGGGGCTCTACGTGCTTTCTTCTAATTTTATAAACGAATTTAACTATGTTGCCTAACCTAACTCAACCTAACCTAACCTTGTGAATGGTTCGTGGGGCTGTCCGTGATTTTTTCTAATTTTATATACGAATTTAACTGTGTTGCCTAACCTAACTCAACCTAACCTAACCTTGCCTTGAATGGTTCGTGGGGCTATCCGTGCTTTTTTCTAATTTTTTAAACGAATTTAACTATGTAGCCTAACCTAACTCAACCTAACCTAACCTTGTCGTGAATCGTTCGTGGGGCTATCCGTGCTTTTTTCTAAGTTTATAAACGAATTTAAATATGTTGCCTAACCTAACTCCACCTAACTTAACCTTGTCGTAAATCGTTCGTGGGGCTATCCGTGCACTTTTCTAATTTTTAAAAACGAATTTAATTGTGTTGCCTAACCTAACTCAACCTAACCTAACCTTGTCGTGAATGGTTCCTGGGGCTATCCGTGCTTTTTTCTAATTTTATAAACTAATTTAACTATGTAGCCTAACCTAACTCAACCCAACCTAACTTTGCCGTGAATGGCTCGTGGGGCTATCCGTGCATTTTTCTAATTTTATAAACGAATTTAACTATGTTGCCTAACCTAACTCAACCTAACCTAACCTTGCCGTGAATTGTTCGTAAGGATATCCGTGCATTTTTCTAATTTTAAAAAACGAATTTAACTATGTTGCCTAACCTAACTCAACCTAACCTAACCTTGTCGTGAATGGTTCGTGGGGCTATCCATGCATTTTTCTAATTTTTGAAACGAAATTAACTATGTTGCCTAACCTAACTCAACCTAACCTAACCTTGCCGTGAATGGTTCGTGGGGCTATCCGAGCTTTTCTTCTAGTTTCAAAAACGAATTTACCTATGTTGCCTAACCTAACTCAACCTAACCTAACCTTGCCGTGAATGGTACGTGGGGCTATCCTTGTATTCCTTTCTAATTTTTAAAACGATTTTAACTATCTTTCCTAACCTAACTCAACCTAACCTAACCTTGCCGTGAATGGTTCGTGGGGCTATACTCTTTTTTTCTAATTTTATAAACGAATTTTACAATGTAGCCTAACCTAACTCAACCCAACCTAACTTTGCCGTGAATGATTCGTGGGGCTATCCGTGCATTTTTCTAATTTTATAAACGAATTTAACTATGTTGCCTAACCTAACTCAACCTAACCTAACCTTGCCGTGAATGGTTCGTAAGGATATCCGTGCATTTTTCTAATTTTAAAAAACGAATTTAACTATGTTGCCTAACCTAACTCAACCTAACGAAACCTTGCCGTCAATGGTTCGTGGGGCTATCCGTGCTTTTTTCTAATTTTATAAACGAATTTAACTATGTTGCCTAACCTAACTCAACCTAACCTAACCTTGCCGTGAATGTTTCGTGGGGCTATCCGTGCTTTTATGTAATTTTATAAACGAATATTACTATGTAGCCTAACCTAACTCAACCTAACCTAACCTTGTCGTGAATGGTTCGTGGGGCTATCCGTGCTTTTTTCTAATTTTATAAACGAATTTAACTATGTAGCCTAACCTAACTCAACCTAACCTAACCTTGCCGAGAATGGTTCGTCGGGCTATCCGTGCATTTTTCTAATTTTAAAAAACGAATTTAACTATGTTGCCTAACCTAACTGAACCTAACCTAACCATGTTGTGAATGGTTCGTGGGGCTATCCGTGAATTTTACTAATTTTTAAAAACGAATTTATCTATGTTGCCTAACCTAAATCAACCTAACCTAACCTTGTCGTGAATGGTTCGTGGGGCTATCCGTGCTTTTTTCTAATTTTATAAACGAATTTAACTATGTTGCCTAACCTAACTCAACCTAACCTAACCTTGTCGTGAATGGTTCGTGGGGCTATCCGTGCTTTTTTCTAATTTTATAAACGAATTTAACTATGTTGCCTAACCTAACTCAACCTAACCTAACCTTGTCGTGAATGGTTCGTGGGGCTATCCGTCCCTTTTTTCTAATTTTATAAACGAATTTAACTATGTTGATTAACCTAACTCAACCTAACCTAACCTTGTCGTGAATGGTTCGTGGGGCTATCCGTGCTTTTTTCTAATTTTATAAACGAATTTCACTATGTTGCCTAACCTAACTCAATCTAACCTAACCTTGCCGTGAATGGTTCGTTTAGCTATCCGTGCTTTTTTCTAATTTTATAAACGAATTTAACTATGTTGCCTAACCTAACTCAACCTAACCTAACCTTGTCGTGAATGGTTCGTGTGGCTATCCATGCATTTTTCTAATTTTTGAAACGAAATTAACTATGTTGCCTAACCTAACTCAACCTAACCTAACCTTCTCGTGAGTGGTTCGTGGGGCTATCCGTGCATTCCTTTCTAATTTTTAAAACGATTTTAACTATGTTGCCTAACCTAACTCAACCTAACCTAACCTTGCCGTGAATAGTTCGTGGGGCAATCCCTGCATTTTTCTAATTTTTAAAACGATTTTAACTATGTTGCCCAACCAAACTCAACCTAACCTAACCTTACCGTGAATAGTTCGTGGGGCTATCCCTGCATTTTTCTAATTTTTAGAAACAAATTTAACTATCTTGCCTAAATTAACTCAACCTAACGTAACCTTGCCGTGAATGGTTCGTGGGGCTATCCGAGCTTTTCTTCTAGTTTCAAAAACGAATTTACCTATGTTGCCTAACCTAACTCAACCTAACCTAACCTTGCCGTGAATGGTACGTGGGGCTATCCTTGTATTCCTTTCTAATTTTTAAAACGATTTTAACTATCTTTCCTAACCTAACTCAACCTAACCTAAACTTGCCGTGAATGGTTCGTGGGGCTATACTCTTTTTTTTAATTTTATAAACGAATATTACTATGTAGCCTAACCTAACTCAACCTATCCTAACCTTGTCGTGAATGGTTCGTGGGGCTATCCGTGTTTTTTCTAATTTTATAAACGAATTTAACTATGTAGCTTAACCTAACTCAACCTAACCTAACCTTGCCGTGAATGGTTCGTCGGGCTATCCGTGCATTTTTCTAATTTTATAAAACGAATTTAACTATGTTGCCTAACCTAACTCAACCTAACCTAACCTTGCCGTGAATGGTTCGTGGGGCTCTACGTGCTTTCTTCTAATTTTATAAACGAATTTAACTATGTTGCCTAACCTAACTCAACCTAACCTAACCTTGTGAATGGTTCGTGGGGCTGTCAGTGCTTTTTTCTAATTTTATATACGAATTTAACTGTGTTGCCTAACATAACTCAACCTAACCTAACCTTGCCTTGAATGGTTCGTGGGGCTATCCGTGCTTTTTTTTTATAAACGAATTTAACTATGTAGCCTAACCTAACTCAACCTAAACTAACCTTGTCGTGAATGGTTCCTGGGGCTATCCGTGCTTTTTTCTAATTTTATAAACGAATTTAAATATGTTGCCTAACCTAACTCCACCTAACCTAACCTTGTCGTAAATGGTTCGTGGGGCTATCCGTTCACTTTTCTAATTTTTAAAAACGAATTTAATTGTGTTGCCTAACCTAACTCAACCTAACCTAACCTTGTCATGAATGGTTCCTGGGGCTATCCGTGCTTTTTTCTAGTTTTATAAACGAATTTAACTATGTAGCCTAACCTAACTCAACCCAACCTAACTTTGTAGTGAATGGTTCGTGGGGCTATCCGTGCATTTTTCTAATTTTATAAACGAATTTAACTATGTTGCCTAACCTAACTCAACCTAACCTAACCTTGCCGTGAATGGTTCGTCGGGATATCCGTGCATTTTTCTAATTTAAAAAACGAATTTAACTATGTTGCCTAACCTAACTCAACCTAACCTAACCTTTTCATGAATGGTTAGTGGGGCTATCCGTGCTTTTTTCTAATTTTATAAACGAATTTAACTATGTTGCCTAACCTAACTCAACCTAACCTAACCTTGCCGTGAATGGTTCGTGGGGTTATCCGTGCATTTTACTAATTTTTAAAAACGAGTTTCACTATGTTGCCTAACCTAACTAAACATAATCTAACCTTTTCGTGAATGATTCGTGGGGCTATCCTTGAATTTTACTAATTTTTATAAACGAATTTAACTATGTTGCCTAACCTAACTCAACCTAACCTAACCTTTTCGTGAATGGTTTGTGGGGCTATCCGTGCTTTTTTCTAATTTTATAAACGAATTTAACTATGTTGCCTAACCTAACTCAACCTAACCTAACCTTGTCGTAAATGGTTCGTGGGGCTATCCGTGCTTTTTTCTAATTTATTAAAACGAATTTAACTATGTTGCCTAACCTAACTCAACCTAACCTAACCTTGTCGTGAATGGTTCGTGGGGCTATCCGTGCTTTTTTCTAGTTTTATAAACGAATTTAACTATGTTGCCTAACCTAACTCAACCTAAAATAACCTTGCCGTGAATGGTTCGTGGGGCTATCCGTGCTTTTTTCTAATTTTATAAACGAATTTAACTATGTTGCCTAACCTAACTCAACCTAACCTAACCTTGTAGTGAATGGTTCGTGGGGCTCTACGTGCTTTTTTGTAATTTTATAAAACGAATTTAACTATGTTGCCTAACCTAACTCAACCTAACTTAACCTTGCCGTGAATGGTTCGTGGGGCTATCCGTGCTTTTTTGTAATTTTTTAAAACGAATTTAACTATGTTGATTAACCTAACTCAACCTAACCTAACCTTGCCGTGAATGGTTCGTGGGGCTCTACGTGCTTTCTTCTAATTTTATAAACGAATTTAACTATGTTGCCTAACCTAACTCAACCTAACCTAACCTTGTCGTGAATGGTTCGTGGGGCTATCCGTGCTTTTTTCTAATTTTATAAACGAATTTCACTATGTTGCCTAACCTAACTCAATCTAACCTAACCTTGCCGTGAATGGTTCGTTTAGCTATCCGTGCTTTTTTCTAATTTTATAAACGAATTTAACTATGTTGCCTAACCTAACTCAACCTAACCTAACCTTGTCGTGAATGGTTCGTGGGGCTATCCATGCATTTTTCTAATTTTTGAAACGAAATTAACTATGTTGCCTAACCTAACTCAACCTAACCTAACCTTCTCGTGAGTGGTTCGTGGGGCTATCCGTGCATTCCTTTCTAATTTTTAAAACGATTTTAACTATGTTGCCTAACCTAACTCAACCTAACCTAACCTTGCCGTGAATAGTTCGTGGGGCAATCCCTGCATTTTTCTAATTTTTAAAACGATTTTAACTATGTTGCCCAACCAAACTCAACCTAACCTAACCTTACCGTGAATAGTTCGTGGGGCTATCCCTGCATTTTTCTAATTTTTAAAAACAAATTTAACTATCTTGCCTAAATTAACTCAACCTAACGTAACCTTGCCGTGAATGGTTCGTGGGGCTATCCGAGCTTTTCTTCTAGTTTCAAAAACGAATTTACCTATGTTGCCTAACCTAACTCAACCTAACCTAACCTTGCCGTGAATGGTACGTGGGGCTATCCTTGTATTCCTTTCTAATTTTTAAAACGATTTTAACTATCTTTCCTAACCTAACTCAACCTAACCTAACCTTGCCGTGAATGGTTCGTGGGGCTATACTCTTTTTTTTAATTTTATAAACGAATATTACTATGTAGCCTAACCTAACTCAACCTATCCTAACCTTGTCGTGAATGGTTCGTGGGGCTATCCGTGTTTTTTCTAATTTTATAAACGAATTTAACTATGTAGCTTAACCTAACTCAACCTAACCTAACCTTGCCGTGAATGGTTCGTCGGGCTATCCGTGCATTTTTCTAATTTTATAAAACGAATTTAACTATGTTGCCTAACCTAACTCAACCTAACCTAACCTTGCCGTGAATGGTTCGTGGGGCTCTACGTGCTTTCTTCTAATTTTATAAACGAATTTAACTATGTTGCCTAACCTAACTCAACCTAACCTAACCTTGTGAATGGTTCGTGGGGCTGTCAGTGCTTTTTTCTAATTTTATATACGAATTTAACTGTGTTGATTAACATAACTCAACCTAACCTAACCTTGCCTTGAATGGTTCGTGGGGCTATCCGTGCTTTTTTTTTTATAAACGAATTTAACTATGTAGCCTAACCTAACTCAACCTAAACTAACCTTGTCGTGAATGGTTCCTGGGGCTATCCGTGCTTTTTTCTAATTTTATAAACGAATTTAAATATGTTGCCTAACCTAACTCCACCTAACCTAACCTTGTCGTAAATGGTTCGTGGGGCTATCCGTTCACTTTTCTAATTTTTAAAAACGAATTTAATTGTGTTGCCTAACCTAACTCAACCTAACCTAACCTTGTCATGAATGGTTCCTGGGGCTATCCGTGCTTTTTTCTAGTTTTATAAACGAATTTAACTATGTAGCCTAACCTAACTCAACCCAACCTAACTTTGCCGTGAATGGTTCGTGGGGCTATCCGTGCATTTTTCTAATTTTATAAACGAATTTAACTATGTTGCCTAACCTAACTCAACCTAACCTAACCTTGCCGTGAATGGTTCGTCGGGATATCCGTGCATTTTTCTAATTTAAAAAACGAATTTAACTATGTTGCCTAACCTAACTCAACCTAACCTAACCTTTTCATGAATGGTTCGTGGGGCTATCCGTGCTTTTTTCTAATTTTATAAACGAATTTAACTATGTTGCCTAACCTAACTCAACCTAACCTAACCTTGCCGTGAATGGTTCGTGGGGTTATCCGTGCATTTTACTAATTTTTAAAAACGAGTTTCACTATGTTGCCTAACCTAACTAAACATAATCTAACCTTTTCGTGAATGATTCGTGGGGCTATCCTTGAATTTTACTAATTTTTATAAACGAATTTAACTATGTTGCCTAACCTAACTCAACCTAACCTAACCTTTTCGTGAATGGTTTGTGGGGCTATCCGTGCTTTTTTCTAATTTTATAAACGAATTTAACTATGTTGCCTAACCTAACTCAACCTAACCTAACCTTGTCGTAAATGGTTCGTGGGGCTATCCGTGCTTTTTTCTAATTTATTAAAACGAATTTAACTATGTTGCCTAACCTAACTCAACCTAACCTAACCTTGTCGTGAATGGTTCGTGGGGCTATCCGTGCTTTTTTCTAGTTTTATAAACGAATTTAACTATGTTGCCTAACCTAACTCAACCTAACCTAACCTTGCCGTGAATGGTTCGTGGGGCTATCCGTGCTTTTTTCTAATTTTATAAACGAATTTAACTATGTTGCCTAACCTAACTCAACCTAACCTAACCTTGTAGTGAATGGTTCGTGGGGCTCTACGTGCTTTTTTGTAATTTTATAAAACGAATTTAACTATGTTGCCTAACCTAACTCAACCTAACTTAACCTTGCCGTGAATGGTTCGTGGGGCTATCCGTGCTTTTTTGTAATTTTTTAAAACGAATTTAACTATGTTGATTAACCTAACTCAACCTAACCTAACCTTGCCGTGAATGGTTCGTGGGGCTATGCGTGATTTTTTCTAATTTTATAAACGAATTTAACTATGTTGCCTAACCTAACTCAACCTAACCTAACCTTGTCGTGAATGGTTCGTGGGGCTATCCATGCATTTTTCTAATTTTTGAAACGAAATTAACTATGTTGCCTAACCTAACTCAACCTAACCTAACCTTCTCGTGAATGGTTCGTGGGGCTATCCGTGCATTCCTTTCTAATTTTTAAAACGATTTAAACTATGTTGCCTAACCTAACTCAACCAAACCTAACCTTGCCGTGAATAGTTCGTGGGGCTATCCCTGCATTTTTCTAATTTTTAAAACGATTTTAACTTCGTTGCCCAACCAAACTCAACCTAACCTAACCTTACCGTGAATAGTTCGTGGGGCTATCCCTGCATTTTTCTAATTTTTAAAAACAAATTTAACTATGTTGCCTAAATTAACTCAACCTAACGTAACCTTGCCGTGAATGGTTCGTGGGGCTATCCGAGAATTTCCTCTAGTTTCAAAAACGAATTTAACTATGTTGCCTAACCTAACTCAACCTAACCTAACCTTGCCGTGAATGGTACGTGGGGCTATCCTTGTATTCCTTTCTAATTTTTAAAACGATTTTAACTATCTTGCCTAACCTAACTCAATCTAACCTAACCTTGCCGTGAAAGGTTCGTGGGGCTATACTCTTTTTTCTAATTTTATAAACGTATTTTACTATGTAGCCTAACCTAACTCAACCTAACCTAACCTTCTCGTGAATGGTTCATGGGGCTATCCGTGCTTTTTTCTAATTTTATAAACGAATTTAACTATGTAGCTTAACCTAACTCAACCTAACCTAACCTTGCCGTGAATGGTTCGTCGGGCTATCCGTGCATTTTTCTAGTTTTATAAACGAATTTAACTATGTTGCCTAACCTAACTCAACCTAACCTAACCTTGCCGTGAATGGTTCGTGGGGCTATCCGTGCTTTTTTCTAATTTTATAAACGAATTTAACTATGTTGCCTAACCTAACTCAACCTAACCTAACCTTGTCGTGAATGGTTCGTGGGGCTCTACGTGCTTTTTTGTAATTTTATAAAACGAATTTAACTATGTTGCCTAACCTAACTCAACCTAACTTAACCTTGTCGTGAATGGTTCGTGGGGCTATCCGTGCTTTTTTGTAATTTTTTTAAACGAATTTAACTATGTTGCCTAACCTAACTCAACCTAACCTAACCTTGCCGTCAATGGTTCGTGGGGCTATCCGTGATTTTTTCTAATTTTATAAACGAATTTACCTATGTTGCCTAACCTAACTCAACCTAACCTAACCTTGTCGTGAATGGTTCGTGGGGCTATCCAAGCATTTTTCTAATTTTTGAAACGAAATTAACTATGTTGCCTAACCTAACTCAACCTAACCTAACCTTCTCGTGAGTGGTACGTGGGGCTATCCGTGCATTCCTTTCTAATTTTTAAAACGATTTTAACTATGTTGCCTAACCTAACTCAACCTAACCTAACCTTGCCGTGAATGGTACGTGGGGCTATCCATGCATTTTTCTAATTTTTGAAACGAAATTAACTATGTTGCCTAACCTAACTCAACCTAACCTAACCTTGCCGTGAATGGTTCGTGGGGCTATACTCTTTTTTTCTAATTTTATAAACGAATTTTACTATGTAGCCTAACCTAACTCAACCTATCCTAACCTTGTCGTGAATGGTTCGTGGGGCTATCCGTGCTTTTTTCTAATTTTATAAACGAATTTAACTATGTAGCCTAACCTAACTCAACCTAAACTAACCTTGTCGTGAATGGTTCGTGGGGCTATCCGTGCTTTTTTCTAATTTTATAAACGAATTTAAATATGTTGCCTAACCTAACTCCACCTAACCTAACCTTGTCGTAAATGGTTCGTGGGGCTATCCGTTCACTTTTCTAATTTTTAAAAACGAATTTAATTGTGTTGCCTAACCTAACTCAACCTAACCTAACCTTGTCATGAATGGTTCCTGGGGCTATCCGTGCTTTTTTCTAGTTCTATAAACGAATTTAACTATGTAGCCTAACCTAACTCAACCCAACCTAACTTTGCCGTGAATGGTTCGTGGGGCTATCCGTGTATTTTTCTAAATTTATAAACGAATTTAACTATGTTGCCTAACCTAACTCAACCTAACCTAACCTTGCCGTGAATGGTTCGTCGGGATATCCGTGCATTTTTCTAATTTAAAAAACGAATTTAACTATGTTGCCTAACCTAACTCAACCTAACCTAACCTTTTCGTGAATGGTTCGTGGGGCTATCCGTGCTTTTTTCTAATTTTATAAACGAATTTAACTATGTTGCCTAACCTAACTCAACCTAACCTAACCTTGCCGTGAATGGTTCGTGGGGTTATCCGTGCTTTTTTCTAATTTTATAAACGAATTTAACTATGTTGCCTAACCTAACTCAACCTAACCTAACCTTGCCGTGAATGGTTCGTGGGGTTATCCGTGCATTTTACTAATTTTTAAAAACGAGTTTCACTATGTTGCCTAAACTAACTAAACATAATCTAACCTTTTCGTGAATGATTCGTGGGGCTATCCTTGAATTTTACTAATTTTTATAAACGAATTTAACTATGTTGCCTAACCTAACTCAACCTAACCTAACCTTTTCGTGAATGGTTCGTGGGGCTATCCGTGCTTTTTTCTAATTTTATAAACGAATTTATCTATGTTGCCTAACCTAACTCAACCTAACCTAACCTTGTCGTAAATGGTTCGTGGGGCTATCCGTGCTTTTTTCTAATTTATTAAAACGAATTTAACTATGTTGCCTAACCTAACTCAACCTAACCTAACCTTGTCGTGAATGGTTCGTGGGGCTATCCGTGCTTTTTTCTAGTTTTATAAACGAATTTAACTATGTTGCCTAACCTAACTCAACCTAACTTAACCTTGCCGTGAATGGTTCGTGGGGCTATCCGTGCTTTTTTCTAATTTTATAAACGAATTTAACTATGTTGCCTAACCTAACTCAACCTAACCTAACCTTGTCGTGAATGGTTCGTGGGGCTCTACGTGCTTTTTTGTAATTTTATAAAACGAATTTAACTATGTTGCCTAACCTAACTCAACCTAACTTAACCTTGCCGTGAATGGTTCGTGGGGCTATCCGTGCTTTTTTGTATTTTTTTAAAACAAATTTAACTATGTTGATTAACCTAACTCAACCTAACCTAACCTTGCCGTGAATGGTTCGTGGGGCTATCCGTGATTTTTTCTAATTTTATAAACGAATTTAACTATGTTGCCTAACCTAACTCAACCTAACCTAACCTTGTCGTGAATGGTTCGTGGGGCTATCCATGCATTTTTCTAATTTTTGAAACGAAATTAACTATGTTGCCTAACCTAACTCAACCTAACCTAACCTTCTCGTGAATGGTTCGTGGGGCTATCCGTGCATTCCTTTCTAATTTTTAAAACGATTTTAACTATGTTGCCTAACCTAACTCAACCAAACCTAACCTTGCCGTGAATAGTTCGTGGGGCTATCCTTGCATTTTTCCAATTTTTAAAACGATTTTAACTTCGTTGCCCAACCAAACTCAACCTAACCTAACCTTACCGTGAATAGTTCGTGGGGCTATCCCTGCATTTTTCTAATTTTTAAAAACAAATTTAACTATGTTGCCTAAATTAACTCAACCTAACGTAACCTTGCCGTGAATGGTTCGTGGGGCTATCCGAGCATTTCTTCTAATTTCAAAAACGAATTTAACTATGTTGCCTAACCTAACTCAACCTAACCTAACCTTGCCGTGAATGGTACAGTCATGTTCAAAAAATCTAACGCATGGATTTTTTCTAAGTCCAACGTCTTACGAAATTATGTTGGTAGCTCTGAAACAAGGAAGTGTTGTGAAATATACGATCCTCCAATCAGAGTGAAGTTCGATTCAGAGGAACAGGATGCGTGACTCACGGTCTTGTCCACAGGAAGTTCAACCAATGCAGCATTTCCAAATATGAGATAACGTCCCCATTGGTTAAATATTGTTTCAATAATGCGAATCGGCAGAAAGATTGCTCAAAAGTTTACTTTGTCGTTTCAATGCCTTTAATCGTTTCAAATTAGTATTAAATTGTCCCAATTATAGTTCACGAGCTTAATATAATTTTATCATGTATGTGTTTGACAATCATATATCACTCATTAGAACAATTTTCACATTGTTTTCACTACGTGAGATGACATTTCATTTACATTTACGATAAAATAGTGTTTTGGGTGTAATAACAGTTTTCATTAATTAATTTAGAGATGCATTTTTATTTGTTGAGTTAATGATTAGGTTAATTCGTTATTTCTCGCGAAAAGAGGGAACCACAGCTGAAAGAAAATACACAACTTGTATTATTGAGGTCAAGAGTTCGTTTTAACATCACTTTTTGCACACATAGGCTAATCACGACTCGGGATACATTTAAATTGGAATCTGAAACATTATGCGACCTGACTGGAACTCGGAAAAGGACACACTGATTACAAGACGTCGATACATTACCACTTGGTCTGGCGAACGCCAATAATAATGAGGGGTTGTGGGAGTGGGAGAGGGGTGACGGAAAGTAGAAAATAAATAGTATTTTTGGGGGTATTTGATGTTATATTTATACACATACAAACCTAAGAAAATATTTATTTTGATACATGTGTGTGGGGGGTTGGGAAGGGGGAAAATAGAGGGACAAAGATATTGGGAGAGATGGGACGAAGAGGTGACTGTGGAAAATGTTTTATTTGACGTTCAGTAATAAAAACAATCAAATCAATGATGATTATCTTATAAATACCATATTTAATGTAAATTTGTTTTAAAAATGGGGGCGGGGAGCTGTTTGTTTTACGTTCAGTGCAGGATAACAAGTGGAGTCACATAGTGGTTCGTATGTCACTTTAAACTGTAGGTCCATGCCCCATTAGCCTATCTGTGTATAACGTGGATTTAGAATTCAGTAGAAAATAACGTCGATCTAGTATTTTGGATTTTAGATGCGTTGAAACCACTAAAATTTCCAATTCTTATAATAAGAAACCTGTCCTCATATTACCATTTTGAAAGAGAGAGAGTTAATTGTATAATCTTTCGTTGTTAGTTTCAAAGAAGACTAATTCAAATAGTAACAATGGGAACGAATAAAGCTTACGAAAAGTTATTGCCAACGTGCGGATTTGAACCTACGACCATTAGAGTAACAACCCAGTGCGATAACCACTACCCCACGAGTTCGTTTCTTCTTACGGCATGATTATGAGTTAAGACTAATTCGTTCAGTATGCATTAGAAATGTAATCTCCACCCGCCTCTTTATAAACAACACACCCAAACGCTCCTTTGTAGCAAATGAAATAAAGGTGGTATGAATGTCACAAAACATTTAAGCAAAATCTACTATATTTACGACGCAATCCTTTTACATGGAGAGGCTACAGCTTCGAGAATTGAGGTTGTGACGTGGTTTCTTGTAGTGGTAGGGTAGATATTCGTATGGCAAGGTTCCAGCGTGCACTAGCCAGTTATTTCCGAGAAAAAAACTTCAATTTTTTTGTGATGGTAAAGTGGTTCGGTGATAGGCTATCAGTATTACACGCCGAAGATTATAAGTTTGACTTCTGTTCGATTACCCCTATTATTATTATACATATAGCAACTAAGTATTGTATTTAATTAATAATTGAAAGAAATAAAAATATTATATATATTTTTTAAAAAATAACACTCCTTTCTAATGATTTATCTATGTTATTTTTGAAAATAATTTTGCTGAATATGTTTTTGAATTTCTCATCATTTTACTAGGATTTGCATAAAAATGATCCATGTGTCATATTCGACGAAATGTCATGTACAGAGAAAGTTATATTTTTTTATTTTAGGGAAAGTTATCAAGAAACAAAACAAATAAATACTTTTGTGAATAGTATTTATTTTACATTATATTTTGGCCGCGCTGGTTCAGTCGGTAACGCGTCTGACTAAAATGCTAAAGCTCCCGGGTTCGATCCCCGGCCGGTTCAAATCCGGGAACTTTTCTAACGATGGAAGCGGCCCCGGCGCCCTCCCAGCGTCGAATAACATGGGTTCCTGGGGGAAACCCTGGGGCGTAAAGGCGGTCAGGGGTGTGATGCTGATCACATCACCCCCACTCACGACCGCATCAAGAAAGTGTGAGGCGTTACCTCCACACCCCTTATACGCCTTCATGGCGTAGTGCTAAGCACAGGGGAGCACTTTACCTTTTTTTTTTTTGTTCACCATGCATAGTTGTATTCTTGTAAAAAGCATGAAAAACAATATATTCTCTACATTTCGCAAAGCAAATAATATACGAATTTTCGTAATAAGTAAAATGCAATAAATAATTTTTCGGTTTAATAAGAAATAAAAATCGCAGAGTTAACCGAACGGTGAATCGAACACAGAATTTTACAACCCATAAAATGTCTTGTAACCTTTGCAATGAAGTGATGTAGATTCAAGTAATAAAATTTCATGCAAAATCGCACGTTATAAGATTGTTCAAATATATTAAATCAATGTGTCCATAAGTTATTATACTGTCAGCCATTTGCAACATCTCGTTACAAAATCTCAGCACATCACCATTCGCTAGTTAATCGAATTGAGTATTGATTCACTTCACAGTTCAATGTGCAACAATAGTTTCGACTCATATCACTTGAGATGTAAACTCAATTCAATTCTCTCATTGTATGTAACTTGTATGTTGAGCTCATGTAGAAATATCAATTATGAGCTCTAAGCTAAATTTGACGCTACAATCGCTTGATCAACTCTTGCGTCTCGCTGCCAGACATTCTACGTTCCTGTTTGCTCCAGGTCATTGTCGTTATAAACCTACGTAATTTCTACTGTTTACAGTAGACAGAATCTACTGTTATCAATTGTAGTACTCTACTGTGTCTCTCGGAAATCTACTCAAAATCAATGATTTCCTACTGAACACTTTCAGTAGGCCTAATGTGTAATTACAGTTGAGGAACTACAAGTGAAATATTCTCTTCAGTACTATACATGTAATATTGCATGTAGTGTGTTTGAATCTGAATTTGAATTCAAAATTTTGGGTGCGTCAGCACTTAGGCTATTTTGCACTTGTCACTTTATACGGAGTCCAGCCCTTTACCAGAACTAAAATAACATAACCGTAACGTCGTGTTGTAACTAAAATATTAAAATATTCTGAATTCGGTTAAAAGCTGAGGCTGTAAAGAGGCACTCAGCACCCACAAGGACCAAACACAGGACAACACAGAAAATTATACTGGCCATGGGGCCAGTCGCCAGAACCTCTTTCGTCTGCAAACTGAAGTCCAGGGTGTACTACGTGTGAAGCAACAATTGGGTGTACATACTTCGTGGAAGCTCATCCCTTACACCCTTGTAGTGTGTTTAGCTCAGCATGTTAGCTGTAAATATAACTTTTTATTTCTCCTCACTAACAATTTGTTTTTATATCTATTTAAAATTTAAACCAACCTCACTTCCATGTAGTACACCCTGAACTGCATTTTGCATGCTAACGAGGCTCTGGTGACTGGACCTACTGTTAGTATAATCTTTGTAGGACTGCTGTGTGTTGTCCTTGTTTGTGCTGACTGTCTGTCGCTTTACAGGCTCAGCTTTTAACCCAGGTAAGGATATTTTAGTTTTCAGACACGCTTTTATTTTTGTCATGATAAGGGACTGGACCCCGTATAGCGTGACGGGTGTAAAATACCCTAAGTTTTCAGGCACACAAATTGTAATTCAAATTTAAAAAATCTTAACATAGATGTTTCAAAACACCTATTGATCTACTGAAACCAGTACAGTAGAGAAACTGCAAGTGAAATTAATTTATTCAGTATAGTGTATAATATGTTAAGTTTAATATTTTGGCTGTAAATATTAATTTCATACCCCCTTATTATTTTTTTGTATTTATATCTTTTTGAAAATCTGAACACAGTAGATGTTTCAAAACCCCTATTGATCTACTGAAAACAGTAGACAAAAGTTTCATTGGAGTAAGTAGAAAAGAGTCATGAAATAATACCCAAAGAAGTCAACCATTATGAATTAATGTTACATACTTTTTTTTATTTCACTTTCCAAAACCTAGGAGCTCAAAATAATACATGGCATGCGAATTACTAGACAGTGTGCTTTTCTGTGATTGATTCGTCGTGCCCAGTCGGGGATAACTTCCGTTCAAGGTAAAAGGGGAAGGGGAAGAAATCCACCACAGTACCATGACGTATGAAGTAACATGTTCACAGGCATCCAATACAACTGATAAGGGTTCACCTGACCTTGGAAGTGTGGGAAACACGTTTCACACTGGTTTCCAGAATGCTGTGGCTAAATCTGGAACTAACGGTGGAATAAGAAATAGTTTGTAACATTTAACAATGACATTTCGCATTTACAAAATATGAGATATGTAGACTTTGATTTATTTATTATAGTAGACGGTAGAGAATTACCACGAAAGTCAAGTTCTAATTTGCAGACATCAAAATCTACGACAGGTTGTAAAATACATTTGTGATAGACAGCAGATAGGTTAATAAGGTTTACAAGATTGTTAACGACTCTTAAGACAAACGTTCAACGAAGGTTATTGAGTGAGAAAATGGGAAATTGTTAAAAATAGCGGCCTAGTTGAGTGAAGATCAAAGGTTCGAATCTCTTATAGAACCGGCTATTTGACACTAATTTTTGGTGCGTAATATATTTAATGTATTGTCGACATTTATAAGAAACGAAATATGAAAACTCTCCTCCTCCGTAACGGTGCGGTCTAAGACTCTGTGCTTTGGACTCCGACTGCAGCGGGACGGAATGGATTCGAGTCGTCCTGGGTTCTCGGCCTGTTATCTGTATAGGACCGGTGGCAACCCACCATCGTGAGGAAATTGGGGAGCTACGAGTGACTGGTGTAACCTGGTATCAGATATCTTCTATAACGGCTGAGGGTTCGACGTGCTGCCCAACATCACTTCGTTGCCAGTTGAAGATAACTCTAGGTAGGATTGTGGAAGGGAGACTGACAGTCGGGAGATAGCCCATGGCCCTTCGAGGTTTTAAAATATGAAAACTATTCCTTCCGTAAATCTAATTTCTCGTCATTGTGACGTGAGATTTATTTTCAGTATGACTCCTGCAATACTAATTAGTTCCTAAGTAGGATAATGAGATGGACAGAGAGATATTAAATTATGAGTTCACTGTTTAAAAAATTAGCATTAACACATTTTTATATTCACATACCTCTTTACAAATTCCTGAGCACGTCACTACAAATTAACCAATCTAGTGCACACTAGAGCCTTGGCTTATCGATACCTATGGGGTATCCTACAATTACAGTCAAACCACAACCTCAATTCTCGAAGCTGTAGCCTCTCCATGTAAAAGGATTCCGTCGTAAATATAGTAGATTTTGCTTAAATGTTTTGTGACATTCATACCACCTTTATTTCATTTGCTACAAAGGAGCGTTTGGGTGTGTTGTTTATAAAGAGGCGGGTGGAGATTACATTTCTAATTCATACTGAACGAATTAGTCTTAACTCATAATCATGCCGTAAGAAAGAACGAACTCGTGGGGTAGTGGTTATCGCACTGAGTTGTTACTCTAATGGTCGTAGGTTCAAATCCGCACGGTGGCAAAAACTTTTCGTAAGCTTTATTCGTTTCCATTGTTACTATTTGAATTAGTCTTCTTTGAAACTGACAACGAAAGATTATACAATTAACTCTCTCTCTTTCAAAATGGTAATATGAGGACAGGTTTCTTATTATAAGAATTGGAAATTTTAGTGGTTTCAACGCATCTAAAATCCAAAATACTAGATCGACGTTATTTTCTACTGAATTCTAAATCCACGTTATACACAGATAGGCTAATGGGGCATGGACCTACAGTTTAAAGTGACATACGAACCACTATGTGACTCCACTTGTTATCCTGCACTGAACGTAAAACAAACAGCTCCCCGCCCCCATTTTTAAAACAAATTTACATTAAATATGGTATTTATAAGATAATCATCATTGATTTGATTGTTTTTATTACTGAACGTCAAATAAAACATTTTCCACAGTCACCTCTTCGTCCCATCTCTCCCAATATCTTTGTCCCTCTATTTTCCCCCTTCCCAACCCCCCACACACATGTATCAAAATAAATATTTTCTTAGGTTTGTATGTGTATAAATATAACATCAAATACCCCCAAAAATACTATTTATTTTCTACTTTCCGTCACCCCTCTCCCACTCCCACAACCCCTCATTATTATTGGCGTTCGCCAGACCAAGTGGTAATGTATCGACGTCTTGTAATCAGTGTGTCCTTTTCCGAGTTCCAGTCAGGTCGCATAATGTTTCAGATTCCAATTTAAATGTATCCCGAGTCGTGATTAGCCTATGTGTGCAAAAAGTGATGTTAAAACGAACTCTTGACCTCAATAATACAAGTTGTGTATTTTCTTTCAGCTGTGGTTCCCTCTTTTCGCGAGAAATAACGAATTAACCTAATCATTAACTCAACAAATAAAAATGCATCTCTAAATTAATTAATGAAAACTGTTATTACACCCAAAACACTATTTTATCGTATTATTGAAACAATATTTAACCAATGGGGACGTTATCTCATATTTGGAAGTGCTGCATTGGTTGAACTTCCTGTGGACAAGACCGTGAGTCACGCCTCCTGTTCCTCTGAATCGAACTTCACTCTGATTGGAGGATCGTATATTTCACAACACTTCCTTGTTTCAGAGCTACCAACATAATTTCGTAAGACGTTGGACTTAGAAAAAATCCATGCGACAGATTTTTTGAACATGACTGTACGTGGGGCTATCCTTGTATTCCTTTCTAATTTTTAAAACGATTTTAACTATCTTGCCTAACCTAACTCAATCTAACCTAACCTTGCCGTGAATGGTTCGTGGGGCTATACTCTTTTTTCTAATTTTATAAACGTATTTTACTATGTAGCCTAACCTAACTCAACCTAACCTAACCTTGTCGTGAATGGTTCGTGGGGCTATCCGTGCTTTTTTCTAATTTTATAAACGAATTTAACTATGTAGCTTAACCTAACTCAACCTAACCTAACCTTGCCGTGAATGGTTCGTCGGGCTATCCGTGCATTTTTCTAGTTTTATAAACGAATTTAACTATGTTGCCTAACCTAACTCAACCTAACCTAACCTTGCCGTGAATGGTTCGTGGGGCTATCCGTGCTTTTTTCTAATTTTATAAACGAATTTAACTATGTTGCCTAACCTAACTCAACCTAACCTAACCTTGTCGTGAATGGTTCGTGGGGCTCTACGTGCTTTTATGTAATTTTATAAAACGAATTTAACTATGTTGCCTAACCTAACTCAACCTAACTTAACCTTGTCGTGAATGGTTCGTGGGGCTATCCGTGCTTTTTTGTAATTTTTTTAAACGAATTTAACTATGTTGCCTAACCTATCTCAACCTAACCTAACCTTGCCGTCAATGGTTCGTGTGGCTATCCGTGATTTTTTCTAATTTTATAAACGAATTTAACTATGTTGCCTAACCTAACTCAACCTAACCTAACCTTTTCATGAATGGTTCGTGGGGCTATCCGTGCTTTTTTCTAATTTTATAAACGAATTTAACTATGTTGCCTAACCTAACTCAACCTAACCTAACCTTGCCGTGAATGGTTCGTGGGGTTATCCGTGCATTTTACTAATTTTTAAAAACGAGTTTCACTATGTTGCCTAACCTAACTAAACATAATCTAACCTTTTCGTGAATGATTCGTGGGGCTATCCTTGAATTTTACTAATTTTTATAAACGAATTTAACTATGTTGCCTAACCTAACTCAACCTAACCTAACCTTTTCGTGAATGGTTTGTGGGGCTATCCGTGCTTTTTTCTAATTTTATAAACGAATTTAACTATGTTGCCTAACCTAACTCAACCTAACCTAACCTTGTCGTAAATGGTTCGTGGGGCTATCCGTGCTTTTTTCTAATTTATTAAAACGAATTTAACTATGTTGCCTAACCTAACTCAACCTAACCTAACCTTGTCGTGAATGGTTCGTGGGGCTATCCGTGCTTTTTTCTAGTTTTATAAACGAATTTAACTATGTTGCCTAACCTAACTCAACCTAACCTAACCTTGCCGTGAATGGTTCGTGGGGCTATCCGTGCTTTTTTCTAATTTTATAAACGAATTTAACTATGTTGCCTAACCTAACTCAACCTAACCTAACCTTGTAGTGAATGGTTCGTGGGGCTCTACGTGCTTTTTTGTAATTTTATAAAACGAATTTAACTATGTTGCCTAACCTAACTCAACCTAACTTAACCTTGCCGTGAATGGTTCGTTGGGCTATCCGTGCTTTTTTGTAATTTTTTAAAACGAATTTAACTATGTTGATTAACCTAACTCAACCTAACCTAACCTTGCCGTGAATGGTTCGTGGGGCTCTACGTGCTTTCTTCTAATTTTATAAACGAATTTAACTATGTTGTCTAACCTAACTCAACCTAACCTAACCTTGTCGTGAATGGTTCGTGGGGCTATCCGTGCTTTTTTCTAATTTTATAAACGAATTTCACTATGTTGCCTAACCTAACTCAATCTAACCTAACCTTGCCGTGAATGGTTCGTTTAGCTATCCGTGCTTTTTTCTAATTTTATAAACGAATTTAACTATGTTGCCTAACCTAACTCAACCTAACCTAACCTTGTCGTGAATGGTTCGTGGGGCTATCCATGCATTTTTCTAATTTTTGAAACGAAATTAACTATGTTGCCTAACCTAACTCAACCTAACCTAACCTTCTCGTGAGTGGTTCGTGGGGCTATTCGTGCATTCCTTTCTAATTTTTAAAACGATTTTAACTATGTTGCCTAACCTAACTCAACCTAACCTAACCTTGCCGTGAATAGTTCGTGGGGCAATCCCTGCATTTTTCTAATTTTTAAAACGATTTTAACTATGTTGCCCAACCAAACTCAACCTAACCTAACCTTACCGTGAATAGTTCGTGGGGCTATCCCTGCATTTTTCTAATTTTTAAAAACAAATTTAACTATCTTGCCTAAATTAACTCAACCTAACGTAACCTTGCCGTGAATGGTTCGTGGGGCTATCCGAGCTTTTCTTCTAGTTTCAAAAACGAATTTACCTATGTTGCCTAACCTAACTCAACCTAACCTAACCTTGCCGTGAATGGTACGTGGGGCTATCCTTGTATTCCTTTCTAATTTTTAAAACGATTTTAACTATCTTTCCTAACCTAACTCAACCTAACCTAACCTTGCCGTGAATGGTTCGTGGGGCTATACTCTTTTTTTTAATTTTATAAACGAATTTAACTATGTAGCTTAACCTAACTCAACCTAACCTAACCTTGCCGTGAATGGTTCGTCGGGCTATCCGTGCATTTTTCTAATTTTATAAAACGAATTTAACTATGTTGCCTAACCTAACTCAACCTAACCTAACCTTGCCGTGAATGGTTCGTGGGGCTCTACGTGCTTTCTTCTAATTTTATAAACGAATTTAACTATGTTGCCTAACCTAACTCAACCTAACCTAACCTTGTGAATGGTTCGTGGGGCTGTCAGTGCTTTTTTCTAATTTTATATACGAATTTAACTGTGTTGCCTAACATAACTCAACCTAACCTAACCTTGCCTTGAATGGTTCGTGGGGCTATCCGTGCTTTTTTTTTATAAACGAATTTAACTATGTAGCCTAACCTAACTCAACCTAAACTAACCTTGTCGTGAATGGTTCCTGGGGCTATCCGTGCTTTTTTCTAATTTTATAAACGAATTTAAATATGTTGCCTAACCTAACTCCACCTAACCTAACCTTGTCGTAAATGGTTCGTGGGGCTATCCGTTCACTTTTCTAATTTTTAAAAACGAATTTAATTGTGTTGCCTAACCTAACTCAACCTAACCTAACCTTGTCATGAATGGTTCCTGGGGCTATCCGTGCTTTTTTCTAGTTTTATAAACGAATTTAACTATGTAGCCTAAACTAACTCAACCCAACCTAACTTCGCCGTGAATGGTTCGTGGGGCTATCCGTGCATTTTTCTAATTTTATAAACGAATTTAACTATGTTGCCTAACCTAACTCAACCTAACCTAACCTTGCCGTGAATGGTTCGTCGGGATATCCGTGCATTTTTCTAATTTAAAAAACGAATTTAACTATGTTGCCTAACCTAACTCAACCTAACCTAACCTTTTCATGAATGGTTCGTGGGGCTATCCGTGCTTTTTTCTAATTTTATAAACGAATTTAACTATGTTGCCTAACCTAACTCAACCTAACCTAACCTTGCCGTGAATGGTTCGTGGGGTTATCCGTGCATTTTACTAATTTTTAAAAACGAGTTTCACTATGTTGCCTAACCTAACTAAACATAATCTAACCTTTTCGTGAATGATTCGTGGGGCTATCCTTGAATTTTACTAATTTTTATAAACGAATTTAACTATGTTGCCTAACCTAACTCAACCTAACCTAACCTTTTCGTGAATGGTTTGTGGGGCTATCCGTGCTTTTTTCTAATTTTATAAACGAATTTAACTATGTTGCCTAACCTAACTCAACCTAACCTAACCTTGTCGTAAATGGTTCGTGGGGCTATCCGTGCTTTTTTCTAATTTATTAAAACGAATTTAACTATGTTGCCTAACCTAACTCAACCTAACCTAACCTTGTCGTGAATGGTTCGTGGGGCTATCCGTGCTTTTTTCTAGTTTTATAAACGAATTTAACTATGTTGCCTAACCTAACTCAACCTAACCTAACCTTGCCGTGAATGGTTCGTGGGGCTATCCGTGCTTTTTTCTAATTTTATAAACGAATTTAACTATGTTGCCTAACCTAACTCAACCTAACCTAACCTTGTAGTGAATGGTTCGTGGGGCTCTACGTGCTTTTTTGTAATTTTATAAAACGAATTTAACTATGTTGCCTAACCTAACTCAACCTAACTTAACCTTGCCGTGAATGGTTCGTGGGGCTATCCGTGCTTTTTTGTAATTTTTTAAAACGAATTTAACTATGTTGATTAACCTAACTCAACCTAACCTAACCTTGCCGTGAATGGTTCGTGGGGCTATGCGTGATTTTTTCTAATTTTGTAAACGAATTTAACTATGTTGCCTAACCTAACTCAACCTAACCTAACCTTGTCGTGAATGGTTCGTGGGGCTATCCATGCATTTTTCTAATTTTTGAAACGAAATTAACTATGTTGCCTAACCTAACTCAACCTAACCTAACCTTCTCGTGAATGGTTCGTGGGGCTATCCGTGCATTCCTTTCTAATTTTTAAAACGATTTAAACTATGTTGCCTAACCTAACTCAACCAAACCTAACCTTGCCGTGAATAGTTCGTGGGGCTATCCCTGCATTTTTCTAATTTTTAAAACGATTTTAACTTCGTTGCCCAACCAAACTCAACCTAACCTAACCTTACCGTGAATAGTTCGTGGGGCTATCCCTGCATTTTTCTAATTTTTAAAAACAAATTTAACTATGTTGCCTAAATTAACTCAACCTAACGTAACCTTGCCGTGAATGGTTCGTGGGGCTATCCGAGAATTTCCTCTAGTTTCAAAAACGAATTTAACTATGTTGCCTAACCTAACTCAACCTAACCTAACCTTGCCGTGAATGGTACGTGGGGCTATCCTTGTATTCCTTTCTAATTTTTAAAACGATTTTAACTATCTTGCCTAACCTAACTCAATCTAACCTAACCTTGCCGTGAATGGTTCGTGGGGCTATACTCTTTTTTCTAATTTTATAAACGTATTTTACTATGTAGCCTAACCTAACTCAACCTAACCTAACCTTCTCGTGAATGGTTCGTGGGGCTATCCGTGCTTTTTTCTAATTTTATAAACGAATTTAACTATGTAGCTTAACCTAACTCAACCTAACCTAACCTTGCCGTGAATGGTTCGTCGGGCTATCCGTGCATTTTTCTAGTTTTATAAACGAATTTAACTATGTTGCCTAACCTAACTCAACCTAACCTAACCTTGCCGTGAATGGTTCGTGGGGCTATCCGTGCTTTTTTCTAATTTTATAAACGAATTTAACTATGTTGCCTAACCTAACTCAACCTAACCTAACCTTGTCGTGAATGGTTCGTGGGGCTCTACGTGCTTTTTTGTAATTTTATAAAACGAATTTAACTATGTTGCCTAACCTAACTCAACCTAACTTAACCTTGTCGTGAATGGTTCGTGGGGCTATCCGTGCTTTTTTGTAATTTTTTTAAACGAATTTAACTATGTTGCCTAACCTAACTCAACCTAACCTAACCTTGCCGTCAATGGTTCGTGGGGCTATCCGTGATTTTTTCTAATTTTATAAACGAATTTACCTATGTTGCCTAACCTAACTCAACCTAACCTAACCTTGTCGTGAATGGTTCGTGGGGCTATCCAAGCATTTTTCTAATTTTTGAAACGAAATTAACTATGTTGCCTAACCTAACTCAACCTAACCTAACCTTCTCGTGAGTGGTACGTGGGGCTATCCGTGCATTCCTTTCTAATTTTTAAAACGATTTTAACTATGTTGCCTAACCTAACTCAACCTAACCTAACCTTGCCGTTAATGGTTCGTGGGGATATCCGTGATTTTTTCAAATTTTATAAACGAATTTAACTATGTTGCCTAACCTAACTCAACCTAACCTTGTCGTGAATGGTTCGTGGGGCTATCCGAGCATTTCTTCTAGTTTCAAAAACGAATTTAACTATGTTGCCTAACCTAACTCAACCTAACCTAACCTTGCCGTGAATGGTACGTGGGGCTATCCTTGTATTCCTTTCTAATTTTTAAAACGATTTTAACTATCTTGCCTAACCTAACTCAACCTAACCTAACCTTGCCGTGAATGGTACGTGGGGCTATCCATGCATTTTTCTAATTTTTGAAACGAAATTAACTATGTTGCCTAACCTAACTCAACCTAACCTAACCTTGCCGTGAATGGTTCGTGGGGCTATACTCTTTTTTTCTAATTTTATAAACGAATTTTACTATGTAGCCTAACCTAACTCAACCTATCCTAACCTTGTCGTGAATGGTTCGTGGGGCTATCCGTGCTTTTTTCTAATTTTATAAACGAATTTAACTATGTAGCTTAACCTAACTCAACCTAACCTAACCTTGCCGTGAATGGTTCGTCGGGCTATCCGTGCATTTTTCTAATTTTATAAAACGAATTTAACTATGTTGCCTAACCTAACTCAACCTAACCTAACCTTGCCGTGAATGGTTCGTGGGGTTCTACGTGCTTTCTTCTAATTTTATAAACGAATTTAACTATGTTGCCTAACCTAACTCAACCTAACCTAACCTTGTGAATGGTTCGTGGGGCTGTCCGTGCTTTTTTCTAATTTTATATACGAATTTAACTGTGTTGCCTAACATAACTCAACCTAACCTAACCTTGCCTTGAATGGTTCGTGGGGCTATCCGTGCTTTTTTCTAATTTTATAAACGAATTTAACTATGTAGCCTAACCTAACTCAACCTAAACTAACCTTGTCGTGAATGGTTCGTGGGGCTATCCGTGCTTTTTTCTAATTTTATAAACGAATTTAAATATGTTGCCTAACCTAACTCCACCTAACCTAACCTTGTCGTAAATGGTTCGTGGGGCTATCCGTTCACTTTTCTAATTTTTAAAAACGAATTTAATTGTGTTGCCTAACCTAACTCAACCTAACCTAACCTTGTCATGAATGGTTCCTGGGGCTATCCGTGCTTTTTTCTAGTTCTATAAACGAATTTAACTATGTAGCCTAACCTAACTCAACCCAACCTAACTTTGCCGTGAATGGTTCGTGGGGCTATCCGTGTATTTTTCTAAATTTATAAACGAATTTAACTATGTTGCCTAACCTAACTCAACCTAACCTAACCTTGCCGTGAATGGTTCGTCGGGATATCCGTGCATTTTTCTAATTTAAAAAACGAATTTAACTATGTTGCCTAACCTAACTCAACCTAACCTAACCTTTTCGTGAATGGTTCGTGGGGCTATCCGTGCTTTTTTCTAATTTTATAAACGAATTTAACTATGTTGCCTAACCTAACTCAACCTAACCTAACCTTGCCGTGAATGGTTCGTGGGGTTATCCGTGCTTTTTTCTAATTTTATAAACGAATTTAACTATGTTGCCTAACCTAACTCAACCTAACCTAACCTTGCCGTGAATGGTTCGTGGGGTTATCCGTGCATTTTACTAATTTTTAAAAACGAGTTTCACTATGTTGCCTAAACTAACTAAACATAATCTAACCTTTTCGTGAATGATTCGTGGGGCTATCCTTGAATTTTACTAATTTTTATAAACGAATTTAACTATGTTGCCTAACCTAACTCAACCTAACCTAACCTTTTCGTGAATGGTTCGTGGGGCTATCCGTGCTTTTTTCTAATTTTATAAACGAATTTATCTATGTTGCCTAACCTAACTCAACCTAACCTAACCTTGTCGTAAATGGTTCGTGGGGCTATCCGTGCTTTTTTCTAATTTATTAAAACGAATTTAACTATGTTGCCTAACCTAACTCAACCTAACCTAACCTTGTCGTGAATGGTTCGTGGGGCTATCCGTGCTTTTTTCTAGTTTTATAAACGAATTTAACTATGTTGCCTAACCTAACTCAACCTAACTTAACCTTGCCGTGAATGGTTCGTGGGGCTATCCGTGCTTTTTTCTAATTTTATAAACGAATTTAACTATGTTGCCTAACCTAACTCAACCTAACCTAACCTTGTCGTGAATGGTTCGTGGGGCTCTACGTGCTTTTTTGTAATTTTATAAAACGAATTTAACTATGTTGCCTAACCTAACTCAACCTAACTTAACCTTGCCGTGAATGGTTCGTGGGGCTATCCGTGCTTTTTTGTATTTTTTTAAAACAAATTTAACTATGTTGATTAACCTAACTCAACCTAACCTAACCTTGCCGTGAATGGTTCGTGGGGCTATCCGTGATTTTTTCTAATTTTATAAACGAATTTAACTATGTTGCCTAACCTAACTCAACCTAACCTAACCTTGTCGTGAATGGTTCGTGGGGCTATCCATGCATTTTTCTAATTTTTGAAACGAAATTAACTATGTTGCCTAACCTAACTCAACCTAACCTAACCTTCTCGTGAATGGTTCGTGGGGCTATCCGTGCATTCCTTTCTAATTTTTAAAACGATTTTAACTATGTTGCCTAACCTAACTCAACCAAACCTAACCTTGCCGTGAATAGTTCGTGGGGCTATCCTTGCATTTTTCCAATTTTTAAAACGATTTTAACTTCGTTGCCCAACCAAACTCAACCTAACCTAACCTTACCGTGAATAGTTCGTGGGGCTATCCCTGCATTTTTCTAATTTTTAAAAACAAATTTAACTATGTTGCCTAAATTAACTCAACCTAACGTAACGTTGCCGTGAATGGTTCGTGGGGCTATCCGAGCATTTCTTCTAATTTCAAAAACGAATTTAACTATGTTGCCTAACCTAACTCAACCTAACCTAACCTTGCCGTGAATGGTACGTGGGGCTATCCTTGTATTCCTTTCTAATTTTTAAAACGATTTTAACTATCTTGCCTAACCTAACTCAATCTAACCTAACCTTGCCGTGAATGGTTCGTGGGGCTATACTCTTTTTTCTAATTTTATAAACGTATTTTACTATGTAGCCTAACCTAACTCAACCTAACCTAACCTTGTCGTGAATTGTTCGTGGGGCTATCCGTGCTTTTTTCTAATTTTATAAACGAATTTAACTATGTAGCTTAACCTAACTCAACCTAACCTAACCTTGCCGTGAATGGTTCGTCGGGCTATCCGTGCATTTTTCTAGTTTTATAAACGAATTTAACTATGTTGCCTAACCTAACTCAACCTAACCTAACCTTGCCGTGAATGGTTCGTGGGGCTATCCGTGCTTTTTTCTAATTTTATAAACGAATTTAACTATGTTGCCTAACCTAACTCAACCTAACCTAACCTTGTCGTGAATGGTTCGTGGGGCTCTACGTGCTTTTATGTAATTTTATAAAACGAAATTAACTATGTTGCCTAACCTAACTCAACCTAACTTAACCTTGTCGTGAATGGTTCGTGGGGCTATCCGTGCTTTTTTGTAATTTTTTTAAACGAATTTAACTATGTTGCCTAACCTATCTCAACCTAACCTAACCTTGCCGTCAATGGTTCGTGTGGCTATCCGTGATTTTTTCTAATTTTATAAACGAATTTAACTATGTTGCCTAACCTAACTCAACCTAACCTAACCTTGTCGTGAATGGTTCGTGGGGCTATCCAAGCATTTTTCTAATTTTTGAAACGAAATTAACTATGTTGCCTAACCTAACTCAACCTAACCTAACCTTCTCGTGAGTGGTTCGTGGGGCTATCCGTGCATTCCTTTCTAATTTTTAAAACGATTTTAACTATGTTGCCTAACCTAACTCAACCTAACCTAACCTTGCCGTTAATGGTTCGTGGGGCTATCCGTGATTTTTTCTAATTTTATAAACGAATTAACTATGTTGATTAACCTAACTCAACCTAACCTAACCTTGCCGTGAATGGTTCGTGGGGCTATCCGAACATTTCTTCTAGTTTCAAAAACGAATTTAACTATGTTGCCTAACCTAACTCAACCTAACCTAACCTTGCCGTGAATGGTACGTGGGGCTATCCTTGAATTCCTTTCTAATTTTTAAAACGATTTTAACTATCTTGCCTAACCTAACTCAACCTAACCTAACCTTGCCGTGAATGGTTCGTGGGGCTATACTCTTTATTTCTAATTTTATAAACGAATTTTACAATGTAGCCTAACCTAACTCAACCTAACCTAACCTTGTCGTGAATGGTTCGTGGAGCTATCCGTGCTTTTTTCTAATTTTATAAACGAATTTAACTATGTAGCTTAACCTAACTCAACATAACCTAACCTTGTCGTGAATGGTTCGTGGGGCTATCCGTGCTTTTTTCTAATTTTATAAACGAATTTAACTATGTAGCTTAACCTAACTCAACCTAACCTAACCTTGCCGTGAATGGTTCGTCGGGCTATCCGTGCATTTTTCTAATTTTATAAAACGAATTTATCTATGTTGCCTAACCTAACTCAACCTAACATAACCTTGCCGTGAATGGTTCGTGGGGCTCTACGTGCTTTCTTCTAATTTTATAAACGAATTTAACTATGTTGCCTAACCTAACTCAACCTAACCTAACCTTGTCGTGAATGGTTCGTGGGGCTATCCGTGCTTTTTTATAATTTTATAAACGAATTTAACTATGTTGCCTAACCTAACTCAACCTAACCTAACCTTGTCGTGAATGGTTCGTGGGGCTATCCGTCCCTTTTTTCTAATTTTATAAACGAATTTAACTATGTTGCCTAACCTAACTCAACCTAACCCAACCTTGTAGTGAATGGTTCGTGGGGCTATCCGTGCTTTTTTCTAATTTTATAAACGAATTTCACTATGTTGCCTAACCTAACTCAATCTAACCTAACCTTGCCGTGAGTGGTTCGTTTAGCTATCCGTGCTTTTTTCTAATTTTATAAACGAATTTAACTATGTTGCCTAACCTAACTCAACCTAACCTAACCTTGTCGTGAATGGTTCGTGGGGCTATCCATGCATTTTTCTAATTTTTTAAACGAAATTAACTATGTTGCCTAACCTAACTCAACCTAACCTAACCTTCTCGTGAGTGGTTCGTGGGGCTATCCGTGCATTCCTTTCTAATTTTTAAAACGATTTTAACTATGTTGCCTAACCTAACTCAACCTAACCTAACCTTGCCGTGAATAGTTCGTTGGGCTATCCCTGCATTTTTCTAATTTTTAAAACGATTTTAACTATGTTGCCCAACCAAACTCAACCTAACCTAACCTTACCGTGAATAGTTCGTGGGGCTATCCCTGCATTTTTCTAATTTTTAAAAACAAATTTAACTATCTTGCCTAAATTAACTCAACCTAACGTAACCTTTCCGTGAATGGTTCGTGGGGCTATCCGAGCTTTTCTTCTAGTTTCAAAAACGAATTTACCTATGTTGTCTAACCTAACTCAACCTAACCTAACCTTGCCGTGAATGGTACGTGGGGCTATCCTTGTATTCCTTTCTAATTTTTAAAACGATTTTAACTATCTTTCCTAACCTAACTCAATCTAACCTAACCTTGCCGTGAATGGTTCGTGGGGCTATACTCTTTTTTTCTAATTTTATAAACGAATTTTACTATGTAGCCTAACCTAACTCAACCTATCCTAACCTTGTCGTGAATGGTTCGTGGGGCTATCCGTGCTTTTTTCTAATTTTATAAACGAATTTAACTATGTAGCTTAACCTAACTCAACCTAACCTAACCTTGCCGTGAATGGTTCGTCGGGCTATCCGTGCATTTTTCTAATTTTATAAAACGAATTTAACTATGTTGCCTAACCTAACTCAACCTAACCTAACCTTGCCGTGAATGGTTCGTGGGGCTCTACGTGCTTTCTTCTAATTTTATAAACGAATTTAACTATGTTGCCTAACCTAACTCAACCTAACCTAACCTTGTGAATGGTTCGTGGGGCTGTCAGTGCTTTTTTCTAATTTTATATACGAATTTAACTGTGTTGCCTAACATAACTCAACCTAAACTAACCTTGTCGTGAATGGTTCGTGGGGCTATCCGTGCTTTTTTCTAATTTTATAAACGAATTTAAATATGTTGCCTAACCTAACTCCACCTAACCTAACCTTGTCGTAAATGGTTCGTGGGGCTATCCGTTCACTTTTCTAATTTTTAAAAACGAATTTAATTGTGTTGCCTAACCTAACTCAACCTAACCTAACCTTGTCATGAATGGTTCCTGGGGCTATCCGTGCTTTTTTCTAGTTTTATAAACGAATTTAACTATGTAGCCTAACCTAACTCAACCCAACCTAACTTTGCCGTGAATGGTTCGTGGGGCTATCCGTGCATTTTTCTAATTTTATAAACGAATTTAACTATGTTGCCTAACCTAACTCAACCTAACCTAACCTTGCCGTGAATGGTTCGTCGGGATATCCGTGCATTTTTCTAATTTAAAAAACGAATTTAACTATGTTGCCTAACCTAACTCAACCTAACCTAACCTTTTCGTGAATGGTTCGTGGGGCTATCCGTGCTTTTTTCTAATTTTATAAACGAATTTAACTATGTTGCCTAACCTAACTCAACCTAACCTAACCTTGCCGTGAATGGTTCGTGGGGTTATCCGTGCATTTTACTAATTTTAAAAACGAGTTTCACTATGTTGCCTAACCTAACTAAACATAATCTAACCTTTTCGTGAATGATTCGTGGGGCTATCCTTGAATTTTACTAATTTTTATAAACGAATTTAACTATGTTGCCTAACCTAACTCAACCTAACCTAACTTTTCGTGAATGGTTTGTGGGGCTATCCGTGCTTTTTTCTAATTTTATAAACGAATTTAACTATGTTGCCTAACCTAACTCAACCTAACCTAACCTTGTCGTAAATGGTTCGTGGGGCTATCCGTGCTTTTTTCTAATTTATTAAAACGAATTTAACTATGTTGCCTAACCTAACTCAACCTAACCTAACCTTGTCGTGAATGGTTCGTGGGGCTATCCGTGCTTTTTTCTAGTTTTATAAACGAATTTAACTATGTTGCCTAACCTAACTCAACCCAACCTAACCTTGCCGTGAATGGTTCGTGGGGCTATCCGTGCTTTTTTCTAATTTTATAAACGAATTTAACTATGTTGCCTAACCTAACTCAACCTAACCTAACCTTGTCGTGAATGGTTCGTGGGGCTCTACGTGCTTTTTTGTAATTTTATAAAACGAATTTAACTATGTTGCTTAACCTAACTCAACCTAACTTAACCTTGCCGTGAATGGTTCGTGGGGCTATCCGTGCTTTTTTGTAATTTTTTAAAACGAATTTAACTATGTTGATTAACCTAACTCAACCTAACCTAACCTTGCCGTGAATGGTTCGTGGGGCTATCCGTGATTTTTTCTAATTTTATAAACGAATTTAACTATGTTGCCTAACCTAACTCAACCTAACCTAACCTTGTCGTGAATGGTTCGTGGGGCTATCCATGCATTTTTCTAATTTTTGAAACGAAATTAACTATGTTGCCTAACCTAACTCAACCTAACCTAACCTTCTCGTGAATGGTTCGTGGGGCTATCCGTGCATTCCTTTCTAATTTTTAAAACGATTTAAACTATGTTGCCTAACCTAACTCAACCAAACCTAACCTTGCCGTGAATAGTTCGTGGGGCTATCCCTGCATTTTTCTAATTTTTAAAACGATTTTAACTTCGTTGCCCAACCAAACTCAACCTAACCTAACCTTACCGTGAATAGTTCGTGGGGCTATCCCTGCATTTTTCTAATTTTTAAAAACAAATTTAAATATGTTGCCTAAATTAACTCAACCTAACGTAACCTTGCCGTGAATGGTTCGTGGGGCTATCCGAGCATTTCCTCTAGTTTCAAAAACGAATTTAACTATGTTGCCTAACCTAACTCAACCTAACCTAACCTTGCCGTGAATGGTACGTGGGGCTATCCTTGTATTCCTTTCTAATTTTTAAAACGATTTTAACTATCTTGCCTAACCTAACTCAATCTAACCTAACCTTGCCGTGAATGGTTCGTGGGGCTATACTCTTTTTTCTAATTTTATAAACGTATTTTACTATGTAGCCTAACCTAACTCAACCTAACCTAACCTTGTCGTGAATGGTTCGTGGGGCTATCCGTGCTTTTTTCTAATTTTATAAACGAATTTAACTATGTAGCTTAACCTAACTCAACCTAACCTAACCTTGCCGTGAATGGTTCGTCGGGCTATCCGTGCATTTTTTTAGTTTTATAAACGAATTTAACTATGTTGCCTAACCTAACTCAACCTAACCTAACCTTGCCGTGAATGGTTCGTGGGGCTATCCGTGCTTTTTTCTAATTTTATAAACGAATTTAACTATGTTGCCTAACCTAACTCAACCTAACCTAACCTTGTCGTGAATGGTTCGTGGGGCTCTACGTGCTTTTTTGTAATTTTATAAAACGAATTTAACTATGTTGCCTAACCTAACTCAACCTAACTTAACCTTGTCGTGAATGGTTCGTGGGGCTATCCGTGCTTTTTTGTAATTTTTTTAAACGAATTTAACTATGTTGCCTAACCTAACTCAACCTAACCTAACCTTGCCGTCTATGGTTCGTGGGGCTATCCGTGATTTTTTCTAATTTTATAAACGAATTTACCTATGTTGCCTAACCTAACTCAACCTAACCTAACCTTGTCGTGAATGGTTCGTGGGGCTATCCAAGCATTTTTCTAATTTTTGAAACGAAATTAACTATGTTGCCTAACCTAACTCAACCTAACCTAACCTTCTCGTGAGTGGTTCGTGGGGCTATCCGTGCATTCCTTTCTAATTTTTAAAACGATTTTAACTATGTTGCCTAACCTAACTCAACCTAACCTAACCTTGCCGTGAATGGTTCGTGGGGCTATACTCTTTTTTTCTAATTTTATAAACGAATTTTACAATGTAGCCTAACCTAACTCAACCTAACCTAACCTTGTCGTGAATGGTTCGTGGAGCTATCCGTGCTTTTTTCTAATTTTATAAACGAATTTAACTATGTAGCTTAACCTAACTCAACCTAACCTAACCTTGCCGTGAATGGTTCGTCGGGCTATCCGTGCATTTTTCTAATTTTATAAAACGAATTTATCTATGTTGCCTAACCTAACTCAACCTAACATAACCTTGCCGTGAATGGTTCGTGGGGCTCTACGTGCTTTCTTCTAATTTTATAAACGAATTTAACTATGTTGCCTAACCTAACTCAACCTAACCTAACCTTGTGAATGGTTCGTGGGGCTGTCCGTGATTTTTTCTAATTTTATATACGAATTTAACTGTGTTGCCTAACATAACTCAACCTAACCTAACCTTGCCTTGAATGGTTCGTGGGGCTATCCGTGCTTTTTTCTAATTTTTTAAACGAATTTAACTATGTAGCCTAACCTAACTCAACATAACCTAACCTTGTCGTGAATCGTTCGTGGGGCTATCCGTGCTTTTTTCTAAGTTTATAAACGAATTTAAATATGTTGCCTAACCTAACTCCACCTAACTTAACCTTGTCGTAAATCGTTCGTGGGGCTATCCGTGCACTTTTCTAATTTTTAAAAACGAATTTAATTGTGTTGCCTAACCTAACTCAACCTAACCTAACCTTGTCGTGAATGGTTCCTGGGGCTATCCGTGCTTTTTTCTAATTTTATAAACGAATTTAACTATGTTGCCTAACCTAACTCAACCTAACCTAACCTTGCCGTGAATGGTTCGTTAGGATATCCGTGCATTTTTCTAATTTTAAAAAACGAATTTAACTATGTTGCCTAACCTAACTCAACCTAACGTAACCTTGCCGTGAATGGTTCGAGGGGCTATCCGTGCTTTTTTCTAATTTTATAAACGAATTTAACTATGTTGCCTAACCTAACTCAACCTAACCTAACCTTGCCGTGAATGGTTCGTGGGGCTATCCGTGCTTTTATGTAATTTTATAAACGAATATTACTATGTAGCCTAACCTAACTCAACCTAACCTAACCTTGCCGAGAATGGTTCGTCGGGCTATCCGTGCATTTTTCTAATTTTAAAAAACGAATTTAACTATGTTGCCTAACCTAACTGAACCTAACCTAACCTTGTTGTGAATGGTTCGTGGGGCTATCCGTGAATTTTACTAATTTTTAAAAACGAATTTATCTATGTTGCCTAACCTAAATCAACCTAACCTAACCTTGTCGTGAATGGTTCGTGGGGCTATCCGTGCTTTTTTCTAATTTTATAAACGAATTTAACTATGTTGCCTAACCTAACTCAACCTAACCTAACCTTGTCGTGAATGGTTCGTGGGGCTATCCGTGCTTTTTTCTAATTTTATAAACGAATATAACTATGTTGCCTAACCTAACTCAACCTAACCTAACCTTGTCGTGAATGGTTCGTGGGGCTATCCGTCCCTTTTTTCTAATTTTATAAACGAATTTAACTATGTTGCCTAACCTAACTCAACCTAAAGTAACCTTGTCGTGAATGGTTCGTCGGGCTATCCGTGCTTTTTTCTAAATTTATAAACGAATTTAACTATGTTGCCTAACCTAACTCAACCTAACCTAACCTTCTCGTGAGTGGTTCTTGGGGCTATCCTTGCATTCCTTTCTAATTTTTAAAAAGATTATAACTATGTTGCCTAACCTAACTCAACCTAACCTAAGCTTGCCGTGAATAGTTCGTTGGGCTATCCCTGCATTTTTCTAATTTTTAAAACGATTTTAACTATGTTGCCCAACCAAACTCAACCTAACCTAACCTTACCGTGAATAGTTCGTGGGGCTATCCCTGCATTTTTCTAATTTTTAAAAACAAATTTAACTATCTTGCCTAAATTAACTCAACCTAACGTAACCTTGCCGTGAATGGTTCGTGGGGCTATCCGAGCATTTCTTCTAGTTTCAAAAACGAATTTACCTATGTTGCCTAACCTAACTCAACCTAACCTAACCTTGCCGTGAATGGTACGTGGGGCTATCCTTGTATTCCTTTCTAATTTTTAAAACGATTTTAACTATCTTTCCTAACCTAACTCAACCTAACCTAACCTTGCCGTGAATGGTTCGTGGGGCTATACTCTTTTTTTCTAATTTTATAAACGAATTTTACTATGTAGCCTAACCTTACTCAACCAATCCTAACCTTGTCGTAAATGGTTCTTGGGGCTATCCGTGCTTTTTTCTAATTTTATAAACGAATTTAACTATGTAGCTTAACCTAACTCAACCTAACCTAACCTTGCCGTGAATGGTTCGTCGGGCTATCCGTGCATTTTTCTAATTTTATAAAACGAATTTAACTATGTTGCCTAACCTAACTCAACCTAACCTAACCTTGCCGTGAATGGTTCGTGGGGCTCTACGTGCTTTATTCTAATTTTATAAACGAATTTAACTATGTTGCCTAACCTAACTCAACCTAACCTAACCTTTTCGTGAATGGTTCGTGGGGCTATCCGTGCTTTTTTCTAATTTTATAAACGAATTTAACTATGTTGCCTAACCTAACTCAACCTAACCTAACCTTGCCGTGAATGGTTCGTGGGGTTATCCGTGCTTTTTTCTAATTTTATAAACGAATTTAACTATGTTGCCTAACCTAACTCAACCTAACCTAACCTTGCCGTGAATGGTTCGTGGGGTTATCCGTGCATTTTACTAATTTTTAAAAACGAGTTTCACTATGTTGCCTAAACTAACTAAACATAATCTAACCTTTTCGTGAATGATTCGTGGGGCTATCCTTGAATTTTACTAATTTTTATAAACGAATTTAACTATGTTGCCTAACCTAACTCAACCTAACCTAACCTTTTCGTGAATGGTTCGTGGGGCTATCCGTGCTTTTTTCTAATTTTATAAACGAATTTATCTATGTTGCCTAACCTAACTCAACCTAACCTAACCTTGTCGTAAATGGTTCGTGGGGCTATCCGTGCTTTTTCTAATTTATTAAAACGAATTTAACTATGTTGCCTAACCTAACTCAACCTAACCTAACCTTGTCGTGAATGGTTCGTGGGGCTATCCGTGCTTTTTTCTAGTTTTATAAACGAATTTAACTATGTTGCCTAACCTAACTCAACCTAACTTAACCTTGCCGTGAATGGTTCGTGGGGCTATCCGTGCTTTTTTCTAATTTTATAAACGAATTTAACTATGTTGCCTAACCTAACTCAACCTAACCTAACCTTGTCGTGAATGGTTCGTGGGGCTCTACGTGCTTTTTTGTAATTTTATAAAACGAATTTAACTATGTTGCCTAACCTAACTCAACCTAACTTAACCTTGCCGTGAATGGTTCGTGGGGCTATCCGTGCTTTTTTGTATTTTTTTAAAACAAATTTAACTATGTTGATTAACCTAACTCAACCTAACCTAACCTTGCCGTGAATGGTTCGTGGGGCTATACTCTTTTTTTCTAATTTTATAAACGAATTTTACTATGTAGCCTAACCTTACTCAACCAATCCTAACCTTGTCGTAAATGGTTCTTGGGGCTATCCGTGCTTTTTTCTAATTTTATAAACGAATTTAACTATGTAGCTTAACCTAACTCAACCTAACCTAACCTTGCCGTGAATGGTTCGTCGGGCTATCCGTGCATTTTTTTAGTTTTATAAACGAATTTAACTATGTTGCCTAACCTAACTCAACCTAACCTAACCTTGCCGTGAATGGTTCGTAGGGCTATCCGTGCTTTTTTCTAATTTTATAAACGAATTTAACTATGTTGCCTAACCTAACTCAACCTAACCTAACCTTGTCGTGAATGGTTCGTGGGGCTCTACGTGCTTTTTTGTAATTTTATAAAACGAATTTAACTATGTTGCCTAACCTAACTCAACCTAACTTAACCTTGTCGTGAATGGTTCGTGGGGCTATCCGTGCTTTTTTGTAATTTTTTTAAACGAATTTAACTATGTTGCCTAACCTAACTCAACCTAACCTAACCTTGCCGTCTATGGTTCGTGGGGCTATCCGTGATTTTTTCTAATTTTATAAACGAATTTACCTATGTTGCCTAACCTAACTCAACCTAACCTAACCTTGTCGTGAATGGTTCGTGGGGCTATCCAAGCATTTTTCTAATTTTTGAAACGAAATTAACTATGTTGCCTAACCTAACTCAACCTAACCTAACCTTCTCGTGAGTGGTTCGTGGGGCTATCCGTGCATTCCTTTCTAATTTTTAAAACGATTTTAACTATGTTGCCTAACCTAACTCAACCTAACCTAACCTTGCCGTGAATGGTTCGTGGGGCTATACTCTTTTTTTCTAATTTTATAAACGAATTTTACAATGTAGCCTAACCTAACTCAAACTAACCTAACCTTGTCGTGAATGGTTCGTGGAGCTATCCGTGCTTTTTTCTAATTTTATAAACGAATTTAACTATGTAGCTTAACCTAACTCAACCTAACCTAACCTTGCCGTGAATGGTTCGTCGGGCTATCCGTGCATTTTTCTAATTTTATAAAACGAATTTATCTATGTTGCCTAACCTAACTCAACCTAACATAACCTTGCCGTGAATGGTTCGTGGGGCTCTACGTGCTTTCTTCTAATTTTATAAACGAATTTAACTATGTTGCCTAACCTAACTCAACCTAACCTAACCTTGTGAATGGTTCGTGGGGCTGTCCGTGATTTTTTCTAAATTTATATACGAATTTAACTGTGTTGCCTAACATAACTCAACCTAACCTAACCTTGCCTTGAATGGTTCGTGGGGCTATCCGTGCTTTTTTCTAATTTTTTAAACGAATTTAACTATGTAGCCTAACCTAACTCAACCTAACCTAACCTTGTCGTGAATCGTTCGTGGGGCTATCCGTGCTTTTTTCTAAGTTTATAAACGAATTTAAATATGTTGCCTAACCTAACTCCACCTAACTTAACCTTGTCGTAAATCGTTCGTGGGGCTATCCGTGCACTTTTCTAATTTTTAAAAACGAATTTAATTGTGTTGCCTAACCTAACTCAACCTAACCTAACCTTGTCGTGAATGGTTCCTGGGGCTATCCGTGCTTTTTTCTAATTTTATAAACGAATTTAACTATGTTGCCTAACCTAACTCAACCTAACCTAACCTTGCCGTGAATGGTTCGTTAGGATATCCGTGCATTTTTCTAATTTTAAAAAACGAATTTAACTATGTTGCCTAACCTAACTCAACCTAACGTAACCTTGCCGTGAATGGTTCGTGGGGCTATCCGTGCTTTTTTCTAATTTTATAAACGAATTTAACTATGTTGCCTAACCTAACTCAACCTAACCTAACCTTGCCGTGAATGGTTCGTGGGGCTATCCGTGCTTTTATGTAATTTTATAAACGAATATTACTATGTAGCCTAACCTAACTCAACCTAACCTAACCTTGCCGAGAATGGTTCGTCGGGCTATCCGTGCATTTTTCTAATTTTAAAAAACGAATTTAACTCTGTTGCCTAACCTAACTGAACCTAACCTAACCTTGTTGTGAATGGTTCGTGGGGCTATCCGTGAATTTTACTAATTTTTAAAAACGAATTTATCTATGTTGCCTAACCTAAATCAACCTAACCTAACCTTGTCGTGAATGGTTCGTGGGGCTATCTGTGCTTTTTTCTAATTTTATAAACGAATTTAACTATGTTGCCTAACCTAACTCAACCTAACCTAACCTTGTCGTGAATGGTTCGTGGGGCTATCCGTGCTTTTTTCTAATTTTATAAACGAATTTAACTATGTTGCCTAACCTAACTCAACCTAACCTAACCTTGTCGTGAATGGTTCGTGGGGCTATCCGTCCCTTTTTTCTAATTTTATAAACGAATTTAACTATGTTGCCTAACCTAACTCAACCTAAAGTAACCTTGTCGTGAATGGTTCGTCGGGCTATCCGTGCTTTTTTCTAAATTTATAAACGAATTTAACTATGTTGCCTAACCTAACTCAACCTAACCTAACCTTCTCGTGAGTGGTTCGTGGGGCTATCCTTGCATTCCTTTCTAATTTTTAAAAAGATTTTAACTATGTTGCCTAACCTAACTCAACCTAACCTAAGCTTGCCGTGAATAGTTCGTTGGGCTATCCCTGCACTTTTCTAATTTTTAAAACGATTTTAACTATGTTGCCCAACCAAACTCAACCTAACCTAACCTTACCGTGAATAGTTCGTGGGGCTATCCCTGCATTTTTCTAATTTTTAAAAACAAATTTAACTATCTTGCCTAAATTAACTCAACCTAACGTAACCTTGCCGTGAATGGTTCGTGGGGCTATCCGAGCATTTCTTCTAGTTTCAAAAACGAATTTACCTATGTTGCCTAACCTAACTCAACCTAACCTAACCTTGCCGTGAATGGTACGTGGGGCTATCCTTGTATTCCTTTCTAATTTTTAAAACGATTTTAACTATCTTTCCTAACCTAACTCAACCTAACCTAACCTTGCCGTGAATGGTTCGTGGGGCTATACTCTTTTTTTCTAATTTTATAAACGAATTTTACTATGTAGCCTAACCTTACTCAACCAATCCTAACCTTGTCGTGAATGGTTCGTGGGGCTATCCGTGCTTTTTTCTAATTTTATAAACGAATTTAACTATGTAGCTTAACCTAACTCAACCTAACCTAACCTTGCCGTGAATGGTTCGTCGGGCTATCCGTGCATTTTTCTAATTTTATAAAACGAATTTAACTATGTTGCCCAACCTAACTCAACCTAACCTAACCTTGCCGTGAATGGTTCGTGGGGCTCTACGTGCTTTATTCTAATTTTATAAACGAATTTAACTATGTTGCCTAACCTAACTCAACCTAACCTAACCTTGTGAATGGTTCGTGGGGCTGTCCGTGCTTTTTTCTAATTTTATATACGAATTTAACTGTGTTGCCTAACATAACTCAACCTAACCTAACCTTGCCTTGAATGGTTCGTGGGGCTATCCGTGCTTTTTTCTAATTTTATAAACGAATTTAACTATGTAGCCTAACCTAACTCAACCTAAACTAACCTTGTCGTGAACGGTTCGTGGGGCTATCCGTGCTTTTTTCTAATTTTATAAACGAATTTAAATATGTTGCCTAAACTAACTCCACCTAACCTAACCTTGTCGTAAATGGTTCGTGGGGCTATCCGTTCACTTTTCTAATTTTTAAAAACGAATTTAATTGTGTTGCCTAACCTAACTCAACCTAACCTAACCTTGTCATGAATGGTTCCTGGGGCTATCCGTGCTTTTTTCTAGTTTTATAAACGAATTTAACTATGTAGCCTAACCTAACTCAACCCAACCTAACTTTGCCATGAATGGTTCGTGGGGCTATCCGTGCATTTTTCTAATTTTATAAACGAATTTAACTATGTTGCCTAACCTAACTCAACCTAACTTAACCTTGCCGTGAATGGTTCGTCGGGATATCCGTGCATTTTTCTAATTTAAAAAACGAATTTAACTATGTTGCCTAACCTAACTCAACCTAACCTAACCTTTTCGTGAATGGTTCGAGGGGCTATCCGTGCTTTTTTCTAATTTTATAAACGAATTTAACTATGTTGCCTAACCTAACTCAACCTAACCTAACCTTGCCGTGAATGGTTCGTGGGGTTATCCGTGCTTTTTTCTAATTTTATAAACGAATTTAACTATGTTGCCTAACCTAACTCAACCTAACCTAACCTTGCCGTGAATGGTTCGTGGGGTTATCCGTGCATTTTACTAATTTTTAAAAACGAGTTTCACTATGTTGCCTAACCTAACTAAACATAATCTAACCTTTTCGTGAATGATTCGTGGGGCTATCCTTGAATTTTACTAATTTTTATAAACGAATTTAACTATGTTGCCTAACCTAACTCAACCTAACCTAACCTTTTCGTGAATGGTTCGTGGGGCTATCCGTGCTTTTTTCTAATTTTATAAACGAATTTAACTATGTTGCCTAACCTAACTCAACCTAACCTAACCTTGTCGTAAATGGTTCGTGGGGCTATCCGTGCTTTTTTGTAATTTTTTAAAACAAATTTAACTATGTTGATTAACCTAACTCAACCTAACCTAACCTTGCCGTGAATGGTTCGTGGGGCTATCCCTGCATTTTTCTAATTTTTAAAAACAAATTTAACTATGTTGCCTAAATTAACTCAACCTAACGTAACCTTGCCGTGAATGGTTCGCGGGGCTATCCGAGCATTTCTTCTAGTTTCAAAAACGAATTTAACTATGTTGCCTAACCTAACTCAACCTAACCTAACCTTGCCGTGAATGGTACGTGGGGCTATCCTTGTATTCCTTTCTAATTTTTAAAACGATTTTAACTATCTTGCCTAACCTAACTCAATCTAACCTAACCTTGCCGTGAATGGTTCGTGGGGCTATACTCTTTTTTCTAATTTTATAAACGTATTTTACTATGTAGCTTAACCTAACTCAACCTAACCTAACCTTGCCGTGAAAGGTTCGTCGGGCTATCCGTGCATTTTTCTAGTTTTATAAACGAATTTAACTATGTTGCCTAACCTAACTCAACCTAACCCAACCTTGCCGTGAATGGTTCGTGGGGCTATCCATGCATTTTTCTATTTTTTAAAACGATTTTAACTATGTTGCCCAACCAAACTCAACCTAACCTAACCTTACCGTGAATAGTTCGTGGGGCTATCCCTGCATTTTTCTAATTTTATAAAACGAATTTAACTATGTTGCCTAACCTAACTCAACCTAACCTAACCTTGCCGTGAATGGTTCGTGGGGCTCTACGTGCTTTCTTCTAATTTTATAAACGAATTTAACTATGTTGCCTAACCTAACTCAACCTAACCTAACCTTGTGAATGGTTCGTGGGGCTGTCAGTGCTTTTTTCTAATTTTATATACGAATTTAACTGTGTTGCCTAACATAACTCAACCTAACCTAACCTTGCCTTGAATGGTTCGTGGGGCTATCCGTGCTTTTTTTTTATAAACGAATTTAACTATGTAGCCTAACCTAACTCAACCTAAACTAACCTTGTCGTGAATGGTTCGTGGGGCTATCCGTGCTTTTTTCTAATTTTATAAACGAATTTAAATATGTTGCCTAACCTAACTCCACCTAACCTAACCTTGTCGTAAATGGTTCGTGGGGCTATCCGTTCACTTTTCTAATTTTTAAAAACGAATTTAATTGTGTTGCCTAACCTAACTCAACCTAACCTAACCTTGTCATGAATGGTTCCTGGGGCTATCCGTGCTTTTTTCTAGTTTTATAAACGAATTTAACTATGTAGCCTAACCTAACTCAACCCAACCTAACTTTGCCGTGAATGGTTCGTGGGGCTATCCGTGCATTTTTCTAATTTTATAAACGAATTTAACTATGTTGCCTAACCTAACTCAACCTAACCTAACCTTGCCGTGAATGGTTCGTCGGGATATCCGTGCATTTTTCTAATTTAAAAAACGAATTTAACTATGTTGCCTAACCTAACTCAACCTAACCTAACCTTTTCGTGAATGGTTCGTGGGGCTATCCGTGCTTTTTTCTAATTTTATAAACGAATTTAACTATGTTGCCTAACCTAACTCAACCTAACCTAACCTTGCCGTGAATGGTTCGTGGGGTTATCCGTGCATTTTACTAATTTTAAAAACGAGTTTCACTATGTTGCCTAACCTAACTAAACATAATCTAACCTTTTCGTGAATGATTCGTGGGGCTATCCTTGAATTTTACTAATTTTTATAAACGAATTTAACTATGTTGCCTAACCTAACTCAACCTAACCTAACCTTTTCGTGAATGGTTTGTGGGGCTATCCGTGCTTTTTTCTAATTTTATAAGCGAATTTAACTATGTTGCCTAACCTAACTCAACCTAACCTAACCTTGTCGTAAATGGTTCGTGGGGCTATCCGTGCTTTTTTCTAATTTATTAAAACGAATTTAACTATGTTGCCTAACCTAACTCAACCTAACCTAACCTTGTCGTGAATGGTTCGTGGGGCTATCCGTGCTTTTTTCTAGTTTTATAAACGAATTTAACTATGTTGCCTAACCTAACTCAACCTAACCTAACCTTGCCGTGAATGGTTCGTGGGGCTATCCGTGCTTTTTTCTAATTTTATAAACGAATTTAACTATGTTGCCTAACCTAACTCAACCTAACCTAACCTTGTCGTGAATGGTTCGTGGGGCTCTACGTGCTTTTTTGTAATTTTATAAAACGAATTTAACTATGTTGCCTAACCTAACTCAACCTAACTTAACCTTGCCGTGAATGGTTCGTGGGGCTATCCGTGCTTTTTTGTAATTTTTTAAAACGAATTTAACTATGTTGATTAACCTAACTCAACCTAACCTAACCTTGCCGTGAATGGTTCGTGGGGCTATCCGTGATTTTTTCTAATTTTATAAACGAATTTAACTATGTTGCCTAACCTAACTCAACCTAACCTAACCTTGTCGTAAATGGTTCGTGGGGCTATCCATGCATTTTTCTAATTTTTGAAACGAAATTAACTATGTTGCCTAACCTAACTCAACCTAACCTAACCTTCTCGTGAATGGTTCGTGGGGCTATCCGTGCATTCCTTTCTAATTTTTAAAACGATTTAAACTATGTTGCCTAACCTAACTCAACCAAACCTAACCTTGCCGTGAATAGTTCGTGGGGCTATCCCTGCATTTTTCTAATTTTTAAAACGATTTTAACTTCGTTGCCCAACCAAACTCAACCTAACCTAACCTTACCGTGAATAGTTCGTGGGGCTATCCCTGCATTTTTCTAATTTTTAAAAACAAATTTAACTATGTTGCCTAAATTAACTCAACCTAACGTAACCTTGCCGTGAATGGTTCGTGGGGCTATCCGAGCATTTCCTCTAGTTTCAAAAACGAATTTAACTATGTTGCCTAACCTAACTCAACCTAACCTAACCTTGCCGTGAATGGTACGTGGGGCTATCCTTGTATTCCTTTCTAATTTTTAAAACGATTTTAACTATCTTGCCTAACCTAACTCAATCTAACCTAACCTTGCCGTGAATGGTTCGTGGGGCTATACTCTTTTTTCTAATTTTATAAACGTATTTTACTATGTAGCCTAACCTAACTCAACCTAACCTAACCTTGTCGTGAATGGTTCGTGGGGCTATCCGTGCTTTTTTCTAATTTTATAAACGAATTTAACTATGTAGCTTAACCTAACTCAACCTAACCTAACCTTGCCGTGAATGGTTCGTCGGGCTATCCGTGCATTTTTCTAGTTTTATAAACGAATTTAACTATGTTGCCTAACCTAACTCAACCTAACCTAACCTTGCCGTGAATGGTTCGTGGGGCTATCCGTGCTTTTTTCTAATTTTATAAACGAATTTAACTATGTTGCCTAACCTAACTCAACCTAACCTAACCTTGTCGTGAATGGTTCGTGGGGCTCTACGTGCTTTTTTGTAATTTTATAAACGAATTTCACTATGTTGCCTAACCTAACTCAATCTAACCTAACCTTGCCGTGAATGGTTCGTTTAGCTATCCGTGTTTTTTTCTAATTTTATAAACGAATTTAACTATGTTGCCTAACCTAACTCAACCTAACCTAACCTTGTCGTGAATGGTTCGTGGGGCTATCCATGCATTTTTCTAATTTTTGAAACGAAATTAACTATGTTGCCTAACCTAACTCAACCTAACCTAACCTTCTCGTGAGTGGTTCGTGGGGCTCTACGTGCTTTTTTGTAATTTTATAAACGAATTTCACTATGTTGCCTAACCTAACTCAATCTAACCTAACCTTGCCGTGAATGGTTCGTTTAGCTATCCGTGCTTTTTTCTAATTTTATAAACGAATTTAACTATGTTGCCTAACCTAACTCAACCTAACCTAACCTTGTCGTGAATGGTTCGTGGGGCTATCCATGCATTTTTCTAATTTTTGAAACGAAATTAACTATGTTGCCTAACCTAACTCAACCTAACCTAACCTTCTCGTGAGTGGTTCGTGGGGCTATCCGTGCATTCCTTTCTAATTTTTAAAACGATTTTAACTATGTTGCCTAACCTAACTCAACCTAACCTAACCTTGCCGTGAATAGTTCGTGGGGCTATCCCTGCATTTTTCTAATTTTTAAAACGATTTTAACTATGTTGCCCAACCAAACTCAACCTAACCTAACCTTACCGTGAATAGTTCGTGGGGCTATCCCTGCATTTTTCTAATTTTTAAAAACAAATTTAACTATCTTGCCTAAATTAACTCAACCTAACGTAACCTTGCCGTGAATGGTTCGTGGGGCTATCCGAGCTTTTCTTCTAGTTTCAAAAACGAATTTACCTATGTTGCCTAACCTAACTCAACCTAACCTAACCTTGCCGTGAATGGTACGTGGGGCTATCCTTGTATTCCTTTCTAATTTTTAAAACGATTTTAACTATCTTTCCTAACCTAACTCAATCTAACCTAACCTTGCCGTGAATGGTTCGTGGGGCTATACTCTTTTTTTCTAATTTTATAAACGAATTTTACTATGTAGCCTAACCTAACTCAACATATCCTAACCTTGTCGTGAATGGTTCGTGGGGCTATCCGTGCTTTTTTCTAATTTTATAAACGAATTTAACTATGTAGCTTAACCTAACTCAACCTAACCTAACCTTGCCGTGAATGGTTCGTCGGGCTATCCGTGCATTTTTCTAATTTTATAAAACGAATTTAACTATGTTGCCTAACCTAACTCAACCTAACCTAACCTTGCCGTGAATGGTTCGTGGGGCTCTACGTGCTTTCTTCTAATTTTATAAACGAATTTAACTATGTTGCCTAACCTAACTCAATCTAACCTAACCTTGCGAATAGTTCGTGGGGCTGTCAGTGCTTTTTTCTAATTTTATATACGAATTTAACTGTGTTGCCTAACATAACTCAACCTAACCTAACCTTGCCTTGAATGGTTCGTGGGGCTATCCGTGCTTTTTTTTTTTTATAAACGAATTTAACTATGTAGCCTAACCTAACTCAACCTAAACTAACCTTGTCGTGAATGGTTCGTGGGGCTATCCGTGCTTTTTTCTAATTTTATAAACGAATTTAAATATGTTGCCTAACCTAACTCCACCTAACCTAACCTTGTCGTAAATGGTTCGTGGGGCTATCCGTTCACTTTTCTAATTTTTAAAAACGAATTTAATTGTGTTGCCTAACCTAACTCAACCTAACCTAACCTTGTCATGAATGGTTCCTGGGGCTATCCGTGCTTTTTTCTAGTTTTATAAACGAATTTAACTTTGTAGCCTAACCTAACTCAACCCAACCTAACTTTGCCGTGAATGGTTCGTGGGGCTATCCGTGCATTTTTCTAATTTTATAAACGAATTTAACTATGTTGCCTAACCTAACTCAACCTAACCTAACCTTGCCGTGAATGGTTCGTCGGGATATCCGTGCATTTTTCTAATTTAAAAAACGAATTTAACTATGTTGCCTAACCTAACTCAACCTAACCTAACCTTTTCGTGAATGGTTCGTGGGGCTATCCGTGCTTTTTTCTAATTTTATAAACGAATTTAACTATGTTGCCTAACCTAACTCAACCTAACCTAACCTTGCCGTGAATGGTTCGTGGGGTTATCCGTGCATTTTACTAATTTTAAAAACGAGTTTCACTATGTTGCCTAACCTAACTAAACATAATCTAACCTTTTCGTGAATGATTCGTGGGGCTATCCTTGAATTTTACTAATTTGTATAAACGAATTTAACTATGTTGCCTAACCTAACTCAACCTAACCTAACCTTGTCGTAAATGGTTCGTGGGGCTATCCGTGCTTTTTTCTAATTTATTAAAACGAATTTAACTATGTTGCCTAACCTAACTCAACCTAACCTAACCTTGTCGTGAATGGTTCGTGGGGCTATCCGTGCTTTTTTCTAGTTTTATAAACGAAATTAACTATGTTGCCTAACCTAACTCAACCTAACCTAACCTTGCCGTGAATGGTTCGTGGGGCTATCCGTGCTTTTTTCTAATTTTATAAACGAATTTAACTATGTTGCCTAACCTAACTCAACCTAACCTAACCTTGTCGTGAATGGTTCGTGGGGCTCTACGTGCTTTTTTGTAATTTTATAAAACGAATTTAACTATGTTGCCTAACCTAACTCAACCTAACTTAACCTTGCCGTGAATGGTTCGTGGGGCTATCCGTGCTTTTTTGTAATTTTTTAAAACGAATTTAACTATGTTGATTAACCTAACTCAACCTAACCTAACCTTGCCGTGAATGGTTCGTGGGGCTATCCGTGATTTTTTATAATTTTATAAACGAATTTAACTATGTTGCCTAACCTAACTCAACCTAACCTAACCTTGTCGTGAATGGTTCGTGGGGCTATCCATGCATTTTTCTAATTTTTGAAACGAAATTAACTATGTTGCCTAACCTAACTCAACCTAACCTAACCTTCTCGTGAATGGTTCGTGGGGCTATCCGTGCATTCCTTTCTAATTTTTAAAACGATTTAAACTATGTTGCCTAACCTAACTCAACCAAACCTAACCTTGCCGTGAATGGTTCGTGGGGCTATACTCTTTTTTTCTAATTTTATAAACGAATTTTACAATGTAGCCTAACCTAACTCAACCTAACCTAACCTTGTCGTGAATGGTTCGTGGAGCTATCCGTGCTTTTTTCTAATTTTATAAACGAATTTAACTATGTAGCTTAACCTAACTCAACCTAACCTAACCTTGGCGTGAATGGTTCGTCGGGCTATCCGTGCATTTTTCTAATTTTATAAAACGAATTTATCTATGTTGCCTAACCTAACTCAACCTAACATAACCTTGCCGTGAATGGTTCGTGGGGCTCTACGTGCTTTCTTCTAATTTTATAAACGAATTTAACTATGTTGCCTAACTTAACTCAACCTAACCTAACCTTGTGAATGATTCGTGGGGCTGTCCGTGATTTTTTCTAATTTTATATACGAATTTAACTGTGTTGCCTAACCTAACTCAACCTAACCTAACCTTGCCTTGAATGGTTCGTGGGGCTATCCGTGCTTTTTTCTAATTTTTTAAACGAATTTAACTATGTAGCCTAACCTAACTCAACCTAACCTAACCTTGTCGTGAATCGTTCGTGGGGCTATCCGTGCTTTTTTCTAAGTTTATAAACGAATTTAAATATGTTGCCTAACCTAACTCCACCTAACTTAACCTTGTCGTAAATCGTTCGTGGGGCTATCCGTGCACTTTTCTAATTTTTAAAAACGAATTTAATTGTGTTGCCTAACCTAACTCAACCTAACCTAACCTTGTCGTGAATGGTTCCTGGGGCTATCCGTGCTTTTTTCTAATTTTATAAACGAATTTAACTATGTTGCCTAACCTAACTCAACCTAACCTAACCTTGCCGTGAATGGTTCGTTAGGATATCCGTGCATTTTTCTAATTTTAAAAAACGAATTTAACTATGTTGCCTAACCTAACTGAACCTAACCTAACCTTGTTGTGAATGGTTCGTGGGGCTATCCGTGAATTTTACTAATTTTTAAAAACGAATTTATCTATGTTGCCTAACCTAAATCAACCTAACCTAACCTTGTCGTGAATGGTTCGTCGGGCTATCCGTGCATTTTTCTAATTTTATAAAACGAATTTAACTATGTTGCCTAACCTAACTCAACCTAACCTAACCTTGCCGTGAATGGTTCGTGGGGCTCTACGTGCTTTCTTCTAATTTTATAAACGAATTTAACTATGTTGCCTAACCTAACTCAACCTAACCTAACCTTGTGAATGGTTCGTGGGGCTGTCCGTGCTTTTTTCTAATTTTATATACGAATTTAACTGTGTTGCCTAACATAACTCAACCTAACCTAACCTTGCCTTGAATGGTTCTTGGGGCTATCCGTGCTTTTTTCTAATTTTATAAACGAATTTAACTATGTAGCCTAACCTAACTCAACCTAAACTAACCTTGTCGTGAATGGTTCGTGGGGCTATCCGTGCTTTTTTCTAATTTTATAAACGAATTTAAATATGTTGCCTAACCTAACTCCACCTAACCTAACCTTGTCGTAAATGGTTCGTGGGGCTATCCGTTCACTTTTCTAATTTTTAAAAACGAATTTAATTGTGTTGCCTAACCTAACTCAACCTAACCTAACCTTGTCATGAATGGTTCCTGGGGCTATCCGTGCTTTTTTCTAGTTTTATAAACGAATTTAACTATGTAGCCTAACCTAACTCAACCCAACCTAACTTTGCCGTGAATGGTTCGTGGGGCTATCCGTGCATTTTTCTAATTTTATAAACGAATTTAACTATGTTGCCTAACCTAACTCAACCTAACTTAACCTTGCCGTGAATGGTTCGTCGGGATATCCGTGCATTTTTCTAATTTAAAAAACGAATTTAACTATGTTGCCTAACCTAACTCAACCTAACCTAACCTTTTCGTGAATGGTTCGTGGGGCTATCCGTGCTTTTTTCTAATTTTATAAACGAATTTAACTATGTTGCCTAACCTAACTCAACCTAACCTAACCTTGCCGTGAATGGTTCGTGGGGTTATGGGTTTTTTTTTCTAATTTTATAAACGAATTTAACTATGTTGCCTAACCTAACTCAACCTAACCTAACCTTGCCGTGAATGGTTCGTGGGGTTATCCGTGCATTTTACTAATTTTTAAAAACGAGTTTCACTATGTTGCCTAACTAAACATAATCTAACCTTTTCGTGAATGATTCGTGGGGCTATCCTTGAATTTTACTAATTTTTATAAACGAATTTAACTATGTTGCCTAACCTAACTCAACCTAACCTAACCTTTTCGTGAATGGTTCGTGGGGCTATCCGTGCTTTTTTGTAATTTTATAAAACGAATTTAACTATGTTGCCTAACCTAACTCAACCTAACTTAACCTTGCCGTGAATGGTTCGTGGGGCTATCCGTGCTTTTTTGTAATTTTTTAAAACAAATTTAACTATGTTGATTAACCTAACTCAACCTAACCTAACCTTGCCGTGAATGGTTCGTGGGGCTATCCGTGATTTTTTCTAATTTTATAAACGAATTTAACTATGTTGCCGAACCTAACTCAACCTAACTTAACCTTGTCGTGAATGGTTCGTGGGGCTATCCATGCATTTTTCTAATTTTTGAAACGAAATTAACTATGTTGCCTAACCTAACTCAACCTAACCTAACCTTCTCGTGAATGGTTCGTGGGGCTATCCGTGCATTCCTTTCTAATTTTTAAAACGATTTTAACTATGTTGCCTAACCTAACTCAACCAAACCTAACCTTGCCGTGAATAGTTCGTGGGGCTATCCCTGCATTTTTCTAATTTTTAAAACGATTTTAACTTCGTTGCCCAACCAAACTCAACCTAACCTAACCTTACCGTGAATAGTTCGTGGGGCTATCCCTGCATTTTTCTAATTTTTAAAAACAAATTTAAATATGTTGCCTAAATTAACTCAACCTAACGTAACCTTGCCGTGAATGGTTCGTGGGGCTATCCGAGCATTTCTTCTAGTTTCAAAAACGAATTTCACTATGTTGCCTAACCTAACTCAACCTAACCTAACCTTGCCGTGAATGGTACGTGGGGCTATCCTTGTATTCCTTTCTAATTTTTAAAACGATTTTAACTATCTTGCCTAACCTAACTCAATCTAACCTAACCTTGTCGTGAATGGTTCGTGGGGCTATCCATGCATTTTTCTAATTTTTGAAACGAAATTAACTATGTTGCCTAACCTAACTCAACCTAACCTAACCTTGTCGTGAATGGTTCGTGGGGCTATCCGTGCTTTTTTCTAATTTTATAAACGAATTTAACTATGTTGCCTAACCTAACTCAACCTAACCTAACCTTGTCGTGAATGGTTCGTGGGGCTATCCGTCCCTTTTTTCTAATTTTATAAACGAATTTAACTATGTTGCCTAACCTAACTCAACCTAAAGTAACCTTGTCGTGAATGGTTCGTCGGGCTATCCGTGCTTTTTTCTAATTTTATAAACGAATTTAACTATGTTGCCTAACCTAACTCAACCTAACCTAACCTTGCCGTGAATGGTTCGTTTAGCTATCCGTGCTTTTTTCTAATTTTATAAACGAATTTAACTATGTTGCCTAACCTAACTCAACCTAACCTAACCTTGTCGTGAATGGTTCGTGGGGCTATCCATGCATTTTTCTAATTTTTGAAACGAAATTAACTATGTTGCCTAACCTAACTCAACCTAACCTAACCTTCTCGTGAGTGGTTCGTGGGGCTATCCGTGCATTCCTTTCTAATTTTTAAAACGATTTTAACTATGTTGCCTAACCTAACTCAACCTAACCTAACCTTGCCGTGAATAGTTCGTGGGGCTATCCCTGCATTTTTTAAATTTTTAAAACGATTTTAACTATCTTTCCTAACCTAACTCAACCTAACCTAACCTTGCCGTGAATGGTTCGTGGGGCTATACTCTTTTTTTCTAATTTTATAAACGAATTTTACTATGTAGCCTAACCTAACTCAACCTAACGTAACCTTGCCGTGAATGGTTCGTGGGGCTATCCGAGCATTTCTTCTAGTTTCAAAAACGAATTTACCTATGTTGCCTAACCTAACTCAACCTAACCTAACCTTGCCGTGAATGGTTCGTCGGGCTATCCGTGCATTTTTCTAATTTTATAAAACGAATTTAACTATGTTGCCTAACATAACTCAACCTAACCTAACCTTGCCGTGAATGGTTCGTGGGGCTCTACGTGCTTTCTTCTAATTTTATAAACGAATTTAACTATGTTGCCTAACCTAACTCAACCTAACCTAACCTTGTGAATGGTTCGTGGGGCTGTCCGTGCTTTTTTCTAATTTTATATACGAATTTAACTGTGTTGCCTAACATAACTCAACCTAACCTAACCTTGCCTTGAATTGTTCGTGGGGCTATCCGTGCTTTTTTCTAATTTTATAAACGAATTTAACTATGTAGCCTAACCTAACTCAACCTAAACTAACCTTGTCGTGAATGGTTCGTGGGGCTATCCGTGCTTTTTTCTAATTTTATAAACGAATTTAAATATGTTGCCTAACCTAACTCCACCTAACCTAACCTTGTCGTAAATGGTTCGTGGGGCTATCCGTTCACTTTTCTAATTTTTAAAAACGAATTTAATTGTGTTGCCTAACCTAACTCAACCTAACCTAAAATTGTCATGAATGGTTCCTGGGGCTATCCGTGCTTTTTTCTAGTTTTATAAACGAATTTAACTATGTAGCCTAACCTAACTCAACCCAACCTAACTTTGCCGTGAATGGTTCGTGGGGCTATCCGTGCATTTTTCTAATTTTATAAACGAATTTAACTATGTTGCCTAACCTAACTCAACCTAACTTAACCTTGCCGTGAATGGTTCGTCGGGATATCCGTGCATTTTTCTAATTTAAAAAACGAATTTAACTATGTTGCCTAACCTAACTCAACCTAACCTAACCTTTTCGTGAATGGTTCGTGGGGCTATCCGTGCTTTTTTCTAATTTTATAAACGAATTTAACTATGTTGCCTAACCTAACTCAACCTAACCTAACCTTGCCGTGAATGGTTCGTGGGGTTATCCGTGCTTTTTTCTAATTTTATTAACGAATTTAACTATGTTGCCTAACCTAACTCAACCTAACCTAACCTTGCCGTGAATGGTTCGTGGGGTTATCCGTGCATTTTACTAATTTTTAAAAACGAGTTTCACTATGTTGCCTAACCTAACTAAACATAATCTAACCTTTTCGTGAATGATTCGTGGGGCTATCCTTGAATTTTACTAATTTTTATAAACGAATTTAACTATGTTGCCTAACCTAACTCAACCTAACCTAACCTTTTCGTGAATGGTTCGTGGGGCTATCCGTGCTTTTTTCTAATTTTATAAACGAATTTAACTATGTTGCCTAACCTAACTCAACCTAACCTAACCTTGTCGTAAATGGTTCGTGGGGCTATCCGTGCTTTTTTCTAATTTATTAAAACGAATTTAACTATGTTGCCTAACCTAACTCAACCTAACCTAACCTTGTCGTGAATGGTTCGTGGGGCTATCCGTGCTTTTTTCTAGTTTTATAAACGAATTTAACTATGTTGCCTAACCTAACTCATCCTATCCTAACCTTGCCGTGAATGGTTCGTTAGCTATCCGTGCTTTTTTCTAATTTTATAAACGAATTTAACTATGTTGCCTAACCTAACTCAACCTAACCTAACCTTGTCGTGAATGGTTCGTGGGGCTCTACGTGCTTTTTTGTAATTTTATAAAACGAATTTAACTATGTTGCCTAACCTAACTCAACCTAACTTAACCTTGCCGTGAATGGTTCGTGGGGCTATCCGTGCTTTTTTGTAATTTTTTAAAACAAATTTAACTATGTTGATTAACCTAACTCTACCTAACCTAACCTTGCCGTGAATGGTTCGTGGGGCTATCCGTGATTTTTTCTAATTTTATAAACGAATTTAACTATGTTGCCTGACCTAACTCAACCTAACTTAACCTTGTCGTGAATGGTTCGTGGGGCTATCCATGCATTTTTCTAATTTTTGAAACGAAATTAACTATGTTGCCTAACCTAACTCAACCTAACCTAACCTTCTCGTGAATGGTTCGTGGGGCTATCCGTGCATTCCTTTCTAATTTTTAAAACGATTTTAACTATGTTGCCTAACCTAACTCAACCAAACCTAACCTTGCCGTGAATAGTTCGTGGGGCTATCCCTGCATTTTTCTAATTTTTATAACGATTTTAACTTCGTTGCCCAACCAAACTCAACCTAACCTAACCTTACCGTGAATAGTTCGTGGGGCTATCCCTGCATTTTTCTAATTTTTAAAAACAAATTTAAATATGTTGCCTAAATTAACTCAACCTAACGTAACCTTGCCGTGAATGGTTCGTGGGGCTATCCGAGCATTTCTTCTAGTTTCAAAAACGAATTTAACTATGTTGCCTAACCTAACTCAACCTAACCTAACCTTGCCGTGAATGGTACGTGGGGCTATCCTTGTATTCCTTTCTAATTTTTAAAACGATTTTAACTATCTTGCCTAACCTAACTCAATCTAACCTAACCTTGCCGTGAATGGTTCGTGGGGCTATACTCTTTTTTCTAATTTTATAAACGAATTTTACTATGTAGCCTAACCTAACTCAACCTAACCTAACCTTGTCGTGAATGGTTCGTGGAGCTATCCGTGCTTTTTTCTAATTTTATAAACGAATTTAACTATGTAGCTTAACCTAACTCAACATAACCTAACCTTGTCGTGAATGGTTCGTGGGGCTATCCGTGCTTTTTTCTAATTTCATAAACGAATTTAACTATGTAGCTTAACCTAACTCAACCTAACCTAACCTTGCCGTGAATGGTTCGTCGGGCTATCCGTGCATTTTTCTAATTTTATAAAACGAATTTATCTATGTTGCCTAACCTAACTCAACCTAACATAACCTTGCCGTGAATGGTTCGTGGGGCTCTACGTGCTTTCTTCTAATTTTATAAACGAATTTAACTATGTTGCCTAACCTAACTCAACCTAACCTAACCTTGTCGTGAATGGTTCGTGGGGCTATCCGTGCTTTTTTCTAATTTTATAAACGAATTTAACTATGTTGCCTAACCTAACTCAACCTAACCTAACCTTGTCGTGAATGGTTCGTGGGGCTATCCGTCCCTTTTTTCTAATTTTATAAACGAATTTAACTATATTGCCTAACCTAACTCAACCTAACCCAACCTTGTCGTGAATGGTTCGTGGGGCTATCCGTGCTTTTTTCTAATTTTATAAACGAATTTCACTATGTTGCCTAACCTAACTCAATCTAACCTAACCTTGCCGTGAGTGGTTCGTTTAGCTATCCGTGCTTTTTTCTAATTTTATAAACGAATTTAACTATGTTGCCTAACCTAACTCAACCTAACCTAACCTTGTCGTGAATGGTTCGTGGGGCTATCCATGCATTTTTCTAATTTTTGAAACGAAATTAACTATGTTGCCTAACCTAACTCAACCTAACCTAACCTTCTCGTGAGTGGTTCGTGGGGCTATCCGTGCATTCCTTTCTAATTTTTAAAACGATTTTAACTATGTTGCCTAACCTAACTCAACCTAACCTAACCTTGCCGTGAATAGTTCGTGGGGCTATCCCTGCATTTTTCTAATTTTTAAAACGATTTTAACTATGTTGCCCAACCAAACTCAACCTAACCTAACCTTACCGTGAATAGTTCGTGGGGCTATCCCTGCATTTTTCTAATTTTTAAAAACAAATTTAACTATCTTGCCTAAATTAACTCAACCTAACGTAACCTTGCCGTGAATGGTTCGTGGGGCTATCCGAGCTTTTCTTCTAGTTTCAAAAACGAATTTACCTATGTTGTCTAACCTAACTCAACCTAACCTAACCTTGCCGTGAATGGTACGTGGGGCTATCCTTGTATTCCTTTCTAATTTTTAAAACGATTTTAACTATCTTTCCTAACCTAACTCAATCTAACCTAACCTTGCCGTGAATGGTTCGTGGGGCTATACTCTTTTTTTCTAATTTTATAAACGAATTTTACTATGTAGCCTAACCTAACTCAACCTATCCTAACCTTGTCGTGAATGGTTCGTGGGGCTATCCGTGCTTTTTTCTAATTTTATAAAAGAATTTAACTATGTAGCTTAACCTAACTCAACCTAACCTAACCTTGCCGTGAATGGTTCGTCGGGCTATCCGTGCATTTTTCTAATTTTATAAAACGAATTTAACTATGTTGCCTAACCTAACTCAACCTAACCTAACCTTGCCGTGAATGGTTCGTGGGGCTCTACGTGCTTTCTTCTAATTTTATAAACGAATTTAACTATGTTGCCTAACCTAACTCAACCTAACCTAACCTTGTGAATGGTTCGTGGGGCTGTCAGTGCTTTTTTCTAATTTTATATACGAATTTAACTGTGTTGCCTAACATAACTCAACCTAAACTAACCTTGTCGTGAATGGTTCGTGGGGCTATCCGTGCTTTTTTCTAATTTTATAAACGAATTTAAATATGTTGCCTAACCTAACTCCACCTAACCTAACCTTGTCGTAAATGGTTCGTGGGGCTATCCGTTCACTTTTCTAATTTTTAAAAACGAATTTAATTGTGTTGCCTAACCTAACTCAACCTAACCTAACCTTGTCATGAATGGTTCCTGGGGCTATCCGTGCTTTTTTCAAGTTTTATAAACGAATTTAACTATGTAGCCTAACCTAACTCAACCCAACCTAACTTTGCCGTGAATGGTTCGTGGGGCTATCCGTGCATTTTTCTAATTTTATAAACGAATTTAACTATGTTGCCTAACCTAACTCAACCTAACCTAACCTTGCCGTGAATGGTTCGTCGGGATATCCGTGCATTTTTCTAATTTAAAAAACGAATTTAACTATGTTGCCTAACCTAACTCAACCTAACCTAACCTTTTCGTGAATGGTTCGTGGGGCTATCCGTGCTTTTTTCTAATTTTATAAACGAATTTAACTATGTTGCCTAACCTAACTCAACCTAACCTAACCTTGCCGTGAATGGTTCGTGGGGTTATCCGTGCATTTTACTAATTTTAAAAACGAGTTTCACTATGTTGCCTAACCTAACTAAACATAATCTAACCTTTTCGTGAATGATTCGTGGGGCTATCCTTGAATTTTACTAATTTTTATAAACGAATTTAACTATGTTGCCTAACCTAACTCAACCTAACCTAACCTTTTCGTGAATGGTTTGTGGGGCTATCCGTGCTTTTTTCTAATTTTATAAACGAATTTAACTATGTTGCCTAACCTAACTCAACCTAACCTAACCTTGTCGTAAATGGTTCGTGGGGCTATCCGTGCTTTTTTCTAATTTATTAAAACGAATTTAACTATGTTGCCTAACCTAACTCAACCTAACCTAACCTTGTCGTGAATGGTTCGTGGGGCTAAACGTGCTTTTTTCTAGTTTTATAAACGAATTTAACTATGTTGCCTAACCTAACTCAACCCAACCTAACCTTGCCGTGAATGGTTCGTGGGGCTATCCGTGCTTTTTTCTAATTTTATAAACGAATTTAACTATGTTGCCTAACCTAACTCAACCTAACCTAACCTTGTCGTGAATGGTTCGTGGGGCTCTACGTGTTTTTTGTAATTTTATAACACGAATTTAACTATGTTGCTTAACCTAACTCAACCTAACTTAACCTTGCCGTGAATGGTTCGTGGGGCTATCCGTGCTTTTTTGTAATTTTTTAAAACGAATTTAACTATGTTGATTAACCTAACTCAACCTAACCTAACCTTGCCGTGAATGGTTCGTGGGGCTATCCGTGATTTTTTCTAATTTTATAAACGAATTTAACTATGTTGCCTAACCTAACTCAACCTAACCTAACCTTGTCGTGAATGGTTCGTGGGGCTATCCATGCATTTTTCTAATTTTTGAAACGAAATTAACTATGTTGCCTAACCTAACTCAACCTAACTTAACCTTCTCGTGAATGGTTCGTGGGGCTATCCGTGCATTCCTTTCTAATTTTTAAAACGATTTAAACTATGTTGCCTAACCTAACTCAACCAAACCTAACCTTGCCGTGAATAGTTTCATGGGGCTATCCCTGCATTTTTCTAATTTTTAAAACGATTTTAACTTCGTTGCCCAACCAAACTCAACCTAACCTAACCTTACCGTGAATAGTTCGTGGGGCTATCCCTGCATTTTTCTAATTTTTAAAAACAAATTTAACTATGTTGCCTAAATTAACTCAACCTAACGTAACCTTGCCGTGAATGGTTCGTGGGGCTATCCGAGCATTTCCTCTAGTTTCAAAAACGAATTTAACTATGTTGCCTAACCTAACTCAACCTAACCTAACCTTGCCGTGAATGGTACGTGGGGCTATCCTTGTATTCCTTTCTAATTTTTAAAACGATTTTAACTATCTTGCCTAACCTAACTCAATCTAACCTAACCTTGCCGTGAATGGTTCGTGGGGCTATACTCTTTTTTCTAATTTTATAAACGTATTTTACTATGTAGCCTAACCTAACTCAACCTAACCTAACCTTGTCGTGAATGGTTCGTGGGGCTATCCGTGCTTTTTTCTAATTTTATAAACGAATTTAACTATGTAGCTTAACCTAACTCAACCTAACCTAACCTTGCCGTGAATGGTTCGTCGGGCTATCCGTGCATTTTTTAGTTTTATAAACGAATTTAACTATGTTGCCTAACCTAACTCAACCTAACCTAACTTTGCCGTGAATGGTTCGTAGGGCTATCCGTGCTTTTTTCTAATTTTATAAACGAATTTAACTATGTTGCCTAACCTAACTCAACCTAACCTAACCTTGTCGTGAATGGTTCGTGGGGCTCTACGTGCTTTTTTGTAATTTTATAAAACGAATTTAACTATGTTGCCTAACCTAACTCAACCTAACTTAACCTTGTCGTGAATGGTTCGTGGGGCTATCCGTGCTTTTTTGTAATTTTTTTAAACGAATTTAACTATGTTGCCTAACCTAACTCAACCTAACCTAACCTTGCCGTCTATGGTTCGTGGGGCTATCCGTGATTTTTTCTAATTTTATAAACGAATTTACCTATGTTGCCTAACCTAACTCAACCTAACCTAACCTTGTCGTGAATGGTTCGTGGGGCTATCCAACCATTTTTCTAATTTTTGAAACGAAATTAACTATGTTGCCTAACCTTACTCAACCTAACCTAACCTTCTCGTGAGTGGTTCGTGGGGCTATCCGTGCATTCCTTTCTAATTTTTAAAACTATTTTAACTATGTTGCCTAACCTAACTCAACCTAACCTAACCTTGCCGTGAATGGTTCGTGGGGTTATACTCTTTTTTTCTAATTTTATAAACGAATTTTACAATGTAGCCTAACCTAACTCAACCTAACCTAACCTTGTCGTGAATGGTTCGTGGAGCTATCCGTGCTTTTTTCTAATTTTATAAACGAATTTAACTATGTAGCTTAACCTAACTCAACCTAACCTAACCTTGCCGTGAATGGTTCGTCGGGCTATCCGTGCATTTTTCTAATTTTATAAAACGAATTTATCTATGTTGCCTAACCTAACTCAACCTAACATAACCTTGCCGTGAATGGTTCGTGGGGCTCTACGTGCTTTCTTCTAATTTTATAAACGAATTTAACTATGTTGCCTAACCTAACTCAACCTAACCTAACCTTGTGAATGGTTCGTGGGGCTGTCCGTGATTTTTTCTAATTTTATATACGAATTTAACTGTGTTGCCTAACATAACTCAACCTAACCTAACCTTGCCTTGAATGGTTCGTGGGGCTATCCGTGCTTTTTTCTAATTTTTTAAACGAATTTAACTATGTAGCCTAACCTAACTCAACCTAACCTAACCTTGTCGTGAATCGTTCGTGGGGCTATCCGTGCTTTTTTCTAAGTTTATAAACGAATTTAAATATGTTGCCTAACCTAACTCCACCTAACTTAACCTTGTCGTAAATCGTTCGTGGGGCTATCCGTGCACTTTTCTAATTTTTAAAAACGAATTTAATTGTGTTGCCTAACCTAACTCAACCTAACGTAACCTTGTCGTGAATGGTTCCTGGGGCTATCCGTGCTTTTTTCTAATTTTATAAACGAATTTAACTATGTTGCCTAACCTAACTCAACCTAACCTAACCTTGCCGTGAATGGTTCGTTAGGATATCCGTGCATTTTTCTAATTTTAAAAAACGAATTTAACTATGTTGCCTAACCTAACTCAACCTAACGTAACCTTGCCGTGAATGGTTCGTGGGGCTATCCGTGCTTTTATCTAATTTTATAAACGAATTTAACTATGTTGCCTAACCTAACTCAACCTAACCTAACCTTGCCGTGAATGGTTCGTGGGGCTATCCGTGCTTTTATGTAATTTTATAAACGAATATTACTATGTAGCCTAACCTAACTCAACCTAACCTAACCTTGCCGAGAATGGTTCGTCGGGCTATCCGTGCATTTTTCTAATTTTAAAAAACGAATTTAACTATGTTGCCTAACCTAACTGAACCTAACCTAACCTTGTTGTGAATGGTTCGTGGGGCTATCCGTGAATTTTACTAATTTTTAAAAACGAATTTATCTATGTTGCCTAACCTAAATCAACCTAACCTAACCTTGTCGTGAATGGTTCGTGGGGCTATCCGTGCTTTTTTCTAATTTTATAAACGAATTTAACTATGTTGCCTAACCTAACTCAACCTAACCTAACCTTGTCGTGAATGGTTCGTAGGGCTATCCGTGCTTTTTTCTAATTTTATAAACGAATTTAACTATGTTGCCTAACCTAACTCAACCTAACCTAACCTTGTCGTGAATGGTTCGTGGGGCTATCCGTCCCTTTTTTCTAATTTTATAAACGAATTTAACTATGTTGCCTTACCTAACTCAACATAAAGTAACCTTGTCGTGAATGGTTCGTCGGGCTATAAGTGCTTTTTTCTAAATTTATAAACGAATTTAACTATGTTGCCTAACCTAACTCAACCTAACCTAACCTTCTCGTGAGTGGTTCGTGGGGCTATCCTTGCATTCCTTTCTAATTTTTAAAAAGATTTTAACTATGTTGCCTAACCTAACTCAACCTAACCTAAGCTTGCCGTGAATAGTTCGTTGGGCTATCCCTGCATTTTTCTAATTTTTAAAACGATTTTAACTATGTTGCCCAACCAAACTCAACCTAACCTAACCTTACCGTGAATAGTTCGTGGGGCTATCCCTGCATTTTTCTAATTTTTAAAAACAAATTTAACTATCTTGCCTAAATTAACTCAACCTAACGTAACCTTGCCGTGAATGGTTCGTGGGGCTATCCGAGCATTTCTTCTAGTTTCAAAAACGAATTTACCTATGTTGCCTAACCTAACTCAACCTAACCTAACCTTGCCGTGAATGGTACGTGGGGCTATCCTTGTATTCCTTTCTAATTTTTAAAACGATTTTAACTATCTTTCCTAACCTAACTCAACCTAACCTAACCTTGCCGTGAATGGTTCGTGGGGCTATACTCTTTTTTTCTAATTTTATAAACGAATTTTACTATGTAGCCTAACCTTACTCAACCAATCCTAACCTTGTCGTGAATGGTTCGTGGGGCTATCCGTGCTTTTTTCTAATTTTATAAACGAATTTAACTATGTAGCTTAACCTAACTCAACCTAACCTAACCTTGCCGTGAATGGTTCGTCGGGCTATCCGTGCATTTTTCTAATTTTATAAAACGAATTTAACTATGTTGCCTAACCTAACTCAACCTAACCTAACCTTGCCGTGAATGGTTCGTGGGGCTCTACGTGCTTTATTCTAATTTTATAAACGAATTTAACTATGTTGCCTAACCTAACTCAACCTAACCTAACCTTGTGAATGGTTCGTGGGGCTGTCCGTGCTTTTTTCTAATTTTATATACGAATTTAACTGTGTTGCCTAACATAACTCAACCTAACCTAACCTTGCCTTGAATGGTTCGTGGGGCTATCCGTGCTTTTTTCTAATTTTATAAACGAATTTAACTATGTAGCCTAACCTAACTCAACCTAAACTAACCTTGTCGTGAACGGTTCGTGGGGCTATCCGTGCTTTTTTCTAATTTTATAAACGAATTTAAATATGTTGCCTAAACTAAATCCACCTAACCTAACCTTGTCGTAAATGGTTCGTGGGGCTATCCGTTCACTTTTCTAATTTTTAAAAACGAATTTAATTGTGTTGCCTAACCTAACTCAACCTAACCTAACCTTGTCATGAATGGTTCCTGGGGCTATCCGTGCTTTTTTCTAGTTTTATAAACGAATTTAACTATGTAGCCTAACCTAACTCAACCCAACCTAACTTTGCCATGAATGGTTCGTGGGGCTATCCGTGCATTTTTCTAATTTTATAAACGAATTTAACTATGTTGCCTAACCTAACTCAACCTAACTTAACCTTGCCGTGAATGGTTCGTCGGGATATCCGTGCATTTTTCTAATTTAAAAAACGAATTTAACTATGTTGCCTAACCTAACTCAACCTAACCTAACCTTTTCGTGAATGGTTCGAGGGGCTATCCGTGCTTTTTTCTAATTTTATAAACGAATTTAACTATGTTGCCTAACCTAACTCAACCTAACCTAACCTTGCCGTGAATGGTTCGTGGGGTTATCCGTGCTTTTTTCTAATTTTATAAACGAATTTAACTATGTTGCCTAACCTAACTCAACCTAACCTAACCTTGCCGTGAATGGTTCGTGGGGTTATCCGTGCATTTTACTAATTTTTAAAAACGAGTTTCACTATGTTGCCTAACCTAACTAAACATAATCTAACCTTTTCGTGAATGATTCGTGGGGCTATCCTTGAATTTTACTAATTTTTATAAACGAATTTAACTATGTTGCCTAACCTAACTCAACCTAACCTAACCTTTTCGTGAATGGTTCGTGGGGCTATCCGTGCTTTTTTCTAATTTTATAAACGAATTTAACTATGTTGCCTAACCTAACTCAACCTAACCTAACCTTGTCGTAAATGGTTCGTGGGGCTATCCGTGCTTTTTTCTAATTTATTAAAACGAATTTAACTATGTTGCCTAACCTAACTCAACCTAACCTAACCTTGTCGTGAATGGTTCGTGGGGCTATCCGTGCTTTTTTCTAGTTTTATAAACGAATTTAACTATGTTGCCTAACCTAACTCAACCTAACTTAACCTTGCCGTGAATTGTTCGTGGGGCTATCCGTGCTTTTTTCTAATTTTATAAACGAATTTAACTATGTTGCCTAACCTAACTCAACCTAACCTAACCTTGTCGTGAATGGTTCGTGGGGCTCTACGTGCTTTTTTGTAATTTTATAAAACGAATTTAACTATGTTGCCTAACCTAACTCAACCTAACTTAACCTTGCCGTGAATGGTTCGTGGGGCTATCCGTGCTTTTTTGTAATTTTTGAAACGAAATTAACTATGTTGCCTAACCTAACTCAACCTAACCTAACCTTCTCGTGAATGGTTCGTGGGGCTATCCGTGCATTCCTTTCTAATTTTTAAAACGATTTTAACTATGTTGCCTAACCTAACTCAACCAAACCTATCCTTGCCGTGAATAGTTCGTGGGGCTATCCCTGCATTTTTCTAATTTTTAAAACGATTTTAACTTCGTTGCCCAACCAAACTCAACCTAACCTAACCTTACCGTGAATAGTTCGTGGGGCTATCCCTGCATTTTTCTAATTTTTAAAAACAAATTTAACTATGTTGCCTAAATTAACTCAACCTAACGTAACCTTGCCGTGAATGGTTCGCGGGGCTATCCGAGCATTTCTTCTAGTTTCAAAAACGAATTTAACTATGTTGCCTAACCTAACTCAACCTAACCTAACCTTGCCGTGAATGGTACGTGGGGCTATCCTTGTATTCCTTTCTAATTTTTAAAACGATTTTAACTATCTTGCCTAACCTAACTCAATCTAACCTAACCTTGCCGTGAATGGTTCGTGGGGCTATACTCTTTTTTCTAATTTTATAAACGTATTTTACTATGTAGCTTAACCTAACTCAACCTAACCTAACCTTGCCGTGAAAGGTTCGTCGGGCTATCCGTGCATTTTTCTAGTTTTATAAACGAATTTAACTATGTTGCCTAACCTAACTCAACCTAACCCAACCTTGCCGTGAATGGTTCGTGGGGCTATCCATGCATTTTTCTAATTTTATATACGAATTTAACTGTGTTGCCTAACATAACTCAACCTAACCTAACCTTGCCTTGAATGGTTCGTGGGGCTATCCGTGCTTTTTTTTTTATAAACGAATTTAACTATGTAGCCTAACCTAACTCAACCTAAACTAACCTTGTCGTGAATGGTTCGTGGGGCTATCCGTGCTTTTTTCTAATTTTATAAACGAATTTAAATATGTTGCCTAACCTAACTCCACCTAACCTAACCTTGTCGTAAATGGTTCGTGGGGCTATCCGTTCACTTTTCTAATTTTTAAAAACGAATTTAATTGTGTTGCCTAACCTAACTCAACCTAACCTAACCTTGTCATGAATGGTTCCTGGGGCTATCCGTGCTTTTTTCTAGTTTTATAAACGAATTTAACTATGTAGCCTAACCTAACTCAACCCAACCTAACTTTGCCGTGAATGGTTCGTGGGGCTATCCGTGCATTTTTCTAATTTTATAAACGAATTTAACTATGTTGCCTAACCTAACTCAACCTAACCTAACCTTGCCGTGAATGGTTCGTCGGGATATCCGTGCATTTTTCTAATTTAAAAAACGAATTTAACTATGTTGCCTAACCTAACTCAACCTAACCTAACCTTTTCGTGAATGGTTCGTGGGGCTATCCGTGCTTTTTTCTAATTTTATAAACGAATTTAACTATGTTGCCTAACCTAACTCAACCTAACCTAACCTTGCCGTGAATGGTTCGTGGGGTTATCCGTGCATTTTACTAATTTTAAAAACGAGTTTCACTATGTTGCCTAACCTAACTAAACATAATCTAACCTTTTCGTGAATGATTCGTGGGGCTATCCTTGAATTTTACTAATTTTTATAAACGAATTTAACTATGTTGCCTAACCTAACTCAACCTAACCTAACCTTTTCGTGAATGGTTTGTGGAGCTATCCGTGCTTTTTTCTAATTTTATAAGCGAATTTAACTATGTTGCCTAACCTAACTCAACCTAACCTAACCTTGTCGTAAATGGTTCGTGGGGCTATCCGTGCTTTTTTCTAATTTATTAAAACGAATTTAACTAAGTTGCCTAACCTAACTCAACCTAACCTAACCTTGTCGTGAATGGTTCGTGGGGCTATCCGTGCTTTTTTCTAGTTTTATAAACGAATTTAACTATGTTGCCTAACCTAACTCAACCTAACCTAACCTTGCCGTGAATGGTTCGTGGGGCTATCCGTGCTTTTTTCTAATTTTATAAACGAATTTAACTATGTTGCCTAACCTAACTCAACCTAACCTAACCTTGTCGTGAATGGTTCGTGGGGCTCTACGTGCTTTTTTGTAATTTTATAAAACGAATTTAACTATGTTGCCTAACCTAACTCAACCTAACTTAACCTTGCCGTGAATGGTTCGTGGGGCTATCCGTGCTTTTTTGTAATTTTTTAAAACGAATTTAACTATGTTGATTAACCTAACTCAACCTAACCTAACCTTGCCGTGAATGGTTCGTGGGGCTATCCGTGATTTTTTCTAATTTTATAAACGAATTTAACTATGTTGCCTAACCTAACTCAACCTAACCTAACCTTGTCGTGAATGGTTCGTGGGGCTATCCATGCATTTTTCTAATTTTTGAAACGAAATTAACTATGTTGCCTAACCTAACTCAACCTAACCTAACCTTCTCGTGAATGGTTCGTGGGGCTATCCGTGCATTCCTTTCTAATTTTTAAAACGATTTAAACTATGTTGCCTAACCTAACTCAACCAAACCTAACCTTGCCGTGAATAGTTCGTGGGGCTATCCCTGCATTTTTCTAATTTTATAAGCGAATTTAACTATGTTGCCTAACCTAACTCAACCTAACCTAACCTTGTCGTAAATGGTTCGTGGGGCTATCCGTGCTTTTTTCTAATTTATTAAAACGAATTTAACTATGTTGCCTAACCTAACTCAACCTAACCTAACCTTGTCGTGAATGGTTCGTGGGGCTATCCGTGCTTTTTTCTAGTTTTATAAACGAATTTAACTATGTTGCCTAACCTAACTCAACCTAACCTAACCTTGCCGTGAATGGTTCGTGGGGCTATCCGTGCTTTTTTCTAATTTTATAAACGAATTTAACTATGTTGCCTAACCTAACTCAACCTAACCTAACCTTGTCGTGAATGGTTCGTGGGGCTCTACGTGCTTTTTTGTAATTTTATAAAACGAATTTAACTATGTTGCCTAACCTAACTCAACCTAACCTAACCTTGTCGTGAATGGTTCGTGGGGCTCTACGTGCTTTTTTGTAATTTTATAAACGAATTTCACTATGTTGCCTAACCTAACTCAATCTAACCTAACCTTGCCGTGAATGGTTCGTTTAGCTATCCGTGCTTTTTTCTAATTTTATAAACGAATTTAACTATGTTGCCTAACCTAACTCAACCTAACCTAACCTTGTCGTGAATGGTTCGTGGGGCTATCCATGCATTTTTCTAATTTTTGAAACGAAATTAACTATGTTGCCTAACCTAACTCAACCTAACCTAACCTTCTCGTGAGTGGTTCGTGGGGCTCTACGTGCTTTTTTGTAATTTTATAAACGAATTTCACTATGTTGCCTAACCTAACTCAATCTAACCTAACCTTGCCGTGAATGGTTCGTTTAGCTATCCGTGCTTTTTTCTAATTTTATAAACGAATTTAACTATGTTGCCTAACCTAACTCAACCTAACCTAACCTTGTCGTGAATGGTTCGTGGGGCTATCCATGCATTTTTCTAATTTTTGAAACGAAATTAACTATGTTGCCTAACCTAACTCAACCTAACCTAACCTTCTCGTGAGTGGTTCGTGGGGCTATCCGTGCATTCCTTTCTAATTTTTAAAACGATTTTAACTATGTTGCCTAACCTAACTCAACCTAACCTAATTTTGCCGTGAATAGTTCGTGGGGCTATCCCTGCATTTTTCTAATTTTTAAAACGATTTTAACTATGTTGCCCAACCAAACTCAACCTAACCTAACCTTACCGTGAATAGTTCGTGGGGCTATCCCTGCATTTTTCTAATTTTTAAAAACAAATTTAACTATCTTGCCTAAATTAACTCAACCTAACGTAACCTTGCCGTGAATGGTTCGTGGGGCTATCCGAGCTTTTCTTCTAGTTTCAAAAACGAATTTACCTATGTTGCCTAACCTAACTCAACCTAACCTAACCTTGCCGTGAATGGTACGTGGGGCTATCCTTGTATTCCTTTCTAATTTTTAAAACGATTTTAACTATCTTTCCTAACCTAACTCAATCTAACCTAACCTTGCCGTGAATGGTTCGTGGGGCTATACTCTTTTTTTCTAATTTTATAAACGAATTTTACTATGTAGCCTAACCTAACTCAACATATCCTAACCTTGTCGTGAATGATTCGTGGGGCTATCCGTGCTTTTTTCTAATTTTATAAACGAATTTAACTATGTAGCTTAACCTAACTCAACCTAACCTAACCTTGCCGTGAATGGTTCGTCGGGCTATCCGTGCATTTTTCTAATTTTATAAAACGAATTTAACTATGTTGCCTAACCTAACTCAACCTAACCTAACCTTGCCGTGAATGGTTCGTGGGGCTCTACGTGCTTTCTTCTAATTTTATAAACGAATTTAACTATGTTGCCTAACCTAACTCAATCTAACCTAACCTTGTGAATAGTTCGTGGGGCTGTCAGTGCTTTTTTCTAATTTTATATACGAATTTAACTGTGTTGCCTAACATAACTCAACCTAACCTAACCTTGCCTTGAATGGTTCGTGGGGCTATCCGTGCTTTTTTTTTTATAAACGAATTTAACTATGTAGCCTAACCTAACTCAACCTAAACTAACCTTGTCGTGAATGGTTCGTGGGGCTATCCGTGCTTTTTTCTAATTTTATAAACGAATTTAAATATGTTGCCTAACCTAACTCCACCTAACCTAACCTTGTCGTAAATGGTTCGTGGGGCTATCCGTTCACTTTTCTAATTTTTAAAAACGAATTTAATTGTGTTGCCTAACCTAACTCAACCTAACCTAACCTTGTCATGAATGGTTCCTGGGGCTATCCGTGCTTTTTTCTAGTTTTATAAACGAATTTAACTTTGTAGCCTAACCTAACTCAACCCAATCTAACTTTGCCGTGAATGGTTCGTGGGGCTATCCGTGCATTTTTCTAATTTTATAAACGAATTTAACTATGTTGCCTAACCTAACTCAACCTAACCTAACCTTGCCGTGAATGGTTCGTCGGGATATCCGTGCATTTTTCTAATTTAAAAAACGAATTTAACTATGTTGCCTAACCTAACTCAACCTAACCTAACCTTTTCGTGAATGGTTCGTGGGGCTATCCGTGCTTTTTTCTAATTTTATAAACGAATTTAACTATGTTGCCTAACCTAACTCAACCTAACCTAACCTTGCCGTGAATGGTTCGTGGGGTTATCCGTGCATTTTACTAATTTTAAAAACGAGTTTCACTATGTTGCCTAACCTAACTAAACATAATCTAACCTTTTCGTGAATGATTCGTGGGGCTATCCTTGAATTTTACTAATTTGTATAAACGAATTTAACTATGTTGCCTAACCTAACTCAACCTAACCTAACCTTGTCGTAAATGGTTCGTGGGGCTATCCGTGCTTTTTTCTAATTTATTAAAACGAATTTAACTATGTTGCCTAACCTAACTCAACCTAACCTAACCTTGTCGTGAATGGTTCGTGGGGCTATCCGTGCTTTTTTCTAGTTTTATAAACGAAATTAACTATGTTGCCTAACCTAACTCAACCTAACCTAACCTTGCCGTGAATGGTTCGTGGGGCTATCCGTGCTTTTTTCTAATTTTATAAACGAATTTAACTATGTTGCCTAACCTAACTCAACCTAACCTAACCTTGTCGTGAATGGTTCGTGGGGCTCTACGTGCTTTTTTGTAATTTTATAAAACGAATTTAACTATGTTGCCTAACCTAACTCAACCTAACTTAACCTTGCCGTGAATGGTTCGTGGGGCTATCCGTGCTTTTTTGTAATTTTTTAAAACGAATTTAACTATGTTGATTAACCTAACTCAACCTAACCTAACCTTGCCGTGAATGGTTCGTGGGGCTATCCGTGATTTTTTATAATTTTATAAACAAATTTAACTATGTTGCCTAACCTAACTCAACCTAACCTAACCTTGTCGTGAATGGTTCGTGGGGCTATCCATGCATTTTTCTAATTTTTGAAACGAAATTAACTATGTTGCCTAACCTAACTCAACCTAACCTAACCTTCTCGTGAATGGTTCGTGGGGCTATCCGTGCATTCCTTTCTAATTTTTAAAACGATTTAAACTATGTTGCCTAACCTAACTCAACCAAACCTAACCTTGCCGTGAATGGTTCGTGGGGCTATACTCTTTTTTTCTAATTTTATAAACGAATTTTACAATGTAGCCTAACCTAACTCAACCTAACCTAACCTTGTCGTGAATGGTTCGTGGAGCTATCCGTGCTCTTTTCTAATTTTATAAACGAATTTAACTATGTAGCTTAACCTAACTCAACCTAACCTAACCTTGGCGTGAATGGTTCGTCGGGCTATCCGTGCATTTTTCTAATTTTATAAAACGAATTTATCTATGTTGCCTAACCTAACTCAACCTAACATAACCTTGCAGTGAATGGTTCGTGGGGCTCTACGTGCTTTCTTCTAATTTTATAAACGAATTTAACTATGTTGCCTAACCTAACTCAACCTAACCTAACCTTGTGAATGATTCGTGGGGCTGTCCGTGATTTTTTCTAATTTTATATACGAATTTAACTGTGTTGCCTAACCTAACTCAACCTAACCTAACCTTGCCTTGAATGGTTCGTGGGGCTATCCGTGCTTTTTTCTAATTTTTTAAACGAATTTAACTATGTAGCCTAACCTAACTCAACCTAACCTAACCTTGTCGTGAATCGTTCGTGGGGCTATCCGTGCTTTTTTCTAAGTTTATAAACGAATTTAAATATGTTGCCTAACCTAACTCCACCTAACTTAACCTTGTCGTAAATCGTTCGTGGGGCTATCCGTGCACTTTTCTAATTTTTAAAAACGAATTTAATTGTGTTGCCTAACCTAACTCAACCTAACCTAACCTTGTCGTGAATGGTTCCTGGGGCTATCCGTGCTTTTTTCTAATTTTATAAACGAATTTAACTATGTTGCCTAACCTAACTCAACCTAACCTAACCTTGCCGTGAATGGTTCGTTAGGATATCCGTGCATTTTTCTAATTTTAAAAAACGAATTTAACTATGTTGCCTAACCTAACTGAACCTAACCTAACCTTGTTGTGAATGGTTCGTGGGGCTATCCGTGAATTTTACTAATTTTTAAAAACGAATTTATCTATGTTGCCTAACCTAAATCAACCTAACCTAACCTTGTCGTGAATGGTTCGTCGGGCTATCCGTGCATTTTTCTAATTTTATAAAACGAATTTAACTATGTTGCCTAACCTAACTCAACCTAACCTAACCTTGCCGTGAATGGTTCGTGGGGCTCTACGTGCTTTCTTCTAATTTTATAAACGAATTTAACTATGTTGCCTAACCTAACTCAACCTAACCTAACCTTGTGAATGGTTCGTGGGGCTGTCCGTGCTTTTTTCTAATTTTATATACGAATTTAACTGTGTTGCCTAACATAACTCAACCTAACCTAACCTTGCCTTGAATGGTTCTTGGGGCTATCCGTGCTTTTTTCTAATTTTATAAACGAATTTAACTATGTAGCCTAACCTAACTCAACCTAAACTAACCTTGTCGTGAATGGTTCGTGGGGCTATCCGTGCTTTTTTCTAATTTTATAAACGAATTTAAATATGTTGCCTAACCTAACTCCACCTAACCTAACCTTGTCGTAAATGGTTCGTGGGGCTATCCGTTCACTTTTCTAATTTTTAAAAACGAATTTAATTGTGTTGCCTAACCTAACTCAACCTAACCTAACCTTGTCATGAATGGTTCCTGGGGCTATCCGTGCTTTTTTCTAGTTTTATAAACGAATTTAACTATGTAGCCTAACCTAACTCAACCCAACCTAACTTTGCCGTGAATGGTTCGTGGGGCTATCCGTGCATTTTTCTAATTTTATAAACGAATTTAACTATGTTGCCTAACCTAACTCAACCTAACTTAACCTTGCCGTGAATGGTTCGTCGGGATATCCGTGCATTTTTCTAATTTAAAAAACGAATTTAACTATGTTGCCTAACCTAACTCAACCTAACCTAACCTTTTCGTGAATGGTTCGTGGGGCTATCCGTGCTTTTTTCTAATTTTATAAACGAATTTAACTATGTTGCCTAACCTAACTCAACCTAACCTAACCTTGCCGTGAATGGTTCGTGGGGTTATGGGTTTTTTTTTCTAATTTTATAAACGAATTTAACTATGTTGCCTAACCTAACTCAACCTAACCTAACCTTTCCGTGAATGGTTCGTGGGGTTATCCGTGCATTTTACTAATTTTTAAAAACGAGTTTCACTATGTTGCCTAACCTAACTAAACATAATCTAACCTTTTCGTGAATGATTCGTGGGGCTATCCTTGAATTTTACTAATTTTTATAAACGAATTTAACTATGTTGCCTAACCTAACTCAACCTAACCTAACCTTTTCGTGAATGGTTCGTGGGGCTATCCGTGCTTTTTTGTAATTTTATAAAACGAATTTAACTATGTTGCTTAACCTAACTCAACCTAACTTAACCTTGCCGTGAATGGTTCGTGGGGCTATCCGTGCTTTTTTGTAATTTTTTAAAACAAATTTAACTATGTTGATTAACCTAACTCAACCTAACCTAACCTTGCCGTGAATGGTTCGTGGGGCTATCCGTGATTTTTTCTAATTTTATAAACGAATTTAACTATGTTGCCGAACCTAACTCAACCTAACTTAACCTTGTCGTGAATGGTTCGTGGGGCTATCCATGCATTTTTCTAATTTTTGAAACGAAATTAACTATGTTGCCTAACCTAACTCAACCTAACCTAACCTTCTCGTGAATGGTTCGTGGGGCTATCCGTGCATTCCTTTCTAATTTTTAAAACGATTTTAACTATGTTGCCTAACCTAACTCAACCAAACCTAACCTTGCCGTGAATAGTTCGTGGGGCTATCCCTGCATTTTTCTAATTTTTAAAACGATTTTAACTTCGTTGCCCAACCAAACTCAACCTAACCTAACCTTACCGTGAATAGTTCGTGGGGCTATCCCTGCATTTTTCTAATTTTTAAAAACAAATTTAAATATGTTGCCTAAATTAACTCAACCTAACGTAACCTTGCCGTGAATGGTTCGTGGGGCTATCCGAGCATTTCTTCTAGTTTCAAAAACGAATTTAACTATGTTGCCTAACCTAACTCAACCTAACCTAACCTTGCCGTGAATGGTACGTGGGGCTATCCTTGTATTCCTTTCTAATTTTAAAAACGATTTTAACTATCTTGCCTAACCTAACTCAATCTAACCTAACCTTCTCGTGAATGGTTCGTGGGGCTATCCATGCATTTTTCTAATTTTTGAAACGAAATTAACTATGTTGCCTAACCTAACTCAACCTAACCTAACCTTGTCGTGAATGGTTCGTGGGGCTATCCGTGCTTTTTTCTAATTTTATAAACGAATTTAACTATGTTGCCTAACCTAACTCAACCTAACCTAACCTTGTCGTGAATGGTTCGTGGGGCTATCCGTCCCTTTTTTCTAATTTTATAAACGAATTTAACTATGTTGCCTAACCTAACTCAACCTAAAGTAACCTTGTCGTGAATGGTTCGTCGGGCTATCCGTGCTTTTTTCTAATTTTATAAACGAATTTAACTATGTTGCCTAACCTAACTCAACCTAACCTAACCTTGCCGTGAATGGTTCGTTTAGCTATCCGTGCTTTTTTCTAATTTTATAAACGAATTTAACTATGTTGCCTAACCTAACTCAACCTAACCTAACCTTGTCGTGAATGGTTCGTGGGGCTATCCATGCATTTTTCTAATTTTTGAAACGAAATTAACTATGTTGCCTAACCTAACTCAACCTAACCTAACCTTCTCGTGAGTGGTTCGTGGGGCTATCCGTGCATTCCTTTCTAATTTTTAAAACGATTTTAACTATGTTGCCTAACCTAACTCAACCTAACCTAACCTTGCCGTGAATAGTTCGTGGGGCTATCCCTGCATTTTTTAAATTTTTAAAACGATTTTAACTATCTTTCCTAACCTAACTCAACCTAACCTAACCTTGCCGTGAATGGTTCGTGGGGCTATACTCTTTTTTTCTAATTTTATAAACGAATTTTACTATGTAGCCTAACCTAACTCAACCTAACCTAACCTTGCCGAGAATGGTTCGTCGGGCTATCCGTGCATTTTTCTAATTTTAAAAAACGAATTTAACTATGTTGCCTAACCTAACTGAACCTAACCTAACCTTGTTGTGAATGGTTCGTGGGGCTATCCGTGAATTTTACTAATTTTTAAAAACGAATTTATCTATGTTGCCTAACCTAAATCAACCTAACCTAACCTTGTCGTGAATGGTTCGTGGGGCTATCCGTGCTTTTTTCTAATTTTATAAACGAATTTAACTATGTTGCCTAACCTAACTCAACCTAACCTAACCTTGTCGTGAATGGTTCGTAGGGCTATCCGTGCTTTTTTCTAATTTTATAAACGAATTTAACTATGTTGCCTAACCTAACTCAACCTAACCTAACCTTGTCGTGAATGGTTCGTGGGGCTATCCGTCCCTTTTTTCTAATTTTATAAACGAATTTAACTATGTTGCCTTACCTAACTCAACATAAAGTAACCTTGTCGTGAATGGTTCGTCGGGCTATAAGTGCTTTTTTCTAAATTTATAAACGAATTTAACTATGTTGCCTAACCTAACTCAACCTAACCTAACCTTCTCGTGAGTGGTTCGTGGGGCTATCCTTGCATTCCTTTCTAATTTTTAAAAAGATTTTAACTATGTTGCCTAACCTAACTCAACCTAACCTAAGCTTGCCGTGAATAGTTCGTTGGGCTATCCCTGCATTTTTCTAATTTTTAAAACGATTTTAACTATGTTGCCCAACCAAACTCAACCTAACCTAACCTTACCGTGAATAGTTCGTGGGGCTATCCCTGCATTTTTCTAATTTTTAAAAACAAATTTAACTATCTTGCCTAAATTAACTCAACCTAACGTAACCTTGCCGTGAATGGTTCGTGGGGCTATCCGAGCATTTCTTCTAGTTTCAAAAACGAATTTACCTATGTTGCCTAACCTAACTCAACCTAACCTAACCTTGCCGTGAATGGTACGTGGGGCTATCCTTGTATTCCTTTCTAATTTTTAAAACGATTTTAACTATCTTTCCTAACCTAACTCAACCTAACCTAACCTTGCCGTGAATGGTTCGTGGGGCTATACTCTTTTTTTCTAATTTTATAAACGAATTTTACTATGTAGCCTAACCTTACTCAACCAATCCTAACCTTGTCGTGAATGGTTCGTGGGGCTATCCGTGCTTTTTTCTAATTTTATAAACGAATTTAACTATGTAGCTTAACCTAACTCAACCTAACCTAACCTTGCCGTGAATGGTTCGTCGGGCTATCCGTGCATTTTTCTAATTTTATAAAACGAATTTAACTATGTTGCCTAACCTAACTCAACCTAACCTAACCTTGCCGTGAATGGTTCGTGGGGCTCTACGTGCTTTATTCTAATTTTATAAACGAATTTAACTATGTTGCCTAACCTAACTCAACCTAACCTAACCTTGTGAATGGTTCGTGGGGCTGTCCGTGCTTTTTTCTAATTTTATATACGAATTTAACTGTGTTGCCTAACATAACTCAACCTAACCTAACCTTGCCATGAATGGTTCGTGGGGCTATCCGTGCTTTTTTCTAATTTTATAAACGAATTTAACTATGTAGCCTAACCTAACTCAACCTAAACTAACCTTGTCGTGAACGGTTCGTGGGGCTATCCGTGCTTTTTTCTAATTTTATAAACGAATTTAAATATGTTGCCTAAACTAAATCCACCTAACCTAACCTTGTCGTAAATGGTTCGTGGGGCTATCCGTTCACTTTTCTAATTTTTAAAAACGAATTTAATTGTGTTGCCTAACCTAACTCAACCTAACCTAACCTTGTCATGAATGGTTCCTGGGGCTATCCGTGCTTTTTTCTAGTTTTATAAACGAATTTAACTATGTAGCCTAACCTAACTCAACCCAACCTAACTTTGCCATGAATGGTTCGTGGGGCTATCCGTGCATTTTTCTAATTTTATAAACGAATTTAACTATGTTGCCTAACCTAACTCAACCTAACTTAACCTTGCCGTGAATGGTTCGTCGGGATATCCGTGCATTTTTCTAATTTAAAAAACGAATTTAACTATGTTGCCTAACCTAACTCAACCTAACCTAACCTTTTCGTGAATGGTTCGAGGGGCTATCCGTGCTTTTTTCTAATTTTATAAACGAATTTAACTATGTTGCCTAACCTAACTCAACCTAACCTAACCTTGCCGTGAATGGTTCGTGGGGTTATCCGTGCTTTTTTCTAATTTTATAAACGAATTTAACTATGTTGCCTAACCTAACTCAACCTAACCTAACCTTGCCGTGAATGGTTCGTGGGGTTATCCGTGCATTTTACTAATTTTTAAAAACGAGTTTCACTATGTTGCCTAACCTAACTAAACATAATCTAACCCTTTCGTGAATGATTCGTGGGGCTATCCTTGAATTTTACTAATTTTTATAAACGAATTTAACTATGTTGCCTAACCTAACTCAACCTAACCTAACCTTTTCGTGAATGGTTCGTGGGGCTATCCGTGCTTTTTTCTAATTTTATAAACGAATTTAACTATGTTGCCTAACCTAACTCAACCTAACCTAACCTTGTCGTAAATGGTTCGTGGGGCTATCCGTGCTTTTTTCTAATTTATTAAAACGAATTTAACTATGTTGCCTAACCTAACTCAACCTAACCTAACCTTGTCGTGAATGGTTCGTGGGGCTATCCGTGCTTTTTTCTAGTTTTATAAACGAATTTAACTATGTTGCCTAACCTAACTCAACCTAACTTAACCTTGCCGTGAATGGTTCGTGGGGCTATCCGTGCTTTTTTCTAATTTTATAAACGAATTTAACTATGTTGCCTAACCTAACTCAACCTAACCTAACCTTGTCGTGAATGGTTCGTGGGGCTCTACGTGCTTTTTTGTAATTTTATAAAACGAATTTAACTATGTTGCCTAACCTAACTCAACCTAACTTAACCTTGCCGTGAATGGTTCGTGGGGCTATCCGTGCTTTTTTGTAATTTTTGAAACGAAATTAACTATGTTGCCTAACCTAACTCAACCTAACCTAACCTTCTCGTGAATGGTTCGTGGGGCTATCCGTGCATTCCTTTCTAATTTTTAAAACGATTTTAACTATGTTGCCTAACCTAACTCAACCAAACCTATCCTTGCCGTGAATAGTTCGTGGGGCTATCCCTGCATTTTTCTAATTTTTAAAACGATTTTAACTTCGTTGCCCAACCAAACTCAACCTAACCTAACCTTACCGTGAATAGTTCGTGGGGCTATCCCTGCATTTTTCTAATTTTTAAAAACAAATTTAACTATGTTGCCTAAATTAACTCAACCTAACGTAACCTTGCCGTGAATGGTTCGCGGGGCTATCCGAGCATTTCTTCTAGTTTCAAAAACGAATTTAACTATGTTGCCTAACCTAACTCAACCTAACCTAACCTTGCCGTGAATGGTACGTGGGGCTATCCTTGTATTCCTTTCTAATTTTTAAAACGATTTTAACTATCTTGCCTAACCTAACTCAATCTAACCTAACCTTGCCGTGAATGGTTCGTGGGGCTATACTCTTTTTTCTAATTTTATAAACGTATTTTACTATGTAGCTTAACCTAACTCAACCTAACCTAACCTTGCCGTGAAAGGTTCGTCGGGCTATCCGTGCATTTTTCTAGTTTTATAAACGAATTTAACTATGTTGCCTAACCTAACTCAACCTAACCCAACCTTGCCGTGAATGGTTCGTGGGGCTATCCATGCATTTTTCTAATTTTATATACGAATTTAACTGTGTTGCCTAACATAACTCAACCTAACCTAACCTTGCCTTGAATGGTTCGTGGGGCTATCCGTGCTTTTTTTTTTATAAACGAATTTAACTATGTAGCCTAACCTAACTCAACCTAAACTAACCTTGTCGTGAATGGTTCGTGGGGCTATCCGTGCTTTTTTCTAATTTTATAAACGAATTTAAATATGTTGCCTAACCTAACTCCACCTAACCTAACCTTGTCGTAAATGGTTCGTGGGGCTATCCGTTCACTTTTCTAATTTTTAAAAACGAATTTAATTGTGTTGCCTAACCTAACTCAACCTAACCTAACCTTGTCATGAATGGTTCCTGGGGCTATCCGTGCTTTTTTCTAGTTTTATAAACGAATTTAACTATGTAGCCTAACCTAACTCAACCCAACCTAACTTTGCCGTGAATGGTTCGTGGGGCTATCCGTGCATTTTTCTAATTTTATAAACGAATTTAACTATGTTGCCTAACCTAACTCAACCTAACCTAACCTTGCCGTGAATGGTTCGTCGGGATATCCGTGCATTTTTCTAATTTAAAAAACGAATTTAACTATGTTGCCTAACCTAACTCAACCTAACCTAACCTTTTCGTGAATGGTTCGTGGGGCTATCCGTGCTTTTTTCTAATTTTATAAACGAATTTAACTATGTTGCCTAACCTAACTCAACCTAACCTAACCTTGCCGTGAATGGTTCGTGGGGTTATCCGTGCATTTTACTAATTTTAAAAACGAGTTTCACTATGTTGCCTAACCTAACTAAACATAATCTAACCTTTTCGTGAATGATTCGTGGGGCTATCCTTGAATTTTACTAATTTTTATAAACGAATTTAACTATGTTGCCTAACCTAACTCAACCTAACCTAACCTTTTCGTGAATGGTTTGTGGAGCTATCCGTGCTTTTTTCTAATTTTATAAGCGAATTTAACTATGTTGCCTAACCTAACTCAACCTAACCTAACCTTGTCGTAAATGGTTCGTGGGGCTATCCGTGCTTTTTTCTAATTTATTAAAACGAATTTAACTATGTTGCCTAACCTAACTCAACCTAACCTAACCTTGTCGTGAATGGTTCGTGGGGCTATCCGTGCTTTTTTCTAGTTTTATAAACGAATTTAACTATGTTGCCTAACCTAACTCAACCTAACCTAACCTTGCCGTGAATGGTTCGTGGGGCTATCCGTGCTTTTTTCTAATTTTATAAACGAATTTAACTATGTTGCCTAACCTAACTCAACCTAACCTAACCTTGTCGTGAATGGTTCGTGGGGCTCTACGTGCTTTTTTGTAATTTTATAAAACGAATTTAACTATGTTGCCTAACCTAACTCAACCTAACTTAACCTTGCCGTGAATGGTTCGTGGGGCTATCCGTGCTTTTTTGTAATTTTTTAAAACGAATTTAACTATGTTGATTAACCTAACTCAACCTAACCTAACCTTGCCGTGAATGGTTCGTGGGGCTATCCGTGATTTTTTCTAATTTTATAAACGAATTTAACTATGTTGCCTAACCTAACTCAACCTAACCTAACCTTGTCGTGAATGGTTCGTGGGGCTATCCATGCATTTTTCTAATTTTTGAAACGAAATTAACTATGTTGCCTAACCTAACTCAACCTAACCTAACCTTCTCGTGAATGGTTCGTGGGGCTATCCGTGCATTCCTTTCTAATTTTTAAAACGATTTAAACTATGTTGCCTAACCTAACTCAACCAAACCTAACCTTGCCGTGAATAGTTCGTGGGGCTATCCCTGCATTTTTCTAATTTTATAAGCGAATTTAACTATGTTGCCTAACCTAACTCAACCTAACCTAACCTTGTCGTAAATGGTTCGTGGGGCTATCCGTGCTTTTTTCTAATTTATTAAAACGAATTTAACTATGTTGCCTAACCTAACTCAACCTAACCTAACCTTGTCGTGAATGGTTCGTGGGGCTATCCGTGCTTTTTTCTAGTTTTATAAACGAATTTAACTATGTTGCCTAACCTAACTCAACCTAACCTAACCTTGCCGTGAATGGTTCGTGGGGCTATCCGTGCTTTTTTCTAATTTTATAAACGAATTTAACTATGTTGCCTAACCTAACTCAACCTAACCTAACCTTGTCGTGAATGGTTCGTGGGGCTCTACGTGCTTTTTTGTAATTTTATAAAACGAATTTAACTATGTTGCCTAACCTAACTCAACCTAACCTAACCTTGTCGTGAATGGTTCGTGGGGCTCTACGTGCTTTTTTGTAATTTTATAAACGAATTTCACTATGTTGCCTAACCTAACTCAATCTAACCTAACCTTGCCGTGAATGGTTCGTTTAGCTATCCGTGCTTTTTTCTAATTTTATAAACGAATTTAACTATGTTGCCTAACCTAACTCAACCTAACCTAACCTTGTCGTGAATGGTTCGTGGGGCTATCCATGCATTTTTCTAATTTTTGAAACGAAATTAACTATGTTGCCTAACCTAACTCAACCTAACCTAACCTTCTCGTGAGTGGTTCGTGGGGCTCTACGTGCTTTTTTGTAATTTTATAAACGAATTTCACTATGTTGCCTAACCTAACTCAATCTAACCTAACCTTGCCGTGAATGGTTCGTTTAGCTATCCGTGCTTTTTTCTAATTTTATAAACGAATTTAACTATGTTGCCTAACCTAACTCAACCTAACCTAACCTTGTCGTGAATGGTTCGTGGGGCTATCCATGCATTTTTCTAATTTTTGAAACGAAATTAACTATGTTGCCTAACCTAACTCAACCTAACCTAACCTTCTCGTGAGTGGTTCGTGGGGCTATCCGTGCATTCCTTTCTAATTTTTAAAACGATTTTAACTATGTTGCCTAACCTAACTCAACCTAACCTAATTTTGCCGTGAATAGTTCGTGGGGCTATCCCTGCATTTTTCTAATTTTTAAAACGATTTTAACTATGTTGCCCAACCAAACTCAACCTAACCTAACCTTACCGTGAATAGTTCGTGGGGCTATCCCTGCATTTTTCTAATTTTTAAAAACAAATTTAACTATCTTGCCTAAATTAACTCAACCTAACGTAACCTTGCCGTGAATGGTTCGTGGGGCTATCCGAGCTTTTCTTCTAGTTTCAAAAACGAATTTACCTATGTTGCCTAACCTAACTCAACCTAACCTAACCTTGCCGTGAATGGTACGTGGGGCTATCCTTGTATTCCTTTCTAATTTTTAAAACGATTTTAACTATCTTTCCTAACCTAACTCAATCTAACCTAACCTTGCCGTGAATGGTTCGTGGGGCTATACTCTTTTTTTCTAATTTTATAAACGAATTTTACTATGTAGCCTAACCTAACTCAACATATCCTAACCTTGTCGTGAATGGTTCGTGGGGCTATCCGTGCTTTTTTCTAATTTTATAAACGAATTTAACTATGTAGCTTAACCTAACTCAACCTAACCTAACCTTGCCGTGAATGGTTCGTCGGGCTATCCGTGCATTTTTCTAATTTTATAAAACGAATTTAACTATGTTGCCTAACCTAACTCAACCTAACCTAACCTTGCCGTGAATGGTTCGTGGGGCTCTACGTGCTTTCTTCTAATTTTATAAACGAATTTAACTATGTTGCCTAACCTAACTCAATCTAACCTAACCTTGTGAATAGTTCGTGGGGCTGTCAGTGCTTTTTTCTAATTTTATATACGAATTTAACTGTGTTGCCTAACATAACTCAACCTAACCTAACCTTGCCTTGAATGGTTCGTGGGGCTATCCGTGCTTTTTTTTTTTATAAACGAATTTAACTATGTAGCCTAACCTAACTCAACCTAAACTAACCTTGTCGTGAATGGTTCGTGGGGCTATCCGTGCTTTTTTCTAATTTTATAAACGAATTTAAATATGTTGCCTAACCTAACTCCACCTAACCTAACCTTGTCGTAAATGGTTCGTGGGGCTATCCGTTCACTTTTCTAATTTTTAAAAACGAATTTAATTGTGTTGCCTAACCTAACTCAACCTAACCTAACCTTGTCATGAATGGTTCCTGGGGCTATCCGTGCTTTTTTCTAGTTTTATAAACGAATTTAACTTTGTAGCCTAACCTAACTCAACCCAATCTAACTTTGCCGTGAATGGTTCGTGGGGCTATCCGTGCATTTTTCTAATTTTATAAACGAATTTAACTATGTTGCCTAACCTAACTCAACCTAACCTAACCTTGCCGTGAATGGTTCGTCGGGATATCCGTGCATTTTTCTAATTTAAAAAACGAATTTAACTATGTTGCCTAACCTAACTCAACCTAACCTAACCTTTTCGTGAATGGTTCGTGGGGCTATCCGTGCTTTTTTCTAATTTTATAAACGAATTTAACTATGTTGCCTAACCTAACTCAACCTAACCTAACCTTGCCGTGAATGGTTCGTGGGGTTATCCGTGCATTTTACTAATTTTAAAAACGAGTTTCACTATGTTGCCTAACCTAACTAAACATAATCTAACCTTTTCGTGAATGATTCGTGGGGCTATCCTTGAATTTTACTAATTTGTATAAACGAATTTAACTATGTTGCCTAACCTAACTCAACCTAACCTAACCTTGTCGTAAATGGTTCGTGGGGCTATCCGTGCTTTTTTCTAATTTATTAAAACGAATTTAACTATGTTGCCTAACCTAACTCAACCTAACCTAACCTTGTCGTGAATGGTTCGTGGGGCTATCCGTGCTTTTTTCTAGTTTTATAAACGAAATTAACTATGTTGCCTAACCTAACTCAACCTAACCTAACCTTGCCGTGAATGGTTCGTGGGGCTATCCGTGCTTTTTTCTAATTTTATAAACGAATTTAACTATGTTGCCTAACCTAACTCAACCTAACCTAACCTTGTCGTGAATGGTTCGTGGGGCTCTACGTGCTTTTTTGTAATTTTATAAAACGAATTTAACTATGTTGCCTAACCTAACTCAACCTAACTTAACCTTGCCGTGAATGGTTCGTGGGGCTATCCGTGCTTTTTTGTAATTTTTTAAAACGAATTTAACTATGTTGATTAACCTAACTCAACCTAACCTAACCTTGCCGTGAATGGTTCGTGGGGCTATCCGTGATTTTTTATAATTTTATAAACGAATTTAACTATGTTGCCTAACCTAACTCAACCTAACCTAACCTTGTCGTGAATGGTTCGTGGGGCTATCCATGCATTTTTCTAATTTTTGAAACGAAATTAACTATGTTGCCTAACCTAACTCAACCTAACCTAACCTTCTCGTGAATGGTTCGTGGGGCTATCCGTGCATTCCTTTCTAATTTTTAAAACGATTTAAACTATGTTGCCTAACCTAACTCAACCAAACCTAACCTTGCCGTGAATGGTTCGTGGGGCTATACTCTTTTTTTCTAATTTTATAAACGAATTTTACAATGTAGCCTAACCTAACTCAACCTAACCTAACCTTGTCGTGAATGGTTCGTGGAGCTATCCGTGCTCTTTTCTAATTTTATAAACGAATTTAACTATGTAGCTTAACCTAACTCAACCTAACCTAACCTTGGCGTGAATGGTTCGTCGGGCTATCCGTGCATTTTTCTAATTTTATAAAACGAATTTATCTATGTTGCCTAACCTAACTCAACCTAACATAACCTTGCCGTGAATGGTTCGTGGGGCTCTACGTGCTTTCTTCTAATTTTATAAACGAATTTAACTATGTTGCCTAACCTAACTCAACCTAACCTAACCTTGTGAATGATTCGTGGGGCTGTCCGTGATTTTTTCTAATTTTATATACGAATTTAACTGTGTTGCCTAACCTAACTCAACCTAACCTAACCTTGCCTTGAATGGTTCGTGGGGCTATCCGTGCTTTTTTCTAATTTTTTAAACGAATTTAACTATGTAGCCTAACCTAACTCAACCTAACCTAACCTTGTCGTGAATCGTTCGTGGGGCTATCCGTGCTTTTTTCTAAGTTTATAAACGAATTTAAATATGTTGCCTAACCTAACTCCACCTAACTTAACCTTGTCGTAAATCGTTCGTGGGGCTATCCGTGCACTTTTCTAATTTTTAAAAACGAATTTAATTGTGTTGCCTAACCTAACTCAACCTAACCTAACCTTGTCGTGAATGGTTCCTGGGGCTATCCGTGCTTTTTTCTAATTTTATAAACGAATTTAACTATGTTGCCTAACCTAACTCAACCTAACCTAACCTTGCCGTGAATGGTTCGTTAGGATATCCGTGCATTTTTCTAATTTTAAAAAACGAATTTAACTATGTTGCCTAACCTAACTGAACCTAACCTAACCTTGTTGTGAATGGTTCGTGGGGCTATCCGTGAATTTTACTAATTTTTAAAAACGAATTTATCTATGTTGCCTAACCTAAATCAACCTAACCTAACCTTGTCGTGAATGGTTCGTCGGGCTATCCGTGCATTTTTCTAATTTTATAAAACGAATTTAACTATGTTGCCTAACCTAACTCAACCTAACCTAACCTTGCCGTGAATGGTTCGTGGGGCTCTACGTGCTTTCTTCTAATTTTATAAACGAATTTAACTATGTTGCCTAACCTAACTCAACCTAACCTAACCTTGTGAATGGTTCGTGGGGCTGTCCGTGCTTTTTTCTAATTTTATATACGAATTTAACTGTGTTGCCTAACATAACTCAACCTAACCTAACCTTGCCTTGAATGGTTCTTGGGGCTATCCGTGCTTTTTTCTAATTTTATAAACGAATTTAACTATGTAGCCTAACCTAACTCAACCTAAACTAACCTTGTCGTGAATGGTTCGTGGGGCTATCCGTGCTTTTTTCTAATTTTATAAACGAATTTAAATATGTTGCCTAACCTAACTCCACCTAACCTAACCTTGTCGTAAATGGTTCGTGGGGCTATCCGTTCACTTTTCTAATTTTTAAAAACGAATTTAATTGTGTTGCCTAACCTAACTCAACCTAACCTAACCTTGTCATGAATGGTTCCTGGGGCTATCCGTGCTTTTTTCTAGTTTTATAAACGAATTTAACTATGTAGCCTAACCTAACTCAACCCAACCTAACTTTGCCGTGAATGGTTCGTGGGGCTATCCGTGCATTTTTCTAATTTTATAAACGAATTTAACTATGTTGCCTAACCTAACTCAACCTAACTTAACCTTGCCGTGAATGGTTCGTCGGGATATCCGTGCATTTTTCTAATTTAAAAAACGAATTTAACTATGTTGCCTAACCTAACTCAACCTAACCTAACCTTTTCGTGAATGGTTCGTGGGGCTATCCGTGCTTTTTTCTAATTTTATAAACGAATTTAACTATGTTGCCTAACCTAACTCAACCTAACCTAACCTTGCCGTGAATGGTTCGTGGGGTTATGGGTTTTTTTTTCTAATTTTATAAACGAATTTAACTATGTTGCCTAACCTAACTCAACCTAACCTAACCTTTCCGTGAATGGTTCGTGGGGTTATCCGTGCATTTTACTAATTTTTAAAAACGAGTTTCACTATGTTGCCTAACCTAACTAAACATAATCTAACCTTTTCGTGAATGATTCGTGGGGCTATCCTTGAATTTTACTAATTTTTATAAACGAATTTAACTATGTTGCCTAACCTAACTCAACCTAACCTAACCTTTTCGTGAATGGTTCGTGGGGCTATCCGTGCTTTTTTGTAATTTTATAAACGAATTTAACTATGTTGCCTAACCTAACTCAACCTAACCTAACCTTGTCGTGAATGGTTCGTGGGGCTCTACGTGCTTTTTTGTAATTTTATAAAACGAATTTAACTATGTTGCCTAACCTAACTCAACCTAACTTAACCTTGCCGTGAATGGTTCGTGGGGCTATCCGTGCTTTTTTGTAATTTTTTAAAACGAATTTAACTTTGTTGATTAACCTAACTCAACCTAACCTAACCTTGCCGTGAATGGTTCGTGGGGCTATCCGTGATTTTTTCTAATTTTATAAACGAATTTAACTATGTTGCCTAACCTAACTCAACCTAACCTAACCTTGTCGTGAATGGTTCGTGGGGCTATCCATGCATTTTTCTAATTTTTGAAACGAAATTAACTATGTTGCCTAACCTAACTCAACCTAACCTAACCTTCTCGTGAATGGTTCGTGGGGCTATCCGTGCATTCCTTTCTAATTTTTAAAACGATTTAAACTATGTTGCCTAACCTAACTCAACCAAACCTAACCTTGCCGTGAATAGTTCGTGGGGCTATCCCTGCATTTTTCTAATTTTATAAGCGAATTTAACTATGTTGCCTAACCTAACTCAACCTAACCTAACCTTGTCGTAAATGGTTCGTGGGGCTATCCGTGCTTTTTTCTAATTTATTAAAACGAATTTAACTATGTTGCCTAACCTAACTCAACCTAACCTAACCTTGTCGTGAATGGTTCGTGGGGCTATCCGTGCTTTTTTCTAGTTTTATAAACGAATTTAACTATGTTGCCTAACCTAACTCAACCTAACCTAACCTTGCCGTGAATGGTTCGTGGGGCTATCCGTGCTTTTTTCTAATTTTATAAACGAATTTAACTATGTTGCCTAACCTAACTCAACCTAACCTAACCTTGTCGTGAATGGTTCGTGGGGCTCTACGTGCTTTTTTGTAATTTTATAAAACGAATTTAACTATGTTGCCTAACCTAACTCAACCTAACCTAACCTTGTCGTGAATGGTTCGTGGGGCTCTACGTGCTTTTTTGTAATTTTATAAACGAATTTCACTATGTTGCCTAACCTAACTCAATCTAACCTAACCTTGCCGTGAATGGTTCGTTTAGCTATCCGTGCTTTTTTCTAATTTTATAAACGAATTTAACTATGTTGCCTAACCTAACTCAACCTAACCTAACCTTGTCGTGAATGGTTCGTGGGGCTATCCATGCATTTTTCTAATTTTTGAAACGAAATTAACTATGTTGCCTAACCTAACTCAACCTAACCTAACCTTCTCGTGAGTGGTTCGTGGGGCTCTACGTGCTTTTTTGTAATTTTATAAACGAATTTCACTATGTTGCCTAACCTAACTCAATCTAACCTAACCTTGCCGTGAATGGTTCGTTTAGCTATCCGTGCTTTTTTCTAATTTTATAAACGAATTTAACTATGTTGCCTAACCTAACTCAACCTAACCTAACCTTGTCGTGAATGGTTCGTGGGGCTATCCATGCATTTTTCTAATTTTTGAAACGAAATTAACTATGTTGCCTAACCTAACTCAACCTAACCTAACCTTCTCGTGAGTGGTTCGTGGGGCTATCCGTGCATTCCTTTCTAATTTTTAAAACGATTTTAACTATGTTGCCTAACCTAACTCAACCTAACCTAATTTTGCCGTGAATAGTTCGTGGGGCTATCCCTGCATTTTTCTAATTTTTAAAACGATTTTAACTATGTTGCCCAACCAAACTCAACCTAACCTAACCTTACCGTGAATAGTTCGTGGGGCTATCCCTGCATTCTTCTAATTTTTAAAAACAAATTTAACTATCTTGCCTACATTAACTCAACCTAACGTAACCTTGCCGTGAATGGTTCGTGGGGCTATCCGAGCTTTTCTTCTAGTTTCAAAAACGAATTTACCTATGTTGCCTAACCTAACTCAACCTAACCTAACCTTGCCGTGAATGGTACGTGGGGCTATCCTTGTATTCCTTTCTAATTTTTAAAACGATTTTAACTATCTTTCCTAACCTAACTCAATCTAACCTAACCTTGCCGTGAATGGTTCGTGGGGCTATACTCTTTTTTTCTAATTTTATAAACGAATTTTACTATGTAGCCTAACCTAACTCAACATATCCTAACCTTGTCGTGAATGGTTCGTGGGGCTATCCGTGCTTTTTTCTAATTTTATAAACGAATTTAACTATGTAGCTTAACCTAACTCAACCTAACCTAACCTTGCCGTGAATGGTTCGTCGGGCTATCCGTGCATTTTTCTAATTTTATAAAACGAATTTAACTATGTTGCCTAACCTAACTCAACCTAACCTAACCTTGCCGTGAATGGTTCGTGGGGCTCTACGTGCTTTCTTCTAATTTTATAAACGAATTTAACTATGTTGCCTAACCTAACTCAATCTAACCTAACCTTGTGAATAGTTCGTGGGGCTGTCAGTGCTTTTTTCTAATTTTATATACGAATTTAACTGTGTTGCCTAACATAACTCAACCTAACCTAACCTTGCCTTGAATGGTTCGTGGGGCTATCCGTGCTTTTTTTTTTTATAAACGAATTTAACTATGTAGCCTAACCTAACTCAACCTAAACTAACCTTGTCGTGAATGGTTCGTGGGGCTATCCGTGCTTTTTTCTAATTTTATAAACGAATTTAAATATGTTGCCTAACCTAACTCCACCTAACCTAACCTTGTCGTAAATGGTTCGTGGGGCTATCCGTTCACTTTTCTAATTTTTAAAAACGAATTTAATTGTGTTGCCTAACCTAACTCAACCTAACCTAACCTTGTCATGAATGGTTCCTGGGGCTATCCGTGCTTTTTTCTAGTTTTATAAACGAATTTAACTTTGTAGCCTAACCTAACTCAACCCAATCTAACTTTGCCGTGAATGGTTCGTGGGGCTATCCGTGCATTTTTCTAATTTTATAAACGAATTTAACTATGTTGCCTAACCTAACTCAACCTAACCTAACCTTGCCGTGAATGGTTCGTCGGGATATCCGTGCATTTTTCTAATTTAAAAAACGAATTTAACTATGTTGCCTAACCTAACTCAACCTAACCTAACCTTTTCGTGAATGGTTCGTGGGGCTATCCGTGCTTTTTTCTAATTTTATAAACGAATTTAACTATGTTGCCTAACCTAACTCAACCTAACCTAACCTTGCCGTGAATGGTTCGTGGGGTTATCCGTGCATTTTACTAATTTTAAAAACGAGTTTCACTATGTTGCCTAACCTAACTAAACATAATCTAACCTTTTCGTGAATGATTCGTGGGGCTATCCTTGAATTTTACTAATTTGTATAAACGAATTTAACTATGTTGCCTAACCTAACTCAACCTAACCTAACCTTGTCGTAAATGGTTCGTGGGGCTATCCGTGCTTTTTTCTAATTTATTAAAACGAATTTAACTATGTTGCCTAACCTAACTCAACCTAACCTAACCTTGTCGTGAATGGTTCGTGGGGCTATCCGTGCTTTTTTCTAGTTTTATAAACGAAATTAACTATGTTGCCTAACCTAACTCAACCTAACCTAACCTTGCCGTGAATGGTTCGTGGGGCTATCCGTGCTTTTTTCTAATTTTATAAACGAATTTAACTATGTTGCCTAACCTAACTCAACCTAACCTAACCTTGTCGTGAATGGTTCGTGGTGCTCTACGTGCTTTTTTGTAATTTTATAAAACGAATTTAACTATGTTGCCTAACCTAACTCAACCTAACTTAACCTTGCCGTGAATGGTTCGTGGGGCTATCCGTGCTTTTTTGTAATTTTTTAAAACGAATTTAACTATGTTGATTAACCTAACTCAACCTAACCTAACCTTGCCGTGAATGGTTCGTGGGGCTATCCGTGATTTTTTATAATTTTATAAACGAATTTAACTATGTTGCCTAACCTAACTCAACCTAACCTAACCTTGTCGTGAATGGTTCGTGGGGCTATCCATGCATTTTTCTAATTTTTGAAACGAAATTAACTATGTTGCCTAACCTAACTCAACCTAACCTAACCTTCTCGTGAATGGTTCGTGGGGCTATCCGTGCATTCCTTTCTAATTTTTAAAACGATTTAAACTATGTTGCCTAACCTAACTCAACCAAACCTAACCTTGCCGTGAATGGTTCGTGGGGCTATACTCTTTTTTTCTAATTTTATAAACGAATTTTACAATGTAGCCTAACCTAACTCAACCTAACCTAACCTTGTCGTGAATGGTTCGTGGAGCTATCCGTGCTCTTTTCTAATTTTATAAACGAATTTAACTATGTAGCTTAACCTAACTCAACCTAACCTAACCTTGGCGTGAATGGTTCGTCGGGCTATCCGTGCATTTTTCTAATTTTATAAAACGAATTTATCTATGTTGCCTAACCTAACTCAACCTAACATAACCTTGCCGTGAATGGTTCGTGGGGCTCTACGTGCTTTCTTCTAATTTTATAAACGAATTTAACTATGTTGCCTAACCTAACTCAACCTAACCTAACCTTGTGAATGATTCGTGGGGCTGTCCGTGATTTTTTCTAATTTTATATACGAATTTAACTGTGTTGCCTAACCTAACTCAACCTAACCTAACCTTGCCTTGAATGGTTCGTGGGGCTATCCGTGCTTTTTTCTAATTTTTTAAACGAATTTAACTATGTAGCCTAACCTAACTCAACCTAACCTAACCTTGTCGTGAATCGTTCGTGGGGCTATCCGTGCTTTTTTCTAAGTTTATAAACGAATTTAAATATGTTGCCTAACCTAACTCCACCTAACTTAACCTTGTCGTAAATCGTTCGTGGGGCTATCCGTGCACTTTTCTAATTTTTAAAAACGAATTTAATTGTGTTGCCTAACCTAACTCAACCTAACCTAACCTTGTCGTGAATGGTTCCTGGGGCTATCCGTGCTTTTTTCTAATTTTATAAACGAATTTAACTATGTTGCCTAACCTAACTCAACCTAACCTAACCTTGCCGTGAATGGTTCGTTAGGATATCCGTGCATTTTTCTAATTTTAAAAAACGAATTTAACTATGTTGCCTAACCTAACTGAACCTAACCTAACCTTGTTGTGAATGGTTCGTGGGGCTATCCGTGAATTTTACTAATTTTTAAAAACGAATTTATCTATGTTGCCTAACCTAAATCAACCTAACCTAACCTTGTCGTGAATGGTTCGTCGGGCTATCCGTGCATTTTTCTAATTTTATAAAACGAATTTAACTATGTTGCCTAACCTAACTCAACCTAACCTAACCTTGCCGGGAATGGTTCGTGGGGCTCTACGTGCTTTCTTCTAATTTTATAAACGAATTTAACTATGTTGCCTAACCTAACTCAACCTAACCTAACCTTGTGAATGGTTCGTGGGGCTGTCCGTGCTTTTTTCTAATTTTATATACGAATTTAACTGTGTTGCCTAACATAACTCAACCTAACCTAACCTTGCCTTGAATGGTTCTTGGGGCTATCCGTGCTTTTTTCTAATTTTATAAACGAATTTAACTATGTAGCCTAACCTAACTCAACCTAAACTAACCTTGTCGTGAATGGTTCGTGGGGCTATCCGTGCTTTTTTCTAATTTTATAAACGAATTTAAATATGTTGCCTAACCTAACTCCACCTAACCTAACCTTGTCGTAAATGGTTCGTGGGGCTATCCGTTCACTTTTCTAATTTTTAAAAACGAATTTAATTGTGTTGCCTAACCTAACTCAACCTAACCTAACCTTGTCATGAATGGTTCCTGGGGCTATCCGTGCTTTTTTCTAGTTTTATAAACGAATTTAACTATGTAGCCTAACCTAACTCAACCCAACCTAACTTTGCCGTGAATGGTTCGTGGGGCTATCCGTGCATTTTTCTAATTTTATAAACGAATTTAACTATGTTGCCTAACCTAACTCAACCTAACTTAACCTTGCCGTGAATGGTTCGTCGGGATATCCGTGCATTTTTCTAATTTAAAAAACGAATTTAACTATGTTGCCTAACCTAACTCAACCTAACCTAACCTTTTCGTGAATGGTTCGTGGGGCTATCCGTGCTTTTTTCTAATTTTATAAACGAATTTAACTATGTTGCCTAACCTAACTCAACCTAACCTAACATTGCCGTGAATGGTTCGTGGGGTTATGGGTTTTTTTTTCTAATTTTATAAACGAATTTAACTATGTTGCCTAACCTAACTCAACCTAACCTAACCTTTCCGTGAATGGTTCGTGGGGTTATCCGTGCATTTTACTAATTTTTAAAAACGAGTTTCACTATGTTGCCTAACCTAACTAAACATAATCTAACCTTTTCGTGAATGATTCGTGGGGCTATCCTTGAATTTTACTAATTTTTATAAACGAATTTAACTATGTTGCCTAACCTAACTCAACCTAACCTAACCTTTTCGTGAATGGTTCGTGGGGCTATCCGTGCTTTTTTGTAATTTTATAAAACGAATTTAACTATGTTGCTTAACCTAACTCAACCTAACTTAACCTTGCCGTGAATGGTTCGTGGGGCTATCCGTGCTTTTTTGTAATTTTTTAAAACAAATTTAACTATGTTGATTAACCTAACTCAACCTAACCTAACCTTGCCGTGAATGGTTCGTGGGGCTATCCGTGATTTTTTCTAATTTTATAAACGAATTTAACTATGTTGCCGAACCTAACTCAACCTAACTTAACCTTGTCGTGAATGGTTCGTGGGGCTATCCATGCATTTTTCTAATTTTTGAAACGAAATTAACTATGTTGCCTAACCTAACTCAACCTAACCTAACCTTCTCGTGAATGGTTCGTGGGGCTATCCGTGCATTCCTTTCTAATTTTTAAAACGATTTTAACTATGTTGCCTAACCTAACTCAACCAAACCTAACCTTGCCGTGAATAGTTCGTGGGGCTATCCCTGCATTTTTCTAATTTTTAAAACGATTTTAACTTCGTTGCCCAACCAAACTCAACCTAACCTAACCTTACCGTGAATAGTTCGTGGGGCTATCCCTGCATTTTTCTAATTTTTAAAAACAAATTTAAATATGTTGCCTAAATTAACTCAACCTAACGTAACCTTGCCGTGAATGGTTCGTGGGGCTATCCGAGCATTTCTTCTAGTTTCAAAAACGAATTTAACTATGTTGCCTAACCTAACTCAACCTAACCTAACCTTGCCGTGAATGGTACGTGGGGCTATCCTTGTATTCCTTTCTAATTTTAAAAACGATTTTAACTATCTTGCCTAACCTAACTCAATCTAACCTAACCTTCTCGTGAATGGTTCGTGGGGCTATCCATGCATTTTTCTAATTTTTGAAACGAAATTAACTATGTTGCCTAACCTAACTCAACCTAACCTAACCTTGTCGTGAATGGTTCGTGGGGCTATCCGTGCTTTTTTCTAATTTTATAAACGAATTTAACTATGTTGCCTAACCTAACTCAACCTAACCTAACCTTGTCGTGAATGGTTCGTGGGGCTATCCGTCCCTTTTTTCTAATTTTATAAACGAATTTAACTATGTTGCCTAACCTAACTCAACCTAAAGTAACCTTGTCGTGAATGGTTCGTCGGGCTATCCGTGCTTTTTTCTAATTTTATAAACGAATTTAACTATGTTGCCTAACCTAACTCAACCTAACCTAACCTTGCCGTGAATGGTTCGTTTAGCTATCCGTGCTTTTTTCTAATTTTATAAACGAATTTAACTATGTTGCCTAACCTAACTCAACCTAACCTAACCTTGTCGTGAATGGTTCGTGGGGCTATCCATGCATTTTTCTAATTTTTGAAACGAAATTAACTATGTTGCCTAACCTAACTCAACCTAACCTAACCTTCTCGTGAGTGGTTCGTGGGGCTATCCGTGCATTCCTTTCTAATTTTTAAAACGATTTTAACTATGTTGCCTAACCTAACTCAACCTAACCTAACCTTGCCGTGAATAGTTCGTGGGGCTATCCCTGCATTTTTTAAATTTTTAAAACGATTTTAACTATCTTTCCTAACCTAACTCAACCTAACCTAACCTTGCCGTGAATGGTTCGTGGGGCTATACTCTTTTTTTCTAATTTTATAAACGAATTTTACTATGTAGCCTAACCTAACTCAACCTAACGTAACCTTGCCGTGAATGGTTCGTGGGGCTATCCGAGCATTTCTTCTAGTTTCAAAAACGAATTTACCTATGTTGCCTAACCTAACTCAACCTAACCTAACCTTGCCGTGAATGGTTCGTCGGGCTATCCGTGCATTTTTCTAATTTTATAAAACGAATTTACCTATGTTGCCTAACCTAACTCAATCTAACCTAACCTTGCCGTGAATGGTTCGTGGGGCTATACTCTTTTTCTCTAATTTTATAAACGAATTTTACTATGTAGCCTAACCTAACTCAACATATCCTAACCTTGTCGTGAATGGTTCGTGGGGCTATCCGTGCTTTTTTCTAATTTTATAAACGAATTTAACTATGTAGCTTAACCTAACTCAACCTAACCTAACCTTGCCGTGAATGGTTCGTCGGGCTATCCGTGCATTTTTCTAATTTTATAAAACGAATTTAACTATGTTGCCTAACCTAACTCAACCTAACCTAACCTTGCCGTGAATGGTTCGTGGGGCTCTACGTGCTTTCTTCTAATTTTATAAACGAATTTAACTATGTTGCCTAACCTAACTCAATCTAACCTAACCTTGTGAATAGTTCGTGGGGCTGTCAGTGCTTTTTTCTAATTTTATATACGAATTTAACTGTGTTGCCTAACATAACTCAACCTAACCTAACCTTGCCTTGAATGGTTCGTGGGGCTATCCGTGCTTTTTTTTTTTATAAACGAATTTAACTATGTAGCCTAACCTAACTCAACCTAAACTAACCTTGTCGTGAATGGTTCGTGGGGCTATCCGTGCTTTTTTCTAATTTTATAAACGAATTTAAATATGTTGCCTAACCTAACTCCACCTAACCTAACCTTGTCGTAAATGGTTCGTGGGGCTATCCGTTCACTTTTCTAATTTTTAAAAACGAATTTAATTGTGTTGCCTAACCTAACTCAACCTAACCTAACCTTGTCATGAATGGTTCCTGGGGCTATCCGTGCTTTTTTCTAGTTTTATAAACGAATTTAACTTTGTAGCCTAACCTAACTCAACCCAACCTAACTTTGCCGTGAATGGTTCGTGGGGCTATCCGTGCATTTTTCTAATTTTATAAACGAATTTAACTATGTTGCCTAACCTAACTCAACCTAACCTAACCTTGCCGTGAATGGTTCGTCGGGATATCCGTGCATTTTTCTAATTTAAAAAACGAATTTAACTATGTTGCCTAACCTAACTCAACCTAACCTAACCTTTTCGTGAATGGTTCGTGGGGCTATCCGTGCTTTTTTCTAATTTTATAAACGAATTTAACTATGTTGCCTAACCTAACTCAACCTAACCTAACCTTGCCGTGAATGGTTCGTGGGGTTATCCGTGCATTTTACTAATTTTAAAAACGAGTTTCACTATGTTGCCTAACCTAACTAAACATAATCTAACCTTTTCGTGAATGATTCGTGGGGCTATCCTTGAATTTTACTAATTTGTATAAACGAATTTAACTATGTTGCCTAACCTAACTCAACCTAACCTAACCTTGTCGTAAATGGTTCGTGGGGCTATCCGTGCTTTTTTCTAATTTATTAAAACGAATTTAACTATGTTGCCTAACCTAACTCAACCTAACCTAACCTTGTCGTGAATGGTTCGTGGGGCTATCCGTGCTTTTTTCTAGTTTTATAAACGAAATTAACTATGTTGCCTAACCTAACTCAACCTAACCTAACCTTGCCGTGAATGGTTCGTGGGGCTATCCGTGCTTTTTTCTAATTTTATAAACGAATTTAACTATGTTGCCTAACCTAACTCAACCTAACCTAACCTTGTCGTGAATGGTTCGTGGGGCTCTACGTGCTTTTTTGTAATTTTATAAAACGAATTTAACTATGTTGCCTAACCTAACTCAACCTAACTTAACCTTGCCGTGAATGGTTCGTGGGGCTATCCGTGCTTTTTTGTAATTTTTTAAAACGAATTTAACTATGTTGATTAACCTAACTCAACCTAACCTAACCTTGCCGTGAATGGTTCGTGGGGCTATCCGTGATTTTTTATAATTTTATAAACGAATTTAACTATGTTGCCTAACCTAACTCAACCTAACCTAACCTTGTCGTGAATGGTTCGTGGGGCTATCCATGCATTTTTCTAATTTTTGAAACGAAATTAACTATGTTGCCTAACCTAACTCAACCTAACCTAACCTTCTCGTGAATGGTTCGTGGGGCTATCCGTGCATTCCTTTCTAATTTTTAAAACGATTTAAACTATGTTGCCTAACCTAACTCAACCAAACCTAACCTTGCCGTGAATGGTTCGTGGGGCTATACTCTTTTTTTCTAATTTTATAAACGAATTTTACAATGTAGCCTAACCTAACTCAACCTAACCTAACCTTGTCGTGAATGGTTCGTGGAGCTATCCGTGCTTTTTTCTAATTTTATAAACGAATTTAACTATGTAGCTTAACCTAACTCAACCTAACCTAACCTTGGCGTGAATGGTTCGTCGGGCTATCCGTGCATTTTTCTAATTTTATAAAACGAATTTATCTATGTTGCCTAACCTAACTCAACCTAACATAACCTTGCCGTGAATGGTTCGTGGGGCTCTACGTGCTTTCTTCTAATTTTATAAACGAATTTAACTATGTTGCCTAACCTAACTCAACCTAACCTAACCTTGTGAATGATTCGTGGGGCTGTCCGTGATTTTTTCTAATTTTATATACGAATTTAACTGTGTTGCCTAACCTAACTCAACCTAACCTAACCTTGCCTTGAATGGTTCGTGGGGCTATCCGTGCTTTTTTCTAATTTTTTAAACGAATTTAACTATGTAGCCTAACCTAACTCAACCTAACCTAACCTTGTCGTGAATCGTTCGTGGGGCTATCCGTGCTTTTTTCTAAGTTTATAAACGAATTTAAATATGTTGCCTAACCTAACTCCACCTAACTTAACCTTGTCGTAAATCGTTCGTGGGGCTATCCGTGCACTTTTCTAATTTTTAAAAACGAATTTAATTGTGTTGCCTAACCTAACTCAACCTAACCTAACCTTGTCGTGAATGGTTCCTGGGGCTATCCGTGCTTTTTTCTAATTTTATAAACGAATTTAACTATGTTGCCTAACCTAACTCAACCTAACCTAACCTTGCCGTGAATGGTTCGTTAGGATATCCGTGCATTTTTCTAATTTTAAAAAACGAATTTAACTATGTTGCCTAACCTAACTGAACCTAACCTAACCTTGTTGTGAATGGTTCGTGGGGCTATCCGTGAATTTTACTAATTTTTAAAAACGAATTTATCTATGTTGCCTAACCTAAATCAACCTAACCTAACCTTGTCGTGAATGGTTCGTCGGGCTATCCGTGCATTTTTCTAATTTTATAAAACGAATTTAACTATGTTGCCTAACCTAACTCAACCTAACCTAACCTTGCCGTGAATGGTTCGTGGGGCTCTACGTGCTTTCTTCTAATTTTATAAACGAATTTAACTATGTTGCCTAACCTAACTCAACCTAACCTAACCTTGTGAATGGTTCGTGGGGCTGTCCGTGCTTTTTTCTAATTTTATATACGAATTTAACTGTGTTGCCTAACATAACTCAACCTAACCTAACCTTGCCTTGAATGGTTCTTGGGGCTATCCGTGCTTTTTTCTAATTTTATAAACGAATTTAACTATGTAGCCTAACCTAACTCAACCTAAACTAACCTTGTCGTGAATGGTTCGTGGGGCTATCCGTGCTTTTTTCTAATTTTATAAACGAATTTAAATATGTTGCCTAACCTAACTCTACCTAACCTAACCTTGTCGTAAATGGTTCGTGGGGCTATCCGTTCACTTTTCTAATTTTTAAAAACGAATTAAATTGTGTTGCCTAACCTAACTCAACCTAACCTAACCTTGTCATGAATGGTTCCTGGGGCTATCCGTGCTTTTTTCTAGTTTTATAAACGAATTTAACTATGTAGCCTAACCTAACTCAACCCAACCTAACTTTGCCGTGAATGGTTCGTGGGGCTATCCGTGCATTTTTCTAATTTTATAAACGAATTTAACTATGTTGCCTAACCTAACTCAACCTAACTTAACCTTGCCGTGAATGGTTCGTCGGGATATCCGTGCATTTTTCTAATTTAAAAAACGAATTTAACTATGTTGCCTAACCTAACTCAACCTAACCTAACCTTTTCGTGAATGGTTCGTGGGGCTATCCGTGCTTTTTTCTAATTTTATAAACGAATTTAACTATGTTGCCTAACCTAACTCAACCTAACCTAACCTTGCCGTGAATGGTTCGTGGGGTTATGGGTTTTTTTTTCTAATTTTATAAACGAATTTAACTATGTTGCCTAACCTAACTCAACCTAACCTAACCTTTCCGTGAATGGTTCGTGGGGTTATCCGTGCATTTTACTAATTTTTAAAAACGAGTTTCACTATGTTGCCTAACCTAACTAAACATAATCTAACCTTTTCGTGAATGATTCGTGGGGCTATCCTTGAATTTTACTAATTTTTATAAACGAATTTAACTATGTTGCCTAACCTAACTCAACCTAACCTAACCTTTTCGTGAATGGTTCGTGGGGCTATCCGTGCTTTTTTGTAATTTTATAAAACGAATTTAACTATGTTGCCTAACCTAACTCAACCTAACTTAACCTTGCCGTGAATGGTTCGTGGGGCTATCCGTGCTTTTTTGTAATTTTTTAAAACAAATTTAACTATGTTGATTAACCTAACTCAACCTAACCTAACCTTGCCGTGAATGGTTCGTGGGGCTATCCGTGATTTTTTCTAATTTTATAAACGAATTTAACTATGTTGCCGAACCTAACTCAACCTAACTTAACCTTGTCGTGAATGGTTCGTGGGGCTATCCATGCATTTTTCTAATTTTTGAAACGAAATTAACTATGTTGCCTAACCTAACTCAACCTAACCTAACCTTCTCGTGAATGGTTCGTGGGGCTATCCGTGCATTCCTTTCTAATTTTTAAAACGATTTTAACTATGTTGCCTAACCTAACTCAACCAAACCTAACCTTGCCGTGAATAGTTCGTGGGGCTATCCCTGCATTTTTCTAATTTTTAAAACGATTTTAACTTCGTTGCCCAACCAAACTCAACCTAACCTAACCTTACCGTGAATAGTTCGTGGGGCTATCCCTGCATTTTTCTAATTTTTAAAAACAAATTTAAATATGTTGCCTAAATTAACTCAACCTAACGTAACCTTGCCGTGAATGGTTCGTGGGGCTATCCGAGCATTTCTTCTAGTTTCAAAAACGAATTTAACTATGTTGCCTAACCTAACTCAACCTAACCTAACCTTGCCGTGAATGGTACGTGGGGCTATCCTTGTATTCCTTTCTAATTTTTAAAACGATTTTAACTATCTTGCCTAACCTAACTCAATCTAACCTAACCTTCTCGTGAATGGTTCGTGGGGCTATCCATGCATTTTTCTAATTTTTGAAACGAAATTAACTATGTTGCCTAACCTAACTCAACCTAACCTAACCTTGTCGTGAATGGTTCGTGGGGCTATCCGTGCTTTTTTCTAATTTTATAAACGAATTTAACTATGTTGCCTAACCTAACTCAACCTAACCTAACCTTGTCGTGAATGGTTCGTGGGGCTATCCGTCCCTTTTTTCTAATTTTATAAACGAATTTAACTATGTTGCCTAACCTAACTCAACCTAAAGTAACCTTGTCGTGAATGGTTCGTCGGGCTATCCGTGCTTTTTTCTAATTTTATAAACGAATTTAACTATGTTGCCTAACCTAACTCAACCTAACCTAACCTTGCCGTGAATGGTTCGTTTAGCTATCCGTGCTTTTTTCTAATTTTATAAACGAATTTAACTATGTTGCCTAACCTAACTCAACCTAACCTAACCTTGTCGTGAATGGTTCGTGGGGCTATCCATGCATTTTTCTAATTTTTGAAACGAAATTAACTATGTTGCCTAACCTAACTCAACCTAACCTAACCTTCTCGTGAGTGGTTCGTGGGGCTATCCGTGCATTCCTTTCTAATTTTTAAAACGATTTTAACTATGTTGCCTAACCTAACTCAACCTAACCTAACCTTGCCGTGAATAGTTCGTGGGGCTATCCCTGCATTTTTTAAATTTTTAAAACGATTTTAACTATCTTTCCTAACCTAACTCAACCTAACCTAACCTTGCCGTGAATGGTTCGTGGGGCTATACTCTTTTTTTCTAATTTTATAAACGAATTTTACTATGTAGCCTAACCTAACTCAACCTAACGTAACCTTGCCGTGAATGGTTCGTGGGGCTATCCGAGCATTTCTTCTAGTTTCAAAAACGAATTTACCTATGTTGCCTAACCTAACTCAACCTAACCTAACCTTGCCGTGAATGGTTCGTCGGGCTATCCGTGCATTTTTCTAATTTTATAAAACGAATTTAACTATGTTGCCTAACCTAACTCAACCTAACCTAACCTTGCCGTGAATGGTTCGTGGGGCTCTACGTGCTTTCTTCTAATTTTATAAACGAATTTAACTATGTTGCCTAACCTAACTCAACCTAACCTAACCTTGTGAATGGTTCGTGGGGCTGTCCGTGCTTTTTTCTAATTTTATATACGAATTTAACTGTGTTGCCTAACATAACTCAACCTAACCTAACCTTGCCTTGAATGGTTCGTGGGGCTATCCGTGCTTTTTTCTAATTTTATAAACGAATTTAACTATGTAGCCTAACCTAACTCAACCTAAACTAACCTTGTCGTGAATGGTTCGTGGGGCTATCCGTGCTTTTTTCTAATTTTATAAACGAATTTAAATATGTTGCCTAACCTAACTCCACCTAACCTAACCTTGTCGTAAATGGTTCGTGGGGCTATCCGTTCACTTTTCTAATTTTTAAAAACGAATTTAATTGTGTTGCCTAACCTAACTCAACCTAACCTAAAATTGTCATGAATGGTTCCTGGGGCTATCCGTGCTTTTTTCTAGTTTTATAAACGAATTTAACTATGTAGCCTAACCTAACTCAACCCAACCTAACTTTGCCGTGAATGGTTCGTGGGGCTATCCGTGCATTTTTCTAATTTTATAAACGAATTTAACTATGTTGCCTAACCTAACTCAACCTAACTTAACCTTGCCGTGAATGGTTCGTCGGGATATCCGTGCATTTTTCTAATTTAAAAAACGAATTTAACTATGTTGCCTAACCTAACTCAACCTAACCTAACCTTTTCGTGAATGGTTCGTGGGGCTATCCGTGCTTTTTTCTAATTTTATAAACGAATTTAACTATGTTGCCTAACCTAACTCAACCTAACCTAACCTTGCCGTGAATGGTTCGTGGGGTTATCCGTGCTTTTTTCTAATTTTATTAACGAATTTAACTATGTTGCCTAACCTAACTCAACCTAACCTAACCTTGCCGTGAATGGTTCGTGGGGTTATCCGTGCATTTTACTAATTTTTAAAAACGAGTTTCACTATGTTGCCTAACCTAACTAAACATAATCTAACCTTTTCGTGAATGATTCGTGGGGCTATCCTTGAATTTTACTAATTTTTATAAACGAATTTAACTATGTTGCCTAACCTAACTCAACCTAACCTAACCTTCTCGTGAATGGTTCGTGGGGCTATCCGTGCTTTTTTCTAATTTTATAAACGAATTTAACTATGTTGCCTAACCTAACTCAACCTAACCTAACCTTGTCGTAAATGGTTCGTGGGGCTATCCGTGCTTTTTTCTAATTTATTAAAACGAATTTAACTATGTTGCCTAACCTAACTCAACCTAACCTAACCTTGTCGTGAATGGTTCGTGGGGCTATCCGTGCTTTTTTCTAGTTTTATAAACGAATTTAACTATGTTGCCTAACCTAACTCAACCTATCCTAACCTTGCCGTGAATGGTTCGTTAGCTATCCGTGCTTTTTTCTAATTTTATAAACGAATTTAACTATGTTGCCTAACCTAACTCAACCTAACCTAACCTTGTCGTGAATGGTTCGTGGGGCTCTACGTGCTTTTTTGTAATTTTATAAAACGAATTTAACTATGTTGCCTAACCTAACTCAACCTAACTTAACCTTGCCGTGAATGGTTCGTGGGGCTATCCGTGCTTTTTTGTAATTTTTTAAAACAAATTTAACTATGTTGATTAACCTAACTCTACCTAACCTAACCTTGCCGTGAATGGTTCGTGGGGCTATCCGTGATTTTTTCTAATTTTATAAACGAATTTAACTATGTTGCCTAACCTAACTCAACCTAACTTAACCTTGTCGTGAATGGTTCGTGGGGCTATCCATGCATTTTTCTAATTTTTGAAACGAAATTAACTATGTTGCCTAACCTAACTCAACCTAACCTAACCTTCTCGTGAATGGTTCGTGGGGCTATCCGTGCATTCCTTTCTAATTTTTAAAACGATTTTAACTATGTTGCCTAACCTAACTCAACCAAACCTAACCTTGCCGTGAATAGTTCGTGGTACTATCCCTGCATTTTTCTAATTTTTATAACGATTTTAACTTCGTTGCCCAACCAAACTCAACCTAACCTAACCTTACCGTGAATAGTTCGTGGGGCTATCCCTGCATTTTTCTAATTTTTAAAAACAAATTTAAATATGTTGCCTAAATTAACTCAACCTAACGTAACCTTGCCGTGAATGGTTCGTGGGGCTATCCGAGCATTTCTTCTAGTTTCAAAAACGAATTTAACTATGTTGCCTAACCTAACTCAACCTAACCTAACCTTGCCGTGAATGGTACGTGGGGCTATCCTTGTATTCCTTTCTAATTTTTAAAACGATTTTAACTATCTTGCCTAACCTAACTCAATCTAACCTAACCTTGCCGTGAATGGTTCGTGGGGCTATACTCTTTTTTCTAATTTTATAAACGTATTTTACTATGTAGCCTAACCTAACTCAACCTAACCTAACCTTGTCGTGAATGGTTCGTGGGGCTATCCGTGCTTTTTTCTAATTTTATAAACGAATTTAACTATGTAGCTTAACCTAACTCAACCTAACCTAACCTTGCCGTGAATGGTTCGTCGGGCTATCCGTGCATTTTTCTAGTTTTATAAACGAATTTAACTATGTTGCCTAACCTAACTCAACCTAACCTAACCTTGCCGTGAATGGTTCGTGGGGCTATCCGTGCTTTTTTCTAATTTTATAAACGAATTTAACTATGTTGCCTAACCTAACTCAACCTAACCTAACCTTGTCGTGAATGGTTCGTGGGGCTCTACGTGCTTTTATGTAATTTTATAAAACGAATTTAACTATGTTGCCTAACCTAACTCAAACTAACTTAACCTTGTCTTGAATGGTTCGTGGGGCTATCCGTGCTTTTTTGTAATTTTTTTAAACGAATTTAACTATGTTGCCTAACCTATCTCAACCTAACCTAACCTTGCCGTCAATGGTTCGTGTGGCTATCCGTGATTTTTTCTAATTTTATAAACGAATTTAACTATGTTGCCTAACCTAACTCAACCTAACCTAACCTTGTCGTGAATGGTTCGTGGGGCTATCCAAGCATTTTTCTAATTTTTGAAACGAAATTAACTATGTTGCCTAACCTAACTCAACCTAACCTAACCTTCTCGTGAGTGGTTCGTGTGGCTATCCGTGCATTCCTTTCTAATTTTTAAAACGATTTTAACTATGTTGCCTAACCTAACTCAACCTAACCTAACCTTGCCGTTAATGGTTCGTGGGGCTATCCGTGATTTTTTCTAATTTTATAAACGAATTTAACTATGTTGATTAACCTAACTCAACCTAACCTAACCTTGCCGTGAATGGTTCGTGGGGCTATCCGAGCATTTCTTCTAGTTTCAAAAACGAATTTAACTATGTTGCCTAACCTAACTCAACCTAACCTAACCTTGCCTTGAATGGTACGTGGGGCTATCCTTGTATTCCTTTCTAATTTTTAAAACGATTTTAACTATCTTGCCTAACCTAACTCAACCTAACCTAACCTTGCCGTGAATGGTTCGTGGGGCTATACTCTTTATTTCTAATTTTATAAACGAATTTTACAATGTAGCCTAACCTAACTCAACCTAACCTAACCTTGTCGTGAATGGTTCGTGGAGCTATCCGTGCTTTTTTCTAATTTTATAAACGAATTTAACTATGTAGCTTAACCTAACTCAACCTAACCTAACCTTGTCGTGAATGGTTCGTGGGGCTATCCGTGCTTTTTTCTAATTTTATAAACGAATTTAACTATGTAGCTTAACCTAACTCAACCTAACCTAACCTTGCCGTGAATGGTTCGTCGGGCTATCCGAGCATTTTTCTAATTTTATAAAACGAATTTATCTATGTTGCCTAACCTAACTCAACCTAACATAACCTTGCCTTGAATGGTTCGTGGGGCTCTACGTGCTTTCTTCTAATTTTATAAACGAATTTAACTATGTTGCCTAACCTAACTCAACCTAACCTAACCTTGTGAATGGTTCGTGGGGCTGTCCGTGATTTTTTCTAATTTTATATACGAATTTAACTGTGTTGCCTAACCTAACTCAACCTAACCTAACCTTGCTTTGAATGGTTCGTGGGGCTATCCGTGATTTTTCTAATTTTTTAAACGAATTTAACTATGTAGCCTAACCTAACTCATCCTAACCTAACCTTGTCGTGAATCGTTCGTGGGGCTATCCGTGCTTTTTTCTAATTTTATAAACGAATTTAAATATGTTGCCTAACCTAACTCCACCTAAATTAACCTTGTCGTAAATCGTTCGTGGGGCTATCCGTGCACTTTTCTAATTTTTAAAAACGAATTTAATTGTGTTGCCTAACCTAACTCAACCTAACCTAACCTTGTCGTGAATGGTTCCTGGGGCTATCCGTGCTTTTTTCTAATTTTATAAACGAATTTAACTATGTAGCCTAACCTAACTCAACCCAACCTAACTTTGCCGTGAATGGTTCGTGGGGCTATCCGTGAATTTTTCTAATTTTATAAACGAATTTAACTATGTTGCCTAACCTAACTCAACCTAACCTAACCTTGCCGTGAATGGTTCGTGGGGCTATCCGTGCTTTTATGTAATTTTATAAACGAATATTACTATGTAGCCTAACCTAACTCAACCTAACCTAACCTTGTCGTGAATGGTTCGTGGGGCTATCCGTGCTTTTTTCTAATTTTATAAACGAATTTAACTATGTAGCCTAACCTAACTCAACCTAACCTAACCTTGCCGAGAATGGTTCGTCGGGCTATCCGTGCATTTTTCTAATTTTAAAAAACGAATTTAACTATGTTGCATAACCTAACTCAACCTAACCTAACCTTGTTGTGAATGGTTCGTGGGGCTATCCGTGAATTTTACTAATTTTTAAAAACGAATTTATCTATGTTGCCTAACCTAAATCAACCTAACCTAACCTTGTCGTGAATGGTTCGTGGGGCTATCCGTGCTTTCTTCTAATTTTATAAACGAATTTAGCTATGTTGCCTAACCTAACTCAACCTAACCTAACCTTGTCGTGAATGGTTCGTGGGGCTATCCGTGCTTTTTTCTAATTTTATAAACGAATTTAACTATGTTGCCTAACCTAACTCAACCTAACCTAACCTTGTCGTGAATCGTTCGTGGGGCTATCCGTCCCTTTTTTCTAATTTTATAAACGAATTTAACTATGTTGCCTAACCTAACTCAACCTAACCTAACCTTGTGAATGGTTCGTGGGGCTATCCGTGCTTTTTTCTAATTTTATAAACGAATTTAACTATGTTGCCTAACCTAACTCAACCTAACCTAACCTTGCCGTGAATGGTTCGTTTAGCTATCCGTGCTTTTTTGTAATTTAATAAACGAATATTACTATGTAGCCTAACCTAACTCAACCTAACCTAACCTTGTCGTGCATGGTTCGTGGGGCTATCCGTGCTTTTTTCTAATTTTAGAAACGAATTTAACTATGTAGCCTAACCTAACTCAACCTAACCTAACCTTGCCGTGAATGGTTCGTCGGGCTATCCGTGCATTTTTCTAATTTTAAAAACCAATTTAATTATGTTGCCTAACCTAACTGAACCTAACCTAACCTTGTTGTGAATGGTTCGTGGGGCTATCCGTGAATTTTACTTATTTTTAAAAACGAATTTATCTATGTTGCCTAACCTAAATCAACCTAACCTAACCTTGTCGTGATTGGTTCGTGGGGCTATCCGTGCTTTTTTCTAATTTTATAAACGAATTTAACTATGTTGCCTAACCTAACTCAACCTAACCTAACCTTGTCGTGAATGGTTCGTGGGGCTATCCGTGCTTTTTTCTAATTTTATAAATGAATTTAACTATGTTGCCTAACCTAACTCAACCTAACCTAACCTTGTCGTGAATGGTTCGTGGGGCTATCCGTGCTTTTTTGTAAATTTTTAAACGAATATTACTATGTAGCCTAACCTAACTCAACCTAACCTAACCTTGCCGTGAATGGTTCGTGGGTCTATCCGTGCTTTTTTCTAATTTTATAAACGAATTTAACTATGTTGCCTAACCTAACTCAACCTAACCTAACCTTGTCGTGAATGGTTCGTGGGGCTATCCGTGCTTTTTTCAAATTTTATAATCGAATTTAACTATGTTGCCTAACCTAACTCAACCTAACTTAACCTTGTCGTGAATGGTTCGTGGGGCTATCCGTGCTTTTTTGTATTTTTTTAAAACGAATTTAACTATGTTGCCTAACCTAACTCAACCTAACGTAACCTTGCCGTGAATGGTTCGTGGGGCTATCCGTGATTTTTTCTAATTTTATAAACGAATTTAACAATGTTGCCTAACCTAACTCAACCTAACCCAACCTTGTCGTGAATGGTTCGTGGGGCTATCCGTGCTTTTTTCTAATTTTATAAACGAATTTAACTATGTTGCCTAACCTAACTCAACCTAACCTAACTTTGTCGTGAATGGTTCGTGGGGCTATACGTGCTTTATACTAATTTTATAAACGAATTTAATTATGTTGCCTCAACCTAACCTAACCTTCTCGTGAAAGGTTCGTGGGGCTATCCGTGCTTTTTTTATATTTTATAAACGAATTTAACTATGTTGCCTAACCTAACTCAACCTAACCTAACCTTGCCGTGAATGGTTCGTGGGGTTATCCGTGCTTTTTTCTAATTTTATAAACGAATTTAACTATGTTGCCTAACCTAACTCAATGTAACCTAACCTTGCCGTGAATGGTTCGTGGAGCTATCCGTGCTTTTTACTAATTTTTAAAAACGAATTTCACTATGTTGCCTACCCTAACTCAACTTAACCTAACCTTTTCGTGAATGGTTCGTGGGGCTATCCGTGCTTATTTCTAATTTTATAAAAGAATTTAACTATGTTGCCTAACCTAACTCAACCAAACCTAACCTTGTCGTGAATGGTTCGTGGGGTTATCCGTGCTTTTTTCTAATTTTATAAACGAATTTAACTATGTTGCCTAACCTAACTCAACCTAACCTAACTTTGCTGTGAATGGTTCGTGGGGCTATCCGTGCTTTTTTCTAATTTTATAAACGAATTTAACTACGTTGCCTAACCTAACTCAACCTAACCTAACCTTGTCGTTAATGGTTCTTCGAGCTATCCGTGATTTTTTCTGGTTTTATAAACGAATTTAACTATGTTGCCAAACCTAACTCAACCTAACCTAACCTTGCCGTGAATGGTTCGTGGGGCTATCCGTGCATTTTACTAATTTTTAAAAACGAATTTCACTATGTTGCCTAACCTAACTCAACATAATCTAACCTTTTCGTGAATGGTTCGTGGGGCTATCCGTGCTTATTTCTAATTTTATAAAAGAATTTAACTATGTTGCCTAACCTAACTCAACCTAACCTAACCTTGTCGTGAATGGTTCGTGGGGTTATCCGTGCTTTTTTCTAGTTTTATAAACGAATTTATCTATGTTGCCTAACCTAACTCAACCTAACCTAACTTTGCCGTGAATGGTTCGTGGGGCTATCCGTGCTTTTTTCTAGTTTTATAAACGAATTTAACTATGTTTCCTAACCTAACTCAACCTAACCTAACCTTGCCGTGAATGGTTCGTGAGGTTATCCGTGCTTTTTTCTAATTTTATAAACGAATTTAACTATGTTGCCTATCCTAACTCAACCTAAGCTAACCTTGCCGTGAATGATTCGAGGGGTATCCGTGAATTTTACTAATTTTTAAAAACGAGTTTCACTATGTTGCCTAACCTAACTCAACATAATCTAAGATTTTCGTGAATGATTCGTGGGGCTATCCGTGAATTTTACTAATTTTTATCAACGAATTTATCTATGTTGCCTAATCTAAATCAACCTAACCTAACCTTGTCGTGAATGGTTCGTGGGACTATCCGTGCTTTTTTCTAATTTTATAAACGAATTTAACTATGTTGCCTAACCTAACTCAACCTAACCTAACCTTGTCGTGAATGGTTCGTGGGGCTATCCGTGCTTTTTTCTAATTTTATAAACGAATTTAACTATGTTGCCTAACCTAACTCAACCTAACCTAACCTTGTCGTGAATGGTTCGTGGGGCTATCCGTCCCTTTTTTCTAATTTTATAAACGAATTTAACTATGTTGCCTAACCTAACTCAACCTAACCTAACCTTGTCGTGAATGGTTCGTGGGGCTATCCGTGCTTTTTTCTAATTTTATAAACGAATTTAACTATGTTGCCTAACCTAACTCAACCTAACCTAACCTTGCCGTGAATGGTTCGTTTAGCTATCCGTGCTTTTTTGTAATTTTATAAACGAATATTACTATGTAGCCTAACTTAACTCAACCTAACCTAACCTTGTCGTGCATGGTTCGTGGGGCTATCCGTGCTTTTTTCTAATTTTATAAACGAATTTAACTATGTAGCCTAACCTATCTCAACCTAACCTAACCTTGCCGTGAATGGTTCGTCGGGCTATCCGTGCATTTTTCTAATTTTAAAAAACGAATTTAACTATGTTGCCTAACCTAACTGAACCTAACCTAACCTTGTTGTGAATGGTTCTTGGGGCTATCCGTGAATTTTACTAATTTTTAAAAACGAATTTATCTATGTTGCCTAACCTAAATCAACATAACCTAACCTTGTCGTGAATGGTTCGTGGGGCTATCCGTGCTTTTTTCTAATTTTATAAACGAATTTAACTATGTTGCCTAACCTAACTCAACCTAACCTAACCTTGTCGTGAATGGTTCGTGGGGCTATCCGTGCTTTTTTCTAATTTTATAAATGAATTTAACTATGTTGCCTAACCTAACTCAACCTAACCTAACCTTGTCGTGAATGGTTCGTGGGGCTATCCGTGCTTTTTTCTAATTTTATAAACGAATTTAACTATGTTGCCTAACCTAACTCAACCTAACCTAACCTTGTCGTGAATGGTTCGTGGGGCTATACGTGCTTTTTACTAATTTTAAAAACGAATTTAATTATGTTGCCTCAACCTAACCTAACCTTGCCGTGAATGGTTCGTGGGGCTATACGTGCTTTTTTGTATTTTTTTAAAACGAATTGAACTATGTTGCCTAACCTAACTCAACCTAACCTAACCTTGCCATGAATGGTTCGTGGGGCTATCCGTGTTTTTTTCTAATTTTTTAAAACGAATTTAACTATGTTGCCTAACCTAACTCAACGTAACCTAACCTTGTCGTCAATAGTTCGTGGGGCTATCCGTGCTTTTTTTATATTTTATAAACGAATTTCACTATGTTGCCTACCCTAACACAACATAATCTAACCTTTTCGTGAATGGTACGTGGGGCTATCCGTGCATTTTACTAATTTTTATAAACGAATTTAACTATGTTGCCTAACCTAACTCAACCTAACCAAACCTTTTCGTGAATGGTTCGTGGGGCTATCCGTGCTTATTTCTAATTTTATAAAAGAATTTAACTATGTTGCCTAACCTAACTCAACCTAACCTAACCTTGTCGTGAATGGTTCGTGGGGTTATCCGTGCTTTTTTCTAGTTTTATAAACGAATTTAACTATGTTGCCTAACCTAACTCAACCTAACCTAACTTTGCCGTGAATGGTTCTTGGGGCTATCCGTGCTTTTTTTATAAACGAATTTAACTACGTTGCCTAAACTAACTCAACCTAACCTAACCTTGTCGTTAATGGTTCTTCGGGCTATCCGTGATTTTTTCTGGTTTTATAAACGAATTTAACTATGTTGCCTAACCTAACTCAACCTAACCTAACCTTGCCGTGAATGGTTCGTGGGGCTATCCGTGCATTTTACTAATTTTTAAAAACGAATTTCACTATGTTGCCTAACCTAACTCAACATAATCTAACATTTTCGTGAATGGTTCGTGGGGCTATCCGTGCATTTTACTAATTTTTATAAACGAATTTAACTATGTTGCCTAACCTAACTCAACCTAACCTAACCTTTTCGTGAATGGTACGTGGGGCTATCCGTGCATTTTACTAATTTTTATAAACGAATTTAACTATGTTGCCTAACCTAACTCAACCTAACCTAACCTTTTCGTGAATGGTTCGTGGGGCTATCCGTGCTTATTTCTAATTTTATAAAAGAATTTAACTATGTTGCCTAACCTAACTCAACCTAACCTAACCTTGTCGTGAATGGTTCGTGGGGTTATCCGTGCTTTTTTTTTAGTTTTATAAACGAATTTAACTATGTTGCCTAACCTAACTCAACCTAACCTAACTTTGCCGTGAATGGTTCGTGGGGCTATCCGTGCTTTTTTCTAATTTTATAAACGAATTTAACTACGTTGCCTAACCTAACACAACCTAACCTAACCTTGTCGTTAATGGTTCTTCGGGCTATCCGTGCTTTTTTCTGGTTTTATAAACGAATTTAACTATGTTGCCTAACCTAACTCAACCTAACCTAACCTTGCCGTGAATGGTTCGTGGGGCTATCCGTGCATTTTACTAATTTTTAAAAACGAATTTCACTATGTTGCCTAACCTAACTCAACATAATCCAACCTTTTCGTGAATGGTTCGTGGGGCTATCCGTGCATTTTACTAATTTTTATAAACGAATTTAACTATGTTGCCTAACCTAACTCAACCTAACCTAACCTTGTCGTGAATGGTTCGTGGGGCTATCCGTGCTTTTTTTTATAAACGAATATTACTATGTAGCCTAACCTAACTCAACCTAACCTAACCTTGCCGTGAATGGTTCGTGGGTCTATCCGTGCTTTTTTCTAATTTTATAAACGAATTTAACTATGTTGCCTAACCTAACTCAACCTAACCTAACCTTGTCGTGAATGGTTCGAGGGGCTATCCGTGCTTTTTTCAAATTTTATAATCGAATTTAACTATGTTGCCTAACCTAACTCAACCTAACTTAACCTTGTCGTGAATGATTCGTGGGGCTATCCGTGCTTTTTTGTAATTTTTTAAAACGAATTTAACTATGTTGCCTAACCTAACTTAACCTAACGTAACCTTGCCATGAATGGTTCGTGGGGCTATCCGTGATTTTTTCTAATTTTATAAACGAATTTAACAATGTTGCCTAACCTAACTCAACCTAAACTAACCTTGTCGTGAATGGTTCGTGGGGCTATCCGTGCTTTTTTCTAATTTTATAAACGAATTTAACTATGTTGCCTAACCTAACTCAACCTAACCTAACCTTGTCGTGAATGGTTCGTGGGGCTATACGTGCTTTTTACTAATTTTATAAACGAATTTAATTATGTTGCCTCAACCTAACCTAACCTTGCCGTGAATGGTTCGTGGGGCTATACGTGCTTTTTTGTATTTTTTTTAAAACGAATTGAACTATGTTTCCTAACCTAACTCAACCTAACCTAACCTTGCCATGAATGGTTCGTGGGGCTATCCGTGTTTTTTCTAATTTTTTAAAACGAATTTAACTATGTTGCCTAACCTAACTCAACCTAACCTAACCTTGTCGTGAATGGTTCGTGGGGCTATCCGTGCTTTTTTTATATTTTATAAACGAATTTAACTATGTTGCCTAACCTAACTCAACCTAACCTAACCTTGCCGTGAATGGTTCGTGGGGTTATCCGTGCTTTTTTCTAATTTTATAAACGAATTTAACTATGTTGCCTAACCTAACTCAACGTAACCTAACCTTGCCGTGAATGGTTCGTGGGGCTATCCGTGCATTTTACTAATTTTTAAAAACGAATTTCACTATGTTGCCTACCCTAACTCAACATAATCTAACCTTTTCGTGAATGGTACGTGGGGCTATCCGTGCATTTTACTAATTTTTATAAACGAATTTAACTATGTTGCCTAACCTAACTCAACCTAACCTAACCTTTTCGTGAATGGTTCGTGGGACTATCCGTGCTTATTTCTAATTTTATAAAAGAGTTTAACTATTTTGCCTAACCTAACTCAACCTAACCTAACCTTGTCGTGAATGGTTCGTCGGGTTATCCGTGCTTTTTTCTAGTTTTATAATCGAATTTAACTATGTTGCCTAACCTAACTCAACCTAACCTAACCTTGCCGTGAATGGTTCGTGGGGCTATCCGTGCTTTTTTCTAATTTTATAAACGAATTTAACTACGTTGCCTAACCTAACTAAGCCTAACCTAACCTTGTCGTTAATGGTTCTTCGGGCTATCCGTGCTTTTTTCTGGTTTTATAAACGAATTTAACTATGTTGCCTAACCTAACTCAACCTAACCTAACCTTGCCGTGAATGGTTCGTGGGGCTATCCGTGCATTTAACTAATTTTTAAAAACGAATTTCACTATGTTGCCTAACCTAACTCAACATAATCTATCCTTCTCGTGAATGGTTCGTGGGGCTATCCGTGCATTTTACTAATTTTTATAAACAAATTTAACTATGTTGCCTAACCTAACTCAACCTAACCTAACCTTTTCGTGAATGGTTCGTGGGGCTATCCGTGCTTTTTTCTAATTTTATAAACGAATTTAACTATGTTGCCTAACCTAACACAACATAACCTAACTTTGTCGTGAATGGTTCGTGGGGCTATCCTTGCTTTTTTCTAATTTTATAAACGAATATAACTATGTTGCCTAACCTAACTCAACCTAACCTAACCTTGTCGTGAATGGTTCGTGGGGCTATCCGTGCTTTTTTCTAGTTCTATAAACGAATTTAACTATTTTGCCTAACCTAACTCAACCTAACCTAACCTTGCCGTGAATGGTTCGTGAGGTTATTCGTGCTTTTTTCTAATTTTATAAACGAATTTAACTATGTTGCCTAACCTAACTCAACCTAAGCTAACCTTGCCGTGAATGGTTCGTGGGGTATCCGTGAATTTTACTAATTTTTAAAAACGAGTTTCACTATGTTGCCTAACCTAACTCAACCTAACTTAACCTTGTCGTGAATGGTTCGTGGGGCTATCCTTGCTTTTTTCAAATTTTATAATCGAATTTAACTATGTTGCCTAACCTAACTCAACCTAACTTAACCTTGTCGTGAATGGTTCGTGGGGCTATCCGTGCTTTTTTGTAATTTTTTGAAACGAATTTAACTATGTTGCCTAACCAAACTCAACGTAACGTAACCTTGCCGTGAATGGTTCGTGGGGCTATCCGTGCTTTTTTCTAATTTTATAAACGAATTTAACTATGTTGCCTAACCTAACTCAACCTAACCTAACCTTGTCGTGAATGGTTCATGGGGCTATACGTGCTTTTTACTAATTTTATAAACGAATTTAATTATGTTGCCTCAACCTAACCTAACCTTGGCGTGAATGGTTCGTGGGGCTATACGTGCTTTTTTGTATTTTTTTTAAAACGAATTTAACTATGTTGCCTAACCTAACTCAACCTAACCTAACCTTGCCATGAATGGTTCGTGGGGCTATCCGTGTTTTTTCTAATTTTTTAAAACGAATTTAACTATGTTGCCTAACCTAACTCAACCTAACCTAACCTTGTCGTGAATGGTTCGTGGGGTTATCCGTGCTTTTTTCGTGTTTTATAAACGAATTTAACTATGTTGCCTAACCTAACTCAACCTAACCTAACTTTGCCGTGAAAGGTTCGTGGGGCTATCCGTGCTTTTTTCTAATTTTATAAACGAATTTAACTACGTTGCCTAACCTAACTCAGCCTAACCTAACCTTGTCGTTAATGATTCTTCGGGCTATCCGTGCTTTTTTCTGGTTTTATAAACGAATTTAACTATGTTGCCTAACCTAACTCAACCTAACCTAACCTTGCCGTGAATGGTTCGTGGGGCTATCCGTGCATTTTACTAATTTTTAAAAACGAATTTCACTATGTTGCCTAACCTAACACAACATAATCTAACCTTTTCGTGAATGGTTCGTGGGGCTATCCGTGCATTTTATTAATTTTTATAAACGAATTTAACTATGTTGCCTAACCTAACTCAACCTAACCTAACCTTTTCGTGAATGGTTCGTGGGGCTATCCGTGCTTTTTTCTAATTTTATAAACGAATTTAACTATGTTGCCTAACCTAACTCAACCTACCCTAACTTTGTCGTGAATTGTTCGTGGGGCTATCCTTTCTTTTTTCTAATTTTATAAACGAATTTAACTATGTTGCCTAACCTAACTCAACGTAACCTAACTTTGTCGTGAATGGTTCGTGGGGCTATCCGTGCATTTTACTAATTTTTATAAACGAATTTAACAATCTTGCATAACCTAACTCAACCTAACCTAACCTTTTCGTGAATGGTTCGTGGGCTATCCGTGCTTTTTTCTAATTTTATAAACGAATTTAACTACGTTGCCTAACCTAACACAACCTAACCTAACCTTGTCGTTAATGGTTCTTCGGGCTATCCGTGCTTTTTTCTGGTTTTATAAACGAATTTAACTATGTTGCCTAACCTAACTCAACCTAACCTATCCTTGCCGTGAATTGTTCGTGGGGCTATCCGTGCATTTTACTAATTTTTAAAAACGAATTTCACTATGTTGCCTAACCTAACTCAACATAATCTAACCTTTTCGTGAATGGTTCGTGGGGCTATCCGTGCATTTTACTAATTTTTATAAACGAATTTAACTATGTTGCCTAACCTAACTCAACCTAACCTAACCTTGTCGTGAATGGTTCGTGGGGCTATCCGTGCTTTTTTGTAATTTTATAAACGAATATTACTATGTAGCCTAACCTAACTCAACCTAACCTAACCTTGCCGTGATGGTTCGTGGGTCTATCCGTGCTTTTTTCTAATTTTATAAACGAATTTAACTATGTTGCCTAACCTAACTCAACCTAACTTAACCTTGTCGTGAATGGTTCGAGGGGCTATCCGTGCTTTTTTCAAATTTTATAATCGAATTTAACTATGTTGCCTAACCTAACTCAACCTAACTTAACCTTGTCGTGAATGGTTCGTGGGGCTATCCGTGCTTTTTTGTAATTTTTTAAAACGAATTTAACTATGTTGCCTAACCTAACTCAACCTAACGGAACCTTGAAGTGAATGGTTCGTAGCTATCCGTGATTTTTTCTAATTTTATAAACGAATTTAACAATGTTGCCTAACCTAACTCAACCTAAACTAACCTTGTCGTGAATGGTTCGTGGGGCTATCCGTGCTTTTTTCTAATTTTATAAACGAATTTAACTATGTTGCCTAACCTAACTCAACCTAACCTAACCTTGCCATGAATGGTTCGTGGGGCTATCCGTGTTTTTTCAATTTTTTTAAAACGAATTTAACTATGTTGCCTAACCTAACTCAACCTAACCTAACCTTGACGTGAATGGTTCGTGGGGCTATCCGTGCTTTTTTTATATTTTATAAACGAATTTAACTATGTTACCTAAACTAACTCAACCTAAACTAACCTTGCCGTGAATGGTTCGTGGGGTTATCCGTGCTTTTTTCCAATTTTATAAACGAATTTAACTATGTTGCCTAACCTAACTCAACGTAACCTAACCTTGCCGTGAATGGTTCGTGGGGCTATCCGTGCATTTTACTAATTTTTAAAAACGAATTTCACTATGTTGCCTACCCTAACTCAACATAATCTAACCTTTTCGTGAATGGTACGTGGGGCTATCCGTGCATTTTACTAATTTTTATAAACGAATTTAACTATGTTGCCTAACCTAACTCAACCTAACCTAACCTTTTCGTGAATGGTTCGTGGGACTATCCGTGCTTATTTCTAATTTTATAAAAGTATTTAACTATGTTGCCAAACCTAACTCAACCTAACCTAACCTTGTCGTTAATGGTTCGTGGGGTTATCCGTTCTTTTTTCTAGTTTTATAAACGAATTTAACTATGTTGCCTAACCTAACTCAACCTAACCTAACTTTGCCGTGAATGGTTCGTGGGGCTATCCGTGCTTTTTTCTAATTTTATAAACGAATTTAACTACGTTGCCTAACCTAACTCAGCCTAACCTAACCTTGTCGTTAATGGTTCTTCGGGCTATCCGTGCTATTTTCTGGTTTTATAAACGAATTTAACTATGTTGCCTAACCTAACTCAACCTAACCTAACCTTGCCGTGAATGGTTCGTGGGGCTATCCGTGCATTTTACTAATTTTTAAAAACGAATTTCACTATGTTGCCTAACCTAACTCAACATAATACTAACCTTTTCGTGAATGGTTCGTGGGGCTATCCGTGCATTTTACTAATTTTTATAAACGAATTTAACTATGTTGCCTAACCTAACTCAACCTAACCTAACCTTTTCGTGAATGGTTCGTGGGGCTATCCGTGCTTTTTTCTAATTTTATAAACGAATTTAACTATGTTGCCTAACCTAACTCAACATAACCTAACTTTGTCGTGAATGGTTCGTGGTGCTATCCTTGCTTTTTTCTAATTTTATAAACGAATTTAACTATGTTGCCTAACCTAACTGAACCTAACCTAACCTTGTCGTGAATGGTTCGTGGGGCTATCCGTGCTTTTTTCTAGTTTTATAAATGAATTTAACTATGTTGCCTAACCTAACTCAACCTAACCTAACCTTGCCGTGAATGGTTCGTGAGGTTATTCGTGCTTTTTTCTAATTTTATAAACAAATTTAACTATGTTGCCTAACCTAACTCAACCTAAGCTAACCTTGCCGTGAATGGTTCGTGGGGTATCCGTGAATTTTACTAATTTTTAAAAACGAGTTTCACTATGTTGCCTAACCTAACTCAACCTAACTTAACCTTGTCGTGAATGGTTCGTGGGGCTATCCTTGCTTTTTTCAAATTTTATAATCGAATTTAACTATGTTGCCTAACCTAACTCAACCTAACTTAACCTTGTCGTGAATGGTTCGTGGGGCTATCCGTGCTTTTTTGTAATTTTTTAAAACGAATTTAACTATGTTGCCTAACCTAACTCAACGTAACGTAACCTTGCCGTGAATGGTTCGTGGGGCTATCCGTGCTTTTTTCTAATTTTATAAACGAATTTAACTATGTTGCCTAACCTAACTCAACCTAACCTAACCTTGTCGTGAATGGTTCGTGGGGCTATACGTGCTTTTTACTAATTTTATAAACGAATTTAATTATGTTGCCTCAACCTAACCTAACCTTGCCGTGAATGGTTCGTGGGGCTATACGTGCTTTTTTGTATTTTTTTTAAAACGAATTGAACTGTGTTGCCTAACCTAACTCAACCTAACCTAACCTTGCCATGAATGGTTCGTGGGGCTATCCGTGTTTTTTCTAATTTTTTAAAACGAATTTAACTATGTTGCCTAACCTAACTCAACCTAACCTAACCTTGTCGTGAATGGTTCGTGGGGCTATCCGTGCTTTTTTTATTTTTTATAAACGAATTTAACTATGTTGCCTAACTTAACTCAACCTAACCTAACCTTGCCGTGAATGGTTCGTGGGGTTATCCGAGCTTTTTTCTAATTTTATAAACGAATTTAACTATGTTGCCTAACCTAACTCAACGTAACCTAACCTTGCCGTGAATGGTTCGTGGGGCTATCCGTGCATTTTACTAATTTTTAAAAACGAATTTCACTATGTTGGCTACCCTAACTCAACATAATCTAACCTTTTCGTGAATGGTACGTGGGGCTATCCGTTCATTTTACTAATTTTTATAAACGAATTTAACTATGTTGCCTAACCTAACTCAACCTAACCTAACCTTTTCGTGAATGGTTCGTGGGGCTATCCGTGCTTATTTCTAATTTTATAAAAGAATTTAACTATGTTGCCTAACCTAACTCAACCTAACCTAACCTTGTCGTGAATGGTTCGTGGGGTTATCCGTGCTTTTTTCTAGTTTTATAAACGAATTTAACTATGTTGCCTAACCTAACTCAACCTAACCTAACTTTGCCGTGAAAGGTTCGTGGGGCTATCCGTGCTTTTTTCTAATTTTATAAACGAATTTAACTACGTTGCCTAACCTAACACAACATAATCTAACCTTTTCGTGAATGGTTCGTGGGGCTATCCGTGCATTTTACTAATTTTTATAAACGAATTTAACTATGTTGCCTAACCTAACTCAACCTAACCTAACATTTTCGTGAATGGTTCGTGGGGCTATCCGTGCTTTTTTCTAATTTTATAAACGAATTTAACTATGTTGCCTAACCTAACTCAACCTAACCTAACTTTGTCGTGAATGGTTCGTGGGGCTATCCTTGCTTTTTTCTGGTTTTATAAACGAATTTAACTATGTTGCCTAACCTATCTCAACATAACCTAACCTTGTCGTGAATGGTTCGTGGGGCTATCCGTGCTTTTTTCTAGTTTTATAAACGAATTTAACTATGTTGCCTAACCTAACTCAACCTAACCTAACCTTGCCGTGAATGGTTCGTGAGGTTATCCGTGCTTTTTTCTAATTTTATAAACGAATTTAACTATGTTGCCTAACCTAACTCAACCTAAGCTAACCTTGCCGTGAATGGTTCGTGGGGTATCCGTGAATTTTACTAATTTTTAAAAACGAGTTTCACTATGTTGCCTAACCTAACTCAACATAATCTAAGATTTTCGTGAATGATTCGTGGGGCTATCCGTGCATTTTACTAATTTTTATAAACGAATTTAACTATCTTGCATAACCTAACTCAACCTAACCTAACCTTTTCGTGAATGGTTCGTGGGCTATCCGTGCTTTTTTCTAATTTTATAAACGAAATTAACTATGTTGCCTAACCTAACTCAACCTAACCTAACCGTGTCGTAAATGGTTCGTGGGGCTATCCGTGCTTTTTTCTAATTTTATAAACAAATTTAACTATGTTGCCTAACCTAACTCAACCTAACCTAACCTTGTCGTGAATGGTTCGTGGGGCTATCCATGCTTTTTTCTAGTTTTATAAACGAATTTAACTATGTTGCCTAACCTAACTCAACCTAACCTAACCTTCCCGTGAATGGTTCGTGGGGCTATCCGTGTTTTTTTCTAATTTTATAAACGAATTTAACTATGTTGCCTAACCTAACTCAACCTAACCTACCCTTGTCGTGAATGGTTCGTGGGGCTCTACGTGCTTTTTTGTAATTTTATAAAACGAATTTAACTATGTTGCCTAACCTAACTCAACCTAACTTAACCTTGTCGTGAATGGTTCGTGGGGCTATCCGTGCTTTTTTGTAATTTTTTAAAACGAATTTAACTATGTTGCCTAACCTAACTCAACCTAACCTAACCTTGCCGTGAATGGTTCGTGGGGCTATCCGAGATTTTTTCTAATTTTATAAACGAATTTAACTATGTTGCCTAACCTAACTCAACCTAACCTAACCTTGTCGTGAATGGTTCGTGGGGCTATCCATGCACTTTTCTAATTTTTGAAACGAAATTAACTATGTTGCCTAACCTAACTCAACCTAACCTAACCTTCTCGTGAGTGGTTCGTGGGGATATCCGTGCATTCCTTTCTAATTTTTAAAACGATTTTAACTATGTTGCCTAACCTAACTCAACCTAACCTAACCTTGCCGTGAATAGTTCGTGGGGCTACCCCTGCATTTTTCTAATTTTTAAAACGATTTTAACTATGTTGCCCAACCAAACTCAACCTAACCTAACCTTACCGTGAATAGTTCGTGGGGCTATCCCTGCATTTTTCTAATTTTTAAAAACGAATTTAACTATGTTGCCTAAATTAACTCAACCTAACGTAACCTTGCCGTGAATGGTTCGTGGGGCTATCCGAGCATTTCTTCTAGTTTCAAAAACGAATTTAACTATGTTGCCTAACCTAACTCAACCTAACATAACCTTGTCGTGAATGGTTCGTGGGGCTATCCATGCACTTTTCTAATTTTTGAAACGAAATTAACTATGTTGCCTAACCTAACTCAACCTAACCTAACCTTGTGAATGGTTCGTTGGGCTGTCCGTGCTTTTTTCTAATTTTATATACGAATTTAACTGTGTTGCCTAACCTAACTCAACCTAACCTAACCTTGCCTTCAATGGTTCGTGGGGCTATCCGTGCTTTTTTCTAATTTTATAAACGAATTTAACTATGTAGCCTAACCTAACTCAACCTAACCTAACCTTGTCGTGAATGGTTCGTGGGGCTATCCGTGCTTTTTTCTAATTTTATAAACGAATTTAAATATGTTGCCTAACCTAACTCCACCTAACCTAACCTTGTCGTAAATGTTTCGTGGGGCTATCCGTTCACTTTTCTAATTTTTAAAAACGAATTTAATTGTGTTGCCTAACCTAACTCAACCTAACCTAACCTTGTCATGAATGGTTCCTGGGGCTATCCGTGCTTTTTTCTAATTTTAAAAACGAATTTAACTATGTAGCCTAACCTAACTCAACCCAATCTAACTTTGCCGTGAATGGTTCGTGGGGCTATCCGTGCATTTTTCTAATTTTATAAACGAATTTAACTATGTTGCCTAACCTAACTCAACTTAACCTAACCTTGCCGTGAATGGTTCGTCGGGATATCCGTGCATTTTTCTAATTTAAAAAACGTATTTAACTATGTTGCCTAACCTAACTCAACCTAACCTAACCTTGCCGTGAATGGTTCGTGGGGCTATCCGTGCTTTTTTCTAATTTTATAAACGAATTTACCTATGTTGCCTAACCTAACTCAACCTAACCTAACCTTGTCGTGAATGGTTCGTGGGGCTATCCGTGCTTTTTTCTAGTTTTATAAACGAATTTAACTATGTTGCCTAACCTAACTCAACCTAACCTAACCTTGCCGTGAATGGTTCGTGGGGTTATCCGTGCTTTTTTCTAATTTTATAAACGAATTTAACTATGTTGCCTAACCTAACTCAACCTAACCTAACCTTGCCGTGAATGGTTCGTGGGGCTATCCGTGCATTTTACTAATTTTTAAAAACGAATTAACACTATGTTTCCTAACCTAACTCAACATAATCTAACTTTTTCGTGAATGATTCGTGGGGCTATCCGTGCATTTTACTAATTTTTATAAACGAATTTAACTATGTTGCCTAACCTAACTCAACCTAACCTAACCTTTTCGTGAATGGTTCGTGGGGCTATCCGTGCTTTTTTCTAATTTTATAAACGAATTTAACTATGTTGCCTAACCTAACTCAACCTAAACTAACCTTGTCGTAAATGGTTCGTGTGGCTATCCGTGCTTTTTTCTAATTTTATAAACGAATTTAACTATGTTGCCTAACCTAACTCAACCTAACCTAACCTTGTCGTGAATGGTTCGTGGGGCTATCCGTGCTTTTTTCTAGTTTTATAAACGAAGTTAACTATGTTGCCTAACCTAACTCAACCTAACCTAACCTTGCCGTAAATGGTTCGTGGGGCTATCCATGCTTTTTTCTAATTTTATAAACGAATTTAACTATGTTGCCTAACCTAACTCAACCTAACCTAACCTTGTCGTGAATGGTTCGTGGGGCTCTACGTGCTTTTTTGTAATTTTATAAAACGAATTTAACTATGTTGCCTAACCTAACTCAACCTAACCTAACCTTGTCGTGAATGGTTCGTGGGGCTATCCGTGCTTTTTTCTAATTTTATGAACGAATTTAACTATGTTGCCTAACCTAACTCAACCTAACCTAACCTTGTCGTGAATGGTTCGTGGGGCTATACGTGCTTTTTACTAATTTTATAAACGCCCTTGTCGTGATTGGTTCGTGGGGCTCTACGTGCTTTTTTGTAATTTTATAAAACGAATTTAACTATGTTGCCTAACCTAACTCAACCTAACTTAACCTTGTCGTGAATGGTTCGTGGGGCTATCCGTGCTTTTTTGTAATTTTATAAAACGAATTTAACTATGTTGCCTAACCTAACTCAACCTAACCTAACCTTGTCGTGAATGGTTCGTGGGGCTATCCGTGCTTTTTTCTAATTTTATAAACGAATTTAACTATGTTGCCTAACCTAACTCAACCTAACCTAACCTTGTCGTGAATGGTTCGTGGGGCTATACGTGCTTTTTACTAATTTTATAAACGCCCTTGTCGTGATTGGTTCGTGGGGCTCTACGTGCTTTTTTGTAATTTTATAAAACGAATTTAACTATGTTGCCTAACCTAACTCAACCTAACTTAACCTTGTCGTGAATGGTTCGTGGGGCTATCCGTGCTTTTTTGTAATTGTTTAAAACGAATTTAACTATGTTGCCTAACCTAACTCAACCTAACCTAACCTTGCCGTGAATGGTTCGTGGGGCTATCCGAGATTTTTTCTAATTTTATAAACGAATTTAACTATGTTGCCTAACCTAACTCAACCTAACCTAACCTTGTCGTGAATGGTTCGTGGGGCTATCCATGCACTTTTCTAATTTTTGAAACGAAATTAACTATGTTGCCTAACCTAACTCAACCTAACCTAACCTTCTCGTGAGTGGTTCGTGGGGCTATCCGTGCATTCCTTTCTAATTTTTAAAACGATTTTAACTATGTTGCCTAACCTAACTCAACCTAACCTAACCTTGCCGTGAATAGTTCGTGGGGCTACCCCTGCATTTTTCTAATTTTTAAAACGATTTTAACTATGTTGCCCAACCAAACTCAACCTAACCTAACCTTACCGTGAATAGTTCGTGGGGCTATCCCTGCATTTTTCTAATTTTTAAAAACAAATTTAACTATGTTGCCTAAATTAACTCAACCTAACGTAACCTTGCCGTGAATGGTTCGTGGGGCTATCCGAGCATTTCTTCTAGTTTCAAAAACGAATTTAACTATGTTGCCTAACCTAACTCAACCTAACATAACCTTGTCGTGAATGGTTCGTGGGGCTATCCATGCACTTTTCTAATTTTTGAAACGAAATTAACTATGTTGCCTAACCTAACTCAACCTAACCTAACGTTGTGAATGGTTCGTGGGGCTGTCCGTGCTTTTTTCTAATTTTATATACGAATTTAACTGTGTTGCCTAACCTAACTCAACCTAACCTAACCTTGCCTTGAATGGTTCGTGGGGCTATCCGTGCTTTTTTCTAATTTTATAAACGAATTTAACTATGTAGCCTAACCTAACTCAACCTAACCTAACCTTGTCGTGAATGGTTCGTGGGGCTATCCGTGCTTTTTTCTAATTTTATAAACGAATTTAAATATGTTGCCTAACCTAACTCCACCTAACCAAACCTTGTCGTAAATGTTTCGTGGGGCTATCCGTTCACTTTTCTAATTTTTAAAAACGAACTTAATTGTGTTGCCTAACCTAACTCAACCTAACCTAACCTTGTCATGAATGGTTCCTGGGGCTATCCGTGCTTTTTTCTAATTTTAAAAACGAATTTAACTATGTAGCCTAACCTAACTCAACCCAACCTAACTTTGCCGTGAATGGTTCGTGGGGCTATCCGTGCATTTTTCTAATTTTATAAACGAATTTAACTATGTTGCCTAACCTAACTCAACCTAACCTAACCTTGCCGTGAATGGTTCGTCGGGATATCCGTGCATTTTTCTAATTTAAAAAACGAATTTAACTATGTTGCCTAACCTAACTCAACCTAACCTAACCTTGCCGTGAATGGTTCGTGGGGCTATCCGTGCTTTTTTCTAATTTTATAAACGAATTTACCTATGTTGCCTAACCTAACTCAACCTAACCTAACCTTGTCGTGAATGGTTCGTGGGGCTATCCGTGCTTTTTTCTAGTTTTATAAACGAATTTAACTATGTTGCCTAACCTAACTCAACCTAACCTAACCTTGCCGTGAAAGGTTCGTGGGGTTATCCGTGCTTTTTTCTAATTTTATAAACGAATTTAACTATGTTGCCTAACCTAACTCAACCTAACCTAACCTTGCCGTGAATGGTTCGTGGGGCTATCCATGCTTTTTTCTAATTTTATAAACGAATTTAACTATGTTGCCTAACCTAACTCAACCTAACCTAACCTTGTCGTGAATGGTTCGTGGGGCTCTACGTGCTTTTTTGTAATTTTATAAAACGAATTTAACTATGTTGCCTAACCTAACTCAACCTAACCTAACCTTGTCGTGAATGGTTCGTGGGGCTATCCGTGCTTTTTTCTAATTTTATAAACGAATTTAACTATGTTGCCTAACCTAACTCAACCTAACCTAACCTTGTCGTGAATGGTTCGTGGGGCTATACGTGCTATTTACTAATTTTATAAACGAATTTAATTATGTTGCCTCAACCTAACCTAACCTTGCCGTGAATGGTTCGTGGGGCTATACGTGCTTTTTTGTATTTTTTAAAAACGAATTGAACTATGTTGCCTAACCTAACTCAACCTAACCTAACCTTGCCGTGAATGGTTCGTGGGGCTATCCGTGTTTTTTCTAATTTAAAAAACGAATATAACTATGTTGCCTAACCTAACTCAACCTAACCTAACCTTGTCGTGAATGGTTCGTGGGGCTATACGTGCTTTTTACTAATTTTATAAACGAATTTAATTATGTTGCCTCAACCTAACCTAACCTTGTCGTGAATGGTTCGTGGGGCTATCCGTGCTTTTTTTATATTTTATAAACGAATTTAACTATGTTGCCTAACCTAACTCAACCTAACCTAACCTTGCCGTGAATGGTTCGTGGGGTTATCCGTGCTTTTTTCTAATTTTATAAAAGAATTTAACTATGTTGCCTAACCTAACTCAACGTAACCTAACCTTGCCGTGAATGGTTCGTGGGACTATCCGTGCATTTTACTAATTTTTAAAAACGAATTTCACTATGTTGCCTAACCTAACTCAACATAATCTAACCTTTTCGTGAATGGTTCGTGGGGCTATCCGTGCATTTTACTAATTTTTATAAACGAATTTAACTATGTTGCCTAACCTAACTCAACCTAACCTAACCTTTTCGTGAATGGTTCGTGGGGCTATCCGTGCTTATTTCTAATTTTATAAACGAATTTAACTATGTTGCCCAACCTAACTCAACCTAACCTAACCTTGTCGTGAATGGTTCGTGGGGCTATCCGTGCTCTTTTCTAATTTTATAAACGAATTTAACTATGTTGCCTAACCTAACAACTTAACCTAACCTTGTCGTGAATGGTTTCATGGGGCTATACTTTTTTTCTAATTTTATAAACGAATTTAACTATGTTGCCTAACCTAACTCAACCTAACCTAACCTTATCGTTAATGGTTCTTTGGGCTATCCGTGCTTTTTTCTGGTTTTATAAACGAATTTAACTATGTTGCCTAACCTAACTCAACCTATCCTAACCTTGCTGTGAATGGTTCGTGGGGCTATCCGTGCATTTTACTAAGTTTTAAAAACGAATTTCACTATTTTGCCTAACCTAACTCAACATAATCTAACCTTTTCGTGAATGGTTCGTGGGGCTATCCGTGCATTTTACTAATTTTTATAAACGAATTTAACTATGTTGCCTAACATAACTCAACCTAACCTAACCTTTTCGTGAATGGTTCGTGGGGCTATCCGTGCTTTTTTCTAATTTTATAAACGAATTTAACTATATTGCCTAACCTAACTCAACCCAACCTAACTTTTCGTGAATGGTTCTTGGGGCTATCCGTGCTTTTTTCTAATTTTATACACGAATTTAACTATGTTGCCTAACCTAACTCAACCTAACCTAACCTTTTCGTGAATGATTCGTGGGGCTATCCGTGCTTTTTTCTAGTTTTATAAACGAATTTAACTATGTTGCCTAACCTAACTCAACCTAACCTAACCTTGCCGTGAATGGTTCGTGGGGCTATCCGTGCTTTTTTCTAATTTTATAAACGAATTTAACTATGTTGCCTAACCTAACTCAACCTAACCTAACCTTGTCGTGAATGGTTCGTGGGGCTCTACGTGCTTTTTTGAAATTTTATAAAACGAATTTAACTATGTTGCCTAACCTAACTCAACCTAACTTAACCTTGTCGTGAATGGTTCGTGGGGCTATCCGTGCTTTTTTGTAATTTTTAAAACGAATTTAACTATGTTGCCTAACCTAACTCAACCTAACCTAACCTTGCCGTGAATGGTTCGTGGGGCTATCCATGCATTTTTCTAATTTTTGAAACGAAATTAACTATGTTGCCTAACCTAACTCAACCTAACCTAACCTTCTCGTGAGTGGTTCGTGGGGCTATCCGTGCATTCCTTTCTAATTTTTAAAACGATTTTAACTATGTTGCCTAACCTAACTCAACCTAACCTAACCTTGCCGTGAATAGTTCGTGGGGCTATCCCTGCATTTTTGTATTTTTTAAAACGATTTTAAATATGTTGCCCAACCAAACTCAACCTAACCTAACCTTACCGTGAATAGTTCGTGGGGCGATCCCTGCATTTTTCTAATTTTTAGAAACAAATTTAACTATGTTGCCTAAATTAACTCAACCTAACGTAACCTTGCCGTGAATGGTTCGTGGGGCTATCAGAGCATTTCTTCTAGTTTCAAAAACGAATTTAACTATGTTGCCTAACCTAACTCAACCTAACCTAACCTTGCCGTGAATGGTACGTGGTGCTATCCTTGTATTCCTTTCTAATTTTTAAAACGATTTTAACTATCTTGCCTAACCTAACTCAACCTAACCTAACCTTGCCGTGAATGGTTCGTGGGGCTATACTTTTTTTTCTAATTTTATAAACGAATTTTACTATGTAGCCTAACCTAACTCAACCTAACCTAACCTTGTCGTGAATGGTTCGTGGGGCTATCCGTGCTTTTTTCTAATTTTATAAACGAATTTAACTATGTAGCTTAACCTAACTCAACCTAACCTAACCTTGCCGTTAATGTTTCGTCGGGCTATCCGTGCATTTTTCTAATTTTATAAAACGAATTTAACTATGTTGCCTAACCTAACTCAAACTAACCTAACCTTGCCGTGAATGGTTCGTGGGGCTCTACGTGCTTTCTTCTAATTTTATAAACGAATTTACCTATGTTGCCTAAACTAACTCAACCTAACCTAACCTTGTCGTGAATGGTTCGTGGGGCTATCCGTGCTTTTTTCTAGTTTTATAAACGAATTTAACTATGTTGCCTAACCTAACTCAACCTAACCTAACTTTGCCGTGAATGGTTCGTGGGGTTATCCGTGCTGTTTTCTAATTTTATAAACGAATTTAACTATGTTGCCTAACCTAACTCAACCTAACCTAACCTTGCCGTGAATGGTTCGTGGGGCTATCCGTGCATTTTACTAATTTTTAAAAACGAATTTCACTATGTTGCCTAACCTAACTCAACATAATCTAACCTTTTCGTGAATGATTCGTGGGGCTATCCGTGCATTTTACTAATTTTTATAAACGAATTTAACTATGTTGCCTAACCTAACTCAACCTAACCTAACCTTTTCGTGAATGGTTCGTGGGGCTATCCGTGCTTTTTTCTAATTTTATAAACGAATTTAACTATGTTGCCTAACCTAACTCAACCTAACCTAACCTTGTCGTAAATGGTTCGTGGGGCTATCCGTGCTTTTTTCTAATTTTATAAACGAATTTAACTATGTTGCCTAACCTAACTCAACCTAACCTAACCTTGTCGTGAATGGTTCGTGGGGCTATCCGTGCTCTTCTCTAGTTTTATAAACGAATTTAACTATGTTGCCTAACCTAACTCAACCTAACCTAACCTTGCCGTGAATGGTTCGTGGGGCTATCCGTGCTTTTTTCTAAATTTATAAACGAATTTAACTATGTTGCCTAACATAACTCAACCTAACCTAACCTTGTCGTGAATTGTTCGTGGGGCTCTACGTGCTTTTTTGTAATTTTATAAAACGAATTTAACTATGTTGCCTAACCTAACTCAACCTAACCTAACCTTGTCGTGAATGGTTCGTGGGGCTATCCGTGCTTTTTTCTAATTTTATAAACGAATTTAACTATGTTGCCTAACCTAACTCAACCTAACCTAACCTTGTCGTGAATGGTTCGTGGGGCTATACGTGCTTTTTACTAATTTTATAAACGAATTTAATTATGTTGCCTCAACCTAACCTAACCTTGCCGTGAATGGTTCGTGGGGCTATACGTGCTTTTTTGAATTTTTTTTAAAACGAATTGAACTATGTTGCCTAACCTAACTCAACCAAACCTAACCTTGCCGTGAATGGTTCGTGGGGCTATCCGTGTTTTTTCTAATTTAAAAAACGAATTTAACTATGTTGCCTAACCTAACTCAACCTAACCTAACCTTGTCGTGAATGGTTCGTGGGGCTATACGTGCTTTTTACTAATTTTATAAACGAATTTAATTATGTTGCCTCAACCTAACCTAACCTTGTCGTGAATGTTTCGTGGGGCTATCCGTGCTTTTTTTATATTTTATAAACGAATTTAACTATGTTGCCTAACCTAACTCAACCTAACCTAACCTTGCCGTGAATGGTTCGTGGGGTTATCCGTGCTTTTTTCTAATTTTATAAAAGAATTTAACTATGTTGCCTAACCTAACTCAACGTAACCTAACCTTGCCGTGAATGGTTCGTGGGGCTATCCGTGCATTTTACTAATTTTTAAAAACGAATTTCACTATGTTGCCTAACCTAACTCAACATAATCTAACCTTTTCGTGAATGGTTCGTGGGGCTATCCGTGCATTTTACTAATTTTTATAAACGAATTTAACTATGTTGCCTAACCTAACTCAACCTAACCTAACCTTTTCGTGAATGGTTCGTGGGGCTATCCGTGCTTATTTCTAATTTTATAAACGAATTTAACTATGTTGCCTAACCTAACTCAACCTAACCTAACCTTGTCGTGAATGGTTCGTGGGGCTATCCGTGCTTTTTTCTAATTTTATAAACGAATTTAACTATGTTGCCTAACCTAACAACCTAACCTAACCTTGTCGTGAATGGTTCGTGGGGCTATCCGTGCTTTTTTCTATGTTTATAAACGAATTTAACTATGTTGCCTAACCTAACTCAACCTAACCTAACCTTATCGTTAATGGTTCTTTGGGCTATCCGTGCTTTTTTCTGGTTTTATAAACGAATTTAACTATGTTGCCTAACCTAACTCAACCTAACCTAACCTTGCCGTGAATGGTTCGTTTGGCTATCCGTGCTTTTTTCTAATTTTATAAACGAATTTAACTATGTTGCCTAACCTAACTCAACCTAACCTAACCTTGTCGTGAATGGTTCGTGGGGCAATCCGTGCTTTTTTCTAGTTATATAAACGAATTTAACTATGTTGCCTAACCTAACTCAACCTAACCTAACCTTGCCGTGAATGGTTCGTGGGGCTATCCATGCTTTTTTCTAATTTTATAAACGAATTTAACTATGTTGCCTAACCTAACTCAACCTAACCTAACCTTGTCGTGAATGGTTCGTGGGGCTCTACGTGCTTTTTTGTAATTTTATAAAACGAATTTAACTATGTTGCCTAACCTAACTCAACCTAACCTAACCTTGTCGTGAATGGTTCGTGGGGCTATCCGTGCTTTTTTCTAATTTTATAAACGAATTTAACTATGTTGCCTAACCTAACTCAACCTAACCTAACCTTGTCGTGAATGGTTCGTGGGGCTATACGTGCTTTTTACTAATTTTATAAACGAATTTAATTATGTTGCCTCAACCTAACCTAACCTTGCCGTGAATGGTTCGTGGGGCTATACGTGCTTTTTTGTATTTTTTAAAAACGAATTGAACTATGTTGCCTAACCTAACTCAACCTAACCTAACCTTGCCGTGAATAGTTCGTGGGGCTATCCGTGTTTTTTCTAATTTAAAAAACGAATATAACTATGTTGCCTAACCTAACTCAACCTAACCTAACCTTGTCGTGAATGGTTCGTGGGGCTATACGTGCTTTTTACTAATTTTATAAACGAATTTAATTATGTTGCCTCAACCTAACCTAACCTTGTCGTGAATGGTTCGTGGGGCTATCCGTGCTTTTTTTTATATTTTATAAACGAATTTAACTATGTTGCCTAACCTAACTCAACCTAACCTAACCTTGTCGTGAATGGTTCGTTGGGTTATCCGTGCTTTTTTCTAATTTTATAAAAGAATATAACTATGTTGCCTAACCTAACTCAACGTAACCTAACCTTGCCGTGAATGGTTCGTGGGGCTATCCGTGCATTTTACTAATTTTTAAAAACGAATTTCACTATGTTGCCTAACCTAACTCAACATAATCTAACCTTTTCGTGAATGGTTCGTGGGGCTATCCGTGCATTTTACTAATTTTTATAAACGAATTTAACTATGTTGCCTAACCTAACTCAACCTAACCTAACCTTTTCGTGAATGGTTCGTGGGGCTATCCGTGCTTATTTCTAATTTTATAAACGAATTTAACTATGTTGCCTAACCGAACTCAACCTAACCTAACCTTGTCGTGAATGGTTCGTGGGGCTGTCCGTGCTTTTTTCTAATTTTATAAACGAATTTAACTATGTTGCCTAACCTAACAACTTAACCTAACCTTGTCGTGAATGGTTTCATGGGGCTATACTTTTTTCTAATTTTATAAACGAATTTAACTATGTTGCCTAACCTAACTCAACCTAACCTAACCTTATCGTTAATGGTTCTTTGGGCTATCCGTGCTTTTTTCTGGTTTTATAAACGAATTTAACTATGTTGCCTAACCTAACTCAACCTATCCTAACCTTGCTGTGAATGGTTCGTGGGGCTATCCGTGCATTTTACTAAGTTTTAAAAACGAATTTCACTATTTTGCCTAACCTAACTCAACATAATCTAACCTTTTCGTGAATGGTTCGTGGGGCTATCCGTGCATTTTACTAATTTTTATAAACGAATTTAACTATGTTGCCTAACATAACTCAACCTAACCTAACCTTTTCGTGAATGGTTCGTGGGGCTATCCGTGCTTTTTTCTAATTTTATAAACGAATTTAACTATGTTGCCTAACCTAACTCAACCCAACCTAACCTTTTCGTGAATGGTTCTTGGGGCTATCCGTGCTTTTTTCTAATTTTATACACGAATTTAACTATGTTGCCTAACCTAACTCAACCTAACCTAACCTTTTCGTGAATGATTCGTGGGGCTATCCGTGCTTTTTTCTAGTTTTATAAACGAATTTAACTATGTTGCCTAACCTAACTCAACCTAACCTAACCTTGTCGTGAATGGTTCGTGGGGCTATCCGTGCTTTTTTCTAGTTTTATAAACGAATTTAACTATGTTGCCTAACCTAACTCAACCTAACCTAACTTTGCCGTGAATGGTTCGTGGGGTTATCCGTGCTGTTTTCTAATTTTATAAACGAATTTAACTATGTTGCCTAACCTAACTCAACCTAACCTAACCTTGCCGTGAATGGTTCGTGGGGCTATCCGTGCATTTTACTAATTTTTAAAAACGAATTTCACTATGTTGCCTAACCTAACTCAACATAATCTAACCTTTTCGTGAATGATTCGTGGGGCTATCCGTGCATTTTACTAATTTTTATAAACGAATTTAACTATGTTGCCTAACCTAACTCAACCTAACCTAACCTTTTCGTGAATGGTTCGTGGGGCTATCCGTGCTTTTTTCTAATTTTATAAACGAATTTAACTATGTTGCCTAACCTAACTCAACCTAACCTAACCTTGCCGTGAATGGTTCGTGGGGCTATCCGTGCTTTTTTCTAATTTTATAAACGAATTTAACTATGTTGCCTAACATAACTCAACCTAACCTAACCTTGTCGTGAATTGTTCGTGGGGCTCTACGTGCTTTTTTGTAATTTTATAAAACGAATTTAACTATGTTGCCTAACCTAACTCAACCTAACCTAACCTTGTCGTGAATGGTTCGTGGGGCTATCCGTGCTTTTTTCTAATTTTATAAACGAATTTAACTATGTTGCCTAACCTAACTCAACCTAACCTAACCTTGTCGTGAATGGTTCGTGGGGCTATACGTGCTTTTTACTAATTTTATAAACGAATTTAATTATGTTGCCTCAACCTAACCTAACCTTGCCGTGAATGGTTCGTGGGGCTATACGTGCTTTTTTGAATTTTTTTTAAAACGAATTGAACTATGTTGCCTAACCTAACTCAACCAAACCTAACCTTGCCGTGAATGGTTCGTGGGGCTATCCGTGTTTTTTCTAATTTAAAAAACGAATTTAACTATGTTGCCTAACCTAACTCAACCTAACCTAACCTTGTCGTGAATGGTTCGTGGGGCTATACGTGCTTTTTACTAATTTTATAAACGAATTTAATTATGTTGCCTCAACCTAACCTAACCTTGTCGTGAATGTTTCGTGGGGCTATCCGTGCTTTTTTTATATTTTATAAACGAATTTAACTATGTTGCCTAACCTAACTCAACCTAACCTAACCTTGCCGTGAATGGTTCGTGGGGTTATCCGTGCTTTTTTCTAATTTTATAAAAGAATTTAACTATGTTGCCTAACCTAACTCAACGTAACCTAACCTTGCCGTGAATGGTTCGTGGGGCTATCCGTGCATTTTACTAATTTTTAAAAACGAATTTCACTATGTTGCCTAACCTAACTCAACATAATCTAACCTTTTCGTGAATGGTTCGTGGGGCTATCCGTGCATTTTACTAATTTTTATAAACGAATTTAACTATGTTGCCTAACCTAACTCAACCTAACCTAACCTTTTCGTGAATGGTTCGTGGGGCTATCCGTGCTTATTTCTAATTTTATAAACGAATTTAACTATGTTGCCTAACCTAACTCAACCTAACCTAACCTTGTCGTGAATGGTTCGTGGGGCTATCCGTGCTTTTTTCTAATTTTATAAACGAATTTAACTATGTTGCCTAACCTAACAACCTAACCTAACCTTGTCGTGAATGGTTCGTGGGGCTATCCGTGCTTTTTTCTATGTTTATAAACGAATTTAACTATGTTGCCTAACCTAACTCAACCTAACCTAACCTTATCGTTAATGGTTCTTTGGGCTATCCGTGCTTTTTTCTGGTTTTATAAACGAATTTAACTATGTTGCCTAACCTAACTCAACCTAACCTAACCTTGCCGTGAATGGTTCGTTTGGCTATCCGTGCTTTTTTCTAATTTTATAAACGAATTTAACTATGTTGCCTAACCTAACTCAACCTAACCTAACCTTGTCGTGAATGGTTCGTGGGGCAATCCGTGCTTTTTTCTAGTTATATAAACGAATTTAACTATGTTGCCTAACCTAACTCAACCTAACCTAACCTTGCCGTGAATGGTTCGTGGGGCTATCCATGCTTTTTTCTAATTTTATAAACGAATTTAACTATGTTGCCTAACCTAACTCAACCTAACCTAACCTTGTCGTGAATGGTTCGTGGGGCTATACGTGCTTTTTTGTAATTTTATAAAACGAATTTAACTATGTTGCCTAACCTAACTCAACCTAACCTAACCTTGTCGTGAATGGTTCGTGGGGCTATCCGTGCTTTTTTCTAATTTTATAAACGAATTTAACTATGTTGCCTAACCTAACTCAACCTAACCTAACCTTGTCGTGAATGGTTCGTGGGGCTATACGTGCTTTTTACTAATTTTATAAACGAATTTAATTATGTTGCCTCAACCTAACCTAACCTTGCCGTGAATGGTTCGTGGGGCTATACGTGCTTTTTTGTATTTTTTAAAAACGAATTGAACTATGTTGCCTAACCTAACTCAACCTAACCTAACCTTGCCGTGAATAGTTCGTGGGGCTATCCGTGTTTTTTCTAATTTAAAAAACGAATATAACTATGTTGCCTAACCTAACTCAACCTAACCTAACCTTGTCGTGAATGGTTCGTGGGGCTATACGTGCTTTTTACTAATTTTATAAACGAATTTAATTATGTTGCCTCAACCTAACCTAACCTTGTCGTGAATGGTTCGTGGGGCTATCCGTGCTTTTTTTATATTTTATAAACGAATTTAACTATGTTGCCTAACCTAACTCAACCTAACCTAACCTTGTCGTGAATGGTTCGTTGGGTTATCCGTGCTTTTTTCTAATTTTATAAAAGAATATAACTATGTTGCCTAACCTAACTCAACGTAACCTAACCTTGCCGTGAATGGTTCGTGGGGCTATCCGTGCATTTTACTAATTTTTAAAAACGAATTTCACTATGTTGCCTAACCTAACTCAACATAATCTAACCTTTTCGTGAATGGTTCGTGGGGCTATCCGTGCATTTTACTAATTTTTATAAACGAATTTAACTATGTTGCCTAACCTAACTCAACCTAACCTAACCTTTTCGTGAATGGTTCGTGGGGCTATCCGTGCTTATTTCTAATTTTATAAACGAATTTAACTATGTTGCCTAACCGAACTCAACCTAACCTAACCTTGTCGTGAATGGTTCGTGGGGCTGTCCGTGCTTTTTTCTAATTTTATAAACGAATTTAACTATGTTGCCTAACCTAACAACTTAACCTAACCTTGTCGTGAATGGTTTCATGGGGCTATACTTTTTTCTAATTTTATAAACGAATTTAACTATGTTGCCTAACCTAACTCAACCCAACCTAACCTTTTCGTGAATGGTTCTTGGGGCTATCCGTGCTTTTTTCTAATTTTATACACGAATTTAACTATGTTGCCTAACCTAACTCAACCTAACCTAACCTTTTCGTGAATGATTCGTGGGGCTATCCGTGCTTTTTTCTAGTTTTATAAACGAATTTAACTATGTTGCCTAACCTAACTCAACCTAACCTAACCTTGTCGTGAATCTTTCGTGGGGCTATCCGTGCTTTTTTCTAATTTTATAAACGAATTTAACTATGTTGCCTAACCTAACTCAACCTAACCTAACCTTGTCGTGAATGGTTCGTGGGGCTCTACGTGCATTTTTTGAAATTTTATAAAACGAATTTAACTATGTTGCCTAACCTAACTCAACCTAACTTAACCTTGTCGTGAATGGTTCGTGGGGCTATCCGTGCTTTTTTGTAATTTTTAAAACGAATTTAACTATGTTGCCTAACCTAACTCAACCTAACCTAACCTTGCCGTGAATGGTTCGTGGGGCTATCCATGCATTTTTCTAATTTTTGAAACGAAATTAACTATGTTGCCTAACCTAACTCAACCTAACCTAACCTTCTCGTGAGTGGTTCGTGGGGCTATCCGTGCATTCCTTTCTAATTTTTAAAACGATTTTAACTATGTTGCCTAACCTAACTCAACCTAACCTAACCTTGCCGTGAATAGTTCGTGGGGCTATCCCTGCATTTTTGTATTTTTTAAAACGATTTTAACTATGTTGCCCAACCAAACTCAACCTAACCTAACCTTACCGTGAATAGTTCGTGGGGCGATCCCTGCATTTTTCTAATTTTTAGAAACAAATTTAACTATGTTGCCTAAATTAACTCAACCTAACGTAACCTTGCCGTGAATGGTTCGTGGGGCTATCAGAGCATTTCCTCTAGTTTCAAAAACGAATTTAACTATGTTGCCTAACCTAACTCAACCTAACCTAACCTTGCCGTGAATGGTACGTGGTGCTATCCTTGTATTCCTTTCTAATTTTTAAAACGATTTTAACTATCTTGCCTAACCTAACTCAACCTAACCTAACCTTGCCGTGAATGGTTCGTGGGGCTATACTTTTTTTTCTAATTTTATAAACGAATTTTACTATGTAGCCTAACCTAACTCAACCTAACCTAACCTTGTCGTGAATGGTTCGTGGGGCTATCCGTGCTTTTTTCTAATTTTATAAACGAATTTAACTATGTAGCTTAACCTAACTCAACCTAACCTAACCTTGCCGTTAATGTTTCGTCGGGCTATCCGTGCATTTTTTTAATTTTATAAAACGAATTTAACTATGTTGCCTAACCTAACTCAAACTAACCTAACCTTGCCGTGAATGGTTCGTGGGGCTCTACGTGCTTTCTTCTAATTTTATAAACGAATTTACCTATGTTGCCTAAACTAACTCAACCTAACCTAACCTTGTCGTGAATGGTTCGTGGTTCTATCCGTGCTTTTTTCTAGTTTTATAAACGAATTTAACTATGTTGCCTAACCTAACTCAACCTAACCTAACTTTGCCGTGAATGGTTCGTGGGGTTATCCGTGCTGTTTTCTAATTTTATAAACGAATTTAACTATGTTGCCTAACCTAACTCAACCTAACCTAACCTTGTCGTGAATGGTTCGTGGGGCTATACGTGCTTTTTACTAATTTTATAAACGAATTTAATTATGTTGCCTCAACCTAACCTAACCTTGCCGTGAATGGTTCGTGGGGCTATACGTGCTTTTTTGAATTTTTTTTAAAACGAATCGAACTATGTTGCCTAACCTAACTCAACCAAACCTAACCTTGCCGTGAATGGTTCGTGGGGCTATCCGTGTTTTTTCTAATTTAAAAAACGAATTTAACTATGTTGCCTAACCTAACTCAACCTAACCTAACCTTGTCGTGAATGGTTCGTGGGGCTATCCGTGCTTTTTTCTAATTTTATAAACGAATTTAACTATGTTGCCTAACCTAACTCAACCTAACCTAACCTTGTCGTGAATGGTTCGTGGGGCTATACGTGCTTTTTACTAATTTTATAAACGAATTTAATTATGTTGCCTCAACCTAACCTAACCTTGTCGTGAATGGTTCATGGGGCTATCCGTGCTTTTTTTATATTTTATAAACGAATTTAACTATGTTGCCTAACCTAACTCAACCTAACCTAACCTTGCCGTGAATGGTTCGTGGGGTTATCCGTGCTTTTTTCTAATTTTATAAACGAATTTAACTATGTTGCCTAACCTAACTCAACCTAACCTAACCTTATCGTTAATGGTTCGTGGGGCTATCCGTGCTTTTTTCTAATTTTATAAACGAATTTAACTATGTTGCCTAACCTAACAACCTAACCTAACCTTGTCGTGAATGGTTCGTGGGGCTATCCGTGCTTTTTTCTAATTTTATAAACGAATTTAACTATGTTGCCTAACCTAACTCAACCTAACCTAACCTTATCGTTAATGGTTCTTTGGGCTATCCGTGCTTTTTTCTGGTTTTATAAACGAATTTAACTATGTTGCCTAACCTAACTCAACCTAACCTAACCTTGCCGTGAATGGTTCGTTTGGCTATCCGTGCTTTTTTCTAATTTTATAAACGAATTTAACTATGTTGCCTAACCTAACTCAACCTAACCTAACCTTGTCGTGAATGGTTCGTGGGGCTCTACGTGCATTTTTCTAATTTTATAAACGAATTTAACTATGTTGCCTAACCTAACTCAACTTAACCTAACCTTGCCGTGAATGGTTCGTCGGGATATCCGTGCATTTTTCTAATTTAAAAAACGAATTTAACTATGTTGCCTAACCTAACTCAACCTAACCTAACCTTGCCGTGAATGGTTCGTGGGGCTATCCGTGCTTTTTTCTAATTTTATAAACGAATTTAACTATGTTGCCTAACCAAACTCAACCTAACCTAACCTTGCCGTGAATGGTTCGTGGGGCTATCCGTGCATTTTACTAATTTTTAAAAACGAATTAACACTATGTTGCCTAACCTAACTCAACATAATCTAACTTTTTCGTGAATGATTCGTGGGGCTATCCGTGCATTTTACTAATTTTTATAAACGAATTTAACTATGTTGCCTAACCTAACTCAACCTAACCAAACCTTTTCGTGAATGGTTCGTGGGGCTATCCGTGCTTTTTTCTAATTTTATAAACGAATTTAACTATGTTGCCTAACCTAACTCAACCTAAACTAACCTTGTCGTAAATGGTTCGTGTGGCTATCCGTGCTTTTTTCTAATTTTATAAACGAATTTAACTATGTTGCCTAACCTAACTCAACCTAACCTAACCTTGTCGTGAATGGTTCGTGGGGCTATCCGTGCTTTTTTCTAGTTTTATAAACGAAGTTAACTATGTTGCCTAACCTAACTCAACCTAACCTAACCTTGCCGTGAATGGTTCGTGGGGCTATCCATGCTTTTTTCTAATTTTATAAACGAATTTAACTATGTTGCCTAACCTAACTCAACCTAACCTAACCTTGTCGTGAATGATTCGTGGGGCTCTACGTGCTTTTTTGTAATTTTATAAAACGAATTTAACTATGTTGCCTAACCTAACTCAACCTAACCTAACCTTGTCGTGAATGGTTCGTGGGGCTATCCGTGCTTTTTTCTAATTTTATAAACGAATTTAACTATGTTGCCTAACCTAACTCAACCTAACCTAACCTTGTCGTGAATGGTTCGTGGGGCTATACGTGCTTTTTACTAATTTTATAAACGCCCTTGTCGTGATTGGTTCGTGGGGCTCTACGTGCTTTTTTGTAATTTTATAAAACGAATTTAACTATGTTGCCTAACCTAACTCAACCTAACTTAACCTTGTCGTGAATGGTTCGTGGGGCTATCCGTGCTTTTTTGTAATTTTATAAAACGAATTTAACTATGTTGCCTAACCTAACTCAACCTAACCTAACCTTGTCGTGAATGGTTCGTGGGGCTATCCGTGCTTTTTTCTAATTTTATAAACGAATTTAACTATGTTGCCTAACCTAACTCAACCTAACCTAACCTTGTCGTGAATGGTTCGTGGGGCTATACGTGCTTTTTACTAATTTTATAAACGCCCTTGTCGTGATTGGTTCGTGGGGCTCTACGTGCTTTTTTGTAATTTTATAAAACGAATTTAACTATGTTGCCTAACCTAACTCAACCTAACTTAACCTTGTCGTGAATGGTTCGTGGGGCTATCCGTGCTTTTTTGTAATTGTTTAAAACGAATTTAACTATGTTGCCTAACCTAACTCAACCTAACCTAACCTTGCCGTGAATGGTTCGTGGGGCTATCCGAGATTTTTTCTAATTTTATAAACGAATTTAACTATGTTGCCTAACCTAACTCAACCTAACCTAACCTTGTCGTGAATGGTTCGTGGGGCTATCCATGCACTTTTCTAATTTTTGAAACGAAATTAACTATGTTGCCTAACCTAACTCAACCTAACCTAACCTTCTCGTGAGTGGTTCGTGGGGCTATCCGTGCATTCCTTTCTAATTTTTAAAACGATTTTAACTATGTTGCCTAACCTAACTCAACCTAACCTAACCTTGCCGTGAATAGTTCGTGGGGCTACCCCTGCATTTTTCTAATTTTTAAAACGATTTTAACTATGTTGCCCAACCAAACTCAACCTAACCTAACCTTACCGTGAATAGTTCGTGGGGCTATCCCTGCATTTTTCTAATTTTTAAAAACAAATTTAACTATGTTGCCTAAATTAACTCAACCTAACGTAACCTTGCCGTGAATGGTTCGTGGGGCTATCCGAGCATTTCTTCTAGTTTCAAAAACGAATTTAACTATGTTGCCTAACCTAACTCAACCTAACATAACCTTGTCGTGAATGGTTCGTGGGGCTATCCATGCACTTTTCTAATTTTTGAAACGAAATTAACTATGTTGCCTAACCTAACTCAACCTAACCTAACGTTGTGAATGGTTCGTGGGGCTGTCCGTGCTTTTTTCTAATTTTATATACGAATTTAACTGTGTTGCCTAACCTAACTCAACCTAACCTAACCTTGCCTTGAATGGTTCGTGGGGCTATCCGTGCTTTTTTCTAATTTTATAAACGAATTTAACTATGTAGCCTAACCTAACTCAACCTAACCTAACCTTGTCGTGAATGGTTCGTGGGGCTATCCGTGCTTTTTTCTAATTTTATAAACGAATTTAAATATGTTGCCTAACCTAACTCCACCTAACCAAACCTTGTCGTAAATGTTTCGTGGGGCTATCCGTTCACTTTTCTAATTTTTAAAAACGAACTTAATTGTGTTGCCTAACCTAACTCAACCTAACCTAACCTTGTCATGAATGGTTCCTGGGGCTATCCGTGCTTTTTTCTAATTTTAAAAACGAATTTAACTATGTAGCCTAACCTAACTCAACCCAACCTAACTTTGCCGTGAATGGTTCGTGGGGCTATCCGTGCATTTTTCTAATTTTATAAACGAATTTAACTATGTTGCCTAACCTAACTCAACCTAACCTAACCTTGCCGTGAATGGTTCGTCGGGATATCCGTGCATTTTTCTAATTTAAAAAACGAATTTAACTATGTTGCCTAACCTAAATCAACCTAACCTAACCTTGCCGTGAATGGTTCGTGGGGCTATCCGTGCTTTTTTCTAATTTTATAAACGAATTTACCTATGTTGCCTAACCTAACTCAACCTAACCTAACCTTGTCGTGAATGGTTCGTGGGGCTATCCGTGCTTTTTTCTAGTTTTATAAACGAATTTAACTATGTTGCCTAACCTAACTCAACCTAACCTAACCTTGCCGTGAAAGGTTCGTGGGGTTATCCGTGCTTTTTTCTAATTTTATAAACGAATTTAACTATGTTGCCTAACCTAACTCAACCTAACCTAACCTTGCCGTGAATGGTTCGTGGGGCTATCCATGCTTTTTTCTAATTTTATAAACGAATTTAACTATGTTGCCTAACCTAACTCAACCTAACCTAACCTTGTCGTGAATGGTTCGTGGGGCTCTACGTGCTTTTTTGTAATTTTATAAAACGAATTTAACTATGTTGCCTAACCTAACTCAACCTAACCTAACCTTGTCGTGAATGGTTCGTGGGGCTATCCGTGCTTTTTTCTAATTTTATAAACGAATTTAACTATGTTGCCTAACCTAACTCAACCTAACCTAACCTTGTCGTGAATGGTTCGTGGGGCTATACGTGCTATTTACTAATTTTATAAACGAATTTAATTATGTTGCCTCAACCTAACCTAACCTTGCCGTGAATGGTTCGTGGGGCTATACGTGCTTTTTTGTATTTTTTAAAAACGAATTGAACTATGTTGCCTAACCTAACTCAACCTAACCTAACCTTGCCGTGAATGGTTCGTGGGGCTATCCGTGTTTTTTCTAATTTAAAAAACGAATATAACTATGTTGCCTAACCTAACTCAACCTAACCTAACCTTGTCGTGAATGGTTCGTGGGGCTATACGTGCTTTTTACTAATTTTATAAACGAATTTAATTATGTTGCCTCAACCTAACCTAACCTTGTCGTGAATGGTTCGTGGGGCTATCCGTGCTTTTTTTATATTTTATAAACGAATTTAACTATGTTGCCTAACCTAACTCAACCTAACCTAACCTTGCCGTGAATGGTTCGTGGGGTTATCCGTGCTTTTTTCTAATTTTATAAAAGAATTTAACTATGTTGCCTAACCTAACTCAACGTAACCTAACCTTGCCGTGAATGGTTCGTGGGGCTATCCGTGCATTTTACTAATTTTTAAAAACGAATTTCACTATGTTGCCTAACCTAACTCAACATAATCTAACCTTTTCGTGAATGGTTCGTGGGGCTATCCGTGCATTTTACTAATTTTTATAAACGAATTTAACTATGTTGCCTAACCTAACTCAACCTAACCTAACCTTTTCGTGAATGGTTCGTGGGGCTATCCGTGCTTATTTCTAATTTTATAAACGAATTTAACTATGTTGCCCAACCTAACTCAACCTAACCTAACCTTGTCGTGAATGGTTCGTGGGGCTATCCGTGCTCTTTTCTAATTTTATAAACGAATTTAACTATGTTGCCTAACCTAACAACTTAACCTAACCTTGTCGTGAATGGTTTCATGGGGCTATACTTTTTTTCTAATTTTATAAACGAATTTAACTATGTTGCCTAACCTAACTCAACCTAACCTAACCTTATCGTTAATGGTTCTTTGGGCTATCCGTGCTTTTTTCTGGTTTTATAAACGAATTTAACTATGTTGCCTAACCTAACTCAACCTATCCTAACCTTGCTGTGAATGGTTCGTGGGGCTATCCGTGCATTTTACTAAGTTTTAAAAACGAATTTCACTATTTTGCCTAACCTAACTCAACATAATCTAACCTTTTCGTGAATGGTTCGTGGGGCTATCCGTGCATTTTACTAATTTTTATAAACGAATTTAACTATGTTGCCTAACATAACTCAACCTAACCTAACCTTTTCGTGAATGGTTCGTGGGGCTATCCGTGCTTTTTTCTAATTTTATAAACGAATTTAACTATATTGCCTAACCTAACTCAACCCAACCTAACTTTTCGTGAATGGTTCTTGGGGCTATCCGTGCTTTTTTCTAATTTTATAAACGAATTTAACTATGTTGCCTAACCTAACTCAACCTAACCTAACCTTGTCGTGAATGGTTCGTGGGGCTCTACGTGCTTTTTTGAAATTTTATAAAACGAATTTAACTATGTTGCCTAACCTAACTCAACCTAACTTAACCTTGTCGTGAATGGTTCGTGGGGCTATCCGTGCTTTTTTGTAATTTTTAAAACGAATTTAACTATGTTGCCTAACCTAACTCAACCTAACCTAACCTTGCCGTGAATGGTTCGTGGGGCTATCCATGCATTTTTCTAATTTTTGAAACGAAATTAACTATGTTGCCTAACCTAACTCAACCTAACCTAACCTTCTCGTGAGTGGTTCGTGGGGCTATCCGTGCATTCCTTTCTAATTTTTAAAACGATTTTAACTATGTTGCCTAACCTAACTCAACCTAACCTAACCTTGCCGTGAATAGTTCGTGGGGCTATCCCTGCATTTTTGTATTTTTTAAAACGATTTTAAATATGTTGCCCAACCAAACTCAACCTAACCTAACCTTACCGTGAATAGTTCGTGGGGCGATCCCTGCATTTTTCTAATTTTTAGAAACAAATTTAACTATGTTGCCTAAATTAACTCAACCTAACGTAACCTTGCCGTGAATGGTTCGTGGGGCTATCAGAGCATTTCTTCTAGTTTCAAAAACGAATTTAACTATGTTGCCTAACCTAACTCAACCTAACCTAACCTTGCCGTGAATGGTACGTGGTGCTATCCTTGTATTCCTTTCTAATTTTTAAAACGATTTTAACTATCTTGCCTAACCTAACTCAACCTAACCTAACCTTGCCGTGAATGGTTCGTGGGGCTATACTTTTTTTTCTAATTTTATAAACGAATTTTACTATGTAGCCTAACCTAACTCAACCTAACCTAACCTTGTCGTGAATGGTTCGTGGGGCTATCCGTGCTTTTTTCTAATTTTATAAACGAATTTAACTATGTAGCTTAACCTAACTCAACCTAACCTAACCTTGCCGTTAATGTTTCGTCGGGCTATCCGTGCATTTTTCTAATTTTATAAAACGAATTTAACTATGTTGCCTAACCTAACTCAAACTAACCTAACCTTGCCGTGAATGGTTCGTGGGGCTCTACGTGCTTTCTTCTAATTTTATAAACGAATTTACCTATGTTGCCTAAACTAACTCAACCTAACCTAACCTTGTCGTGAATGGTTCGTGGGGCTATCCGTGCTTTTTTCTAGTTTTATAAACGAATTTAACTATGTTGCCTAACCTAACTCAACCTAACCTAACTTTGCCGTGAATGGTTCGTGGGGTTATCCGTGCTGTTTTCTAATTTTATAAACGAATTTAACTATGTTGCCTAACCTAACTCAACCTAACCTAACCTTGCCGTGAATGGTTCGTGGGGCTATCCGTGCATTTTACTAATTTTTAAAAACGAATTTCACTATGTTGCCTAACCTAACTCAACATAATCTAACCTTTTCGTGAATGATTCGTGGGGCTATCCGTGCATTTTACTAATTTTTATAAACGAATTTAACTATGTTGCCTAACCTAACTCAACCTAACCTAACCTTTTCGTGAATGGTTCGTGGGGCTATCCGTGCTTTTTTCTAATTTTATAAACGAATTTAACTATGTTGCCTAACCTAACTCAACCTAACCTAACCTTGTCGTAAATGGTTCGTGGGGCTATCCGTGCTTTTTTCTAATTTTATAAACGAATTTAACTATGTTGCCTAACCTAACTCAACCTAACCTAACCTTGTCGTGAATGGTTCGTGGGGCTATCCGTGCTCTTCTCTAGTTTTATAAACGAATTTAACTATGTTGCCTAACCTAACTCAACCTAACCTAACCTTGCCGTGAATGGTTCGTGGGGCTATCCGTGCTTTTTTCTAATTTTATAAACGAATTTAACTATGTTGCCTAACATAACTCAACCTAACCTAACCTTGTCGTGAATTGTTCGTGGGGCTCTACGTGCTTTTTTGTAATTTTATAAAACGAATTTAACTATGTTGCCTAACCTAACTCAACCTAACCTAACCTTGTCGTGAATGGTTCGTGGGGCTATCCGTGCTTTTTTCTAATTTTATAAACGAATTTAACTATGTTGCCTAACCTAACTCAACCTAACCTAACCTTGTCGTGAATGGTTCGTGGGGCTATACGTGCTTTTTACTAATTTTATAAACGAATTTAATTATGTTGCCTCAACCTAACCTAACCTTGCCGTGAATGGTTCGTGGGGCTATACGTGCTTTTTTGAATTTTTTTTAAAACGAATTGAACTATGTTGCCTAACCTAACTCAACCAAACCTAACCTTGCCGTGAATGGTTCGTGGGGCTATCCGTGTTTTTTCTAATTTAAAAAACGAATTTAACTATGTTGCCTAACCTAACTCAACCTAACCTAACCTTGTCGTGAATGGTTCGTGGGGCTATACGTGCTTTTTACTAATTTTATAAACGAATTTAATTATGTTGCCTCAACCTAACCTAACCTTGTCGTGAATGTTTCGTGGGGCTATCCGTGCTTTTTTTATATTTTATAAACGAATTTAACTATGTTGCCTAACCTAACTCAACCTAACCTAACCTTGCCGTGAATGGTTCGTGGGGTTATCCGTGCTTTTTTCTAATTTTATAAAAGAATTTAACTATGTTGCCTAACCTAACTCAACGTAACCTAACCTTGCCGTGAATGGTTCGTGGGGCTATCCGTGCATTTTACTAATTTTTAAAAACGAATTTCACTATGTTGCCTAACCTAACTCAACATAATCTAACCTTTTCGTGAATGGTTCGTGGGGCTATCCGTGCATTTTACTAATTTTTATAAACGAATTTAACTATGTTGCCTAACCTAACTCAACCTAACCTAACCTTTTCGTGAATGGTTCGTGGGGCTATCCGTGCTTATTTCTAATTTTATAAACGAATTTAACTATGTTGCCTAACCTAACTCAACCTAACCTAACCTTGTCGTGAATGGTTCGTGGGGCTATCCGTGCTTTTTTCTAATTTTATAAACGAATTTAACTATGTTGCCTAACCTAACAACCTAACCTAACCTTGTCGTGAATGGTTCGTGGGGCTATCCGTGCTTTTTTCTATGTTTATAAACGAATTTAACTATGTTGCCTAACCTAACTCAACCTAACCTAACCTTATCGTTAATGGTTCTTTGGGCTATCCGTGCTTTTTTCTGGTTTTATAAACGAATTTAACTATGTTGCCTAACCTAACTCAACCTAACCTAACCTTGCCGTGAATGGTTCGTTTGGCTATCCGTGCTTTTTTCTAATTTTATAAACGAATTTAACTATGTTGCCTAACCTAACTCAACCTAACCTAACCTTGTCGTGAATGGTTCGTGGGGCAATCCGTGCTTTTTTCTAGTTATATAAACGAATTTAACTATGTTGCCTAACCTAACTCAACCTAACCTAACCTTGCCGTGAATGGTTCGTGGGGCTATCCATGCTTTTTTCTAATTTTATAAACGAATTTAACTATGTTGCCTAACCTAACTCAACCTAACCTAACCTTGTCGTGAATGGTTCGTGGGGCTCTACGTGCTTTTTTGTAATTTTATAAAACGAATTTAACTATGTTGCCTAACCTAACTCAACCTAACCTAACCTTGTCGTGAATGGTTCGTGGGGCTATCCGTGCTTTTTTCTAATTTTATAAACGAATTTAACTATGTTGCCTAACCTAACTCAACCTAACCTAACCTTGTCGTGAATGGTTCGTGGGGCTATACGTGCTTTTTACTAATTTTATAAACGAATTTAATTATGTTGCCTCAACCTAACCTAACCTTGCCGTGAATGGTTCGTGGGGCTATACGTGCTTTTTTGTATTTTTTAAAAACGAATTGAACTATGTTGCCTAACCTAACTCAACCTAACCTAACCTTGCCGTGAATAGTTCGTGGGGCTATCCGTGTTTTTTCTAATTTAAAAAACGAATATAACTATGTTGCCTAACCTAACTCAACCTAACCTAACCTTGTCGTGAATGGTTCGTGGGGCTATACGTGCTTTTTACTAATTTTATAAACGAATTTAATTATGTTGCCTCAACCTAACCTAACCTTGTCGTGAATGGTTCGTGGGGCTATCCGTGCTTTTTTTATATTTTATAAACGAATTTAACTATGTTGCCTAACCTAACTCAACCTAACCTAACCTTGTCGTGAATGGTTCGTTGGGTTATCCGTGCTTTTTTCTAATTTTATAAAAGAATATAACTATGTTGCCTAACCTAACTCAACGTAACCTAACCTTGCCGTGAATGGTTCGTGGGGCTATCCGTGCATTTTACTAATTTTTAAAAACGAATTTCACTATGTTGCCTAACCTAACTCAACATAATCTAACCTTTTCGTGAATGGTTCGTGGGGCTATCCGTGCATTTTACTAATTTTTATAAACGAATTTAACTATGTTGCCTAACCTAACTCAACCTAACCTAACCTTTTCGTGAATGGTTCGTGGGGCTATCCGTGCTTATTTCTAATTTTATAAACGAATTTAACTATGTTGCCTAACCGAACTCAACCTAACCTAACCTTGTCGTGAATGGTTCGTGGGGCTGTCCGTGCTTTTTTCTAATTTTATAAACGAATTTAACTATGTTGCCTAACCTAACAACTTAACCTAACCTTGTCGTGAATGGTTTCATGGGGCTATACTTTTTTCTAATTTTATAAACGAATTTAACTATGTTGCCTAACCTAACTCAACCTAACCTAACCTTATCGTTAATGGTTCTTTGGGCTATCCGTGCTTTTTTCTGGTTTTATAAACGAATTTAACTATGTTGCCTAACCTAACTCAACCTATCCTAACCTTGCTGTGAATGGTTCGTGGGGCTATCCGTGCATTTTACTAAGTTTTAAAAACGAATTTCACTATTTTGCCTAACCTAACTCAACATAATCTAACCTTTTCGTGAATGGTTCGTGGGGCTATCCGTGCATTTTACTAATTTTTATAAACGAATTTAACTATGTTGCCTAACATAACTCAACCTAACCTAACCTTTTCGTGAATGGTTCGTGGGGCTATCCGTGCTTTTTTCTAATTTTATAAACGAATTTAACTATGTTGCCTAACCTAACTCAACCCAACCTAACCTTTTCGTGAATGGTTCTTGGGGCTATCCGTGCTTTTTTCTAATTTTATACACGAATTTAACTATGTTGCCTAACCTAACTCAACCTAACCTAACCTTTTCGTGAATGATTCGTGGGGCTATCCGTGCTTTTTTCTAGTTTTATAAACGAATTTAACTATGTTGCCTAACCTAACTCAACCTAACCTAACCTTGTCGTGAATCTTTCGTGGGGCTATCCGTGCTTTTTTCTAATTTTATAAACGAATTTAACTATGTTGCCTAACCTAACTCAACCTAACCTAACCTTGTCGTGAATGGTTCGTGGGGCTCTACGTGCATTTTTTGAAATTTTATAAAACGAATTTAACTATGTTGCCTAACCTAACTCAACCTAACTTAACCTTGTCGTGAATGGTTCGTGGGGCTATCCGTGCATTCCTTTCTAATTTTTAAAACGATTTTAACTATGTTGCCTAACCTAACTCAACCTAACCTAACCTTGCCGTGAATAGTTCGTGGGGCTATCCCTGCATTTTTGTATTTTTTAAAACGATTTTAACTATGTTGCCCAACCAAACTCAACCTAACCTAACCTTACCGTGAATAGTTCGTGGGGCGATCCCTGCATTTTTCTAATTTTTAGAAACAAATTTAACTATGTTGCCTAAATTAACTCAACCTAACGTAACCTTGCCGTGAATGGTTCGTGGGGCTATCAGAGCATTTCCTCTAGTTTCAAAAACGAATTTAACTATGTTGCCTAACCTAACTCAACCTAACCTAACCTTGCCGTGAATGGTACGTGGTGCTATCCTTGTATTCCTTTCTAATTTTTAAAACGATTTTAACTATCTTGCCTAACCTAACTCAACCTAACCTAACCTTGCCGTGAATGGTTCGTGGGGCTATACTTTTTTTTCTAATTTTATAAACGAATTTTACTATGTAGCCTAACCTAACTCAACCTAACCTAACCTTGTCGTGAATGGTTCGTGGGGCTATCCGTGCTTTTTTCTAATTTTATAAACGAATTTAACTATGTAGCTTAACCTAACTCAACCTAACCTAACCTTGCCGTTAATGTTTCGTCGGGCTATCCGTGCATTTTTTTAATTTTATAAAACGAATTTAACTATGTTGCCTAACCTAACTCAAACTAACCTAACCTTGCCGTGAATGGTTCGTGGGGCTCTACGTGCTTTCTTCTAATTTTATAAACGAATTTACCTATGTTGCCTAAACTAACTCAACCTAACCTAACCTTGTCGTGAATGGTTCGTGGTTCTATCCGTGCTTTTTTCTAGTTTTATAAACGAATTTAACTATGTTGCCTAACCTAACTCAACCTAACCTAACTTTGCCGTGAATGGTTCGTGGGGTTATCCGTGCTGTTTTCTAATTTTATAAACGAATTTAACTATGTTGCCTAACCTAACTCAACCTAACCTAACCTTGTCGTGAATGGTTCGTGGGGCTATACGTGCTTTTTACTAATTTTATAAACGAATTTAATTATGTTGCCTCAACCTAACCTAACCTTGCCGTGAATGGTTCGTGGGGCTATACGTGCTTTTTTGAATTTTTTTTAAAACGAATCGAACTATGTTGCCTAACCTAACTCAACCAAACCTAACCTTGCCGTGAATGGTTCGTGGGGCTATCCGTGTTTTTTCTAATTTAAAAAACGAATTTAACTATGTTGCCTAACCTAACTCAACCTAACCTAACCTTGTCGTGAATGGTTCGTGGGGCTATCCGAGCTTTTTTCTAATTTTATAAACGAATTTAACTATGTTGCCTAACCTAACTCAACCTAACCTAACCTTGTCGTGAATGGTTCGTGGGGCTATACGTGCTTTTTACTAATTTTATAAACGAATTTAATTATGTTGCCTCAACCTAACCTAACCTTGTCGTGAATGGTTCATGGGGCTATCCGTGCTTTTTTTATATTTTATAAACGAATTTAACTATGTTGCCTAACCTAACTCAACCTAACCTAACCTTGCCGTGAATGGTTCGTGGGGTTATCCGTGCTTTTTTCTAATTTTATAAACGAATTTAACTATGTTGCCTAACCTAACTCAACCTAACCTAACCTTATCGTTAATGGTTCGTGGGGCTATCCGTGCTTTTTTCTAATTTTATAAACGAATTTAACTATGTTGCCTAACCTAACAACCTAACCTAACCTTGTCGTGAATGGTTCGTGGGGCTATCCGTGCTTTTTTCTAATTTTATAAACGAATTTAACTATGTTGCCTAACCTAACTCAACCTAACCTAACCTTATCGTTAATGGTTCTTTGGGCTATCCGTGCTTTTTTCTGGTTTTATAAACGAATTTAACTATGTTGCCTAACCTAACTCAACCTAACCTAACCTTGCCGTGAATGGTTCGTTTGGCTATCCGTGCTTTTTTCTAATTTTATAAACGAATTTAACTATGTTGCCTAACCTAACTCAACCTAACCTAACCTTGTCGTGAATGGTTCGTGGGGCTCTACGTGCATTTTTCTAATTTTATAAACGAATTTAACTATGTTGCCTAACCTAACTCAACTTAACCTAACCTTGCCGTGAATGGTTCGTCGGGATATCCGTGCATTTTTCTAATTTAAAAAACGAATTTAACTATGTTGCCTAACCTAACTCAACCTAACCTAACCTTGCCGTGAATGGTTCGTGGGGCTATCCGTGCTTTTTTCTAATTTTATAAACGAATTTACCTATGTTGCCTAACCTAACTCAACCTAACCTAACCTTGTCGTGAATGGTTCGTGGGGCTATCCGTGCTTTTTTCTAGTTTTATAAACGAATTTAACTATGTTGCCTAACCTAACTCAACCTAACCTAACCTTGCCGTGAATGGTTCGTGGGGTTATCCGTGCTTTTTTCTAATTTTATAAACGAATTTAACTATGTTGCCTAACCAAACTCAACCTAACCTAACCTTGCCGTGAATGGTTCGTGGGGCTATCCGTGCATTTTACTAATTTTTAAAAACGAATTAACACTATGTTGCCTAACCTAACTCAACATAATCTAACTTTTTCGTGAATGATTCGTGGGGCTATCCGTGCATTTTACTAATTTTTATAAACGAATTTAACTATGTTGCCTAACCTAACTCAACCTAACCAAACCTTTTCGTGAATGGTTCGTGGGGCTATCCGTGCTTTTTTCTAATTTTATAAACGAATTTAACTATGTTGCCTAACCTAACTCAACCTAAACTAACCTTGTCGTAAATGGTTCGTGTGGCTATCCGTGCTTTTTTCTAATTTTATAAACGAATTTAACTATGTTGCCTAACCTAACTCAACCTAACCTAACCTTGTCGTGAATGGTTCGTGGGGCTATCCGTGCTTTTTTCTAGTTTTATAAACGAAGTTAACTATGTTGCCTAACCTAACTCAACCTAACCTAACCTTGCCGTGAATGGTTCGTGGGGCTATCCATGCTTTTTTCTAATTTTATAAACGAATTTAACTATGTTGCCTAACCTAACTCAACCTAACCTAACCTTGTCGTGAATGATTCGTGGGGCTCTACGTGCTTTTTTGTAATTTTATAAAACGAATTTAACTATGTTGCCTAACCTAACTCAACCTAACCTAACCTTGTCGTGAATGGTTCGTGGGGCTATCCGTGCTTTTTTCTAATTTTATAAACGAATTTAACTATGTTGCCTAACCTAACTCAACCTAACCTAACCTTGTCGTGAATGGTTCGTGGGGCTATACGTGCTTTTTACTAATTTTATAAACGCCCTTGTCGTGATTGGTTCGTGGGGCTCTACGTGCTTTTTTGTAATTTTATAAAACGAATTTAACTATGTTGCCTAACCTAACTCAACCTAACTTAACCTTGTCGTGAATGGTTCGTGGGGCTATCCGTGCTTTTTTGTAATTTTATAAAACGAATTTAACTATGTTGCCTAACCTAACTCAACCTAACCTAACCTTGTCGTGAATGGTTCGTGGGGCTATCCGTGCTTTTTTCTAATTTTATAAACGAATTTAACTATGTTGCCTAACCTAACTCAACCTAACCTAACCTTGTCGTGAATGGTTCGTGGGGCTATACGTGCTTTTTACTAATTTTATAAACGCCCTTGTCGTGATTGGTTCGTGGGGCTCTACGTGCTTTTTTGTAATTTTATAAAACGAATTTAACTATGTTGCCTAACCTAACTCAACCTAACTTAACCTTGTCGTGAATGGTTCGTGGGGCTATCCGTGCTTTTTTGTAATTTTTTAAAACGAATTTAACTATGTTGCCTAACCTAACTCAACCTAACCTAACCTTGCCGTGAATGGTTCGTGGGGCTATCCGAGATTTTTTCTAATTTTATAAACGAATTTAACTATGTTGCCTAACCTAACTCAACCTAACCTAACCTTGTCGTGAATGGTTCGTGGGGCTATCCATGCACTTTTCTAATTTTTGAAACGAAATTAACTATGTTGCCTAACCTAACTCAACCTAACCTAACCTTCTCGTGAGTGGTTCGTGGGGCTATCCGTGCATTCCTTTCTAATTTTTAAAACGATTTTAACTATGTTGCCTAACCTAACTCAACCTAACCTAACCTTGCCGTGAATAGTTCGTGGGGCTACCCCTGCATTTTTCTAATTTTTAAAACGATTTTAACTATGTTGCCCAACCAAACTCAACCTAACCTAACCTTACCGTGAATATTTCGTGGGGCTATCCCTGCATTTTTCTAATTTTTAAAAACAAATTTAACTATGTTGCCTAAATTAACTCAACCTAACGTAACCTTGCCGTGAATGGTTCGTGGGGCTATCCGAGCATTTCTTCTAGTTTCAAAAACGAATTTAACTATGTTGCCTAACCTAACTCAACCTAACATAACCTTGTCGTGAATGGTTCGTGGGGCTATCCATGCACTTTTCTAATTTTTGAAACGAAATTAACTATGTTGCCTAACCTAACTCAACCTAACCTAACGTTGTGAATGGTTCGTGGGGCTGTCCGTGCTTTTTCTAATTTTATATACGAATTTAACTGTGTTGCCTAACCTAACTCAACCTAACCTAACCTTGCCTTGAATGGTTCGTGGGGCTATCCGTGCTTTTTTCTATTTTTATAAACGAATTTAACTATGTTGCCTAACCTAACTCAACCTAACCTAACCTTGTCGTGAATGGTTCGTGGGGCTATCCGTCCCTTTTTTCTAATTTTATAAACGAATTTAACTATGTTGCCTAACCTAACTCAACCTAACCTAACCTTGTCGTGAATGGTTCGTGGGGCTATCCGTGCTTTTTTCTAATTTTATAAACGAATTTAACTATGTTGCCTAACCTAACTCAACCTAACCTAACCTTGCCGTGAATGGTTCGTTTAGCTATCCGTGCTTTTTTGTAATTTTATAAACGAATATTACTATGTAGCCTAACTTAACTCAACCTAACCTAACCTTGTCGTGCATGGTTCGTGGGGCTATCCGTCCTTTTTTCTAATTTTATAAACGAATTTAACTATGTAGCCTAACCTATCTCAACCTAACCTAACCTTGCCGTGAATGGTTCGTCGGGCTATCCGTGCATTTTTCTAATTTTAAAAAACGAATTTAACTATGTTGCCTAACCTAACTGAACCTAACCTAACCTTGTTGTGAATGGTTCGTGGGGCTATCCGTGAATTTTACTAATTTTTAAAAACGAATTTATCTATGTTGCCTAACCTAAATCAACATAACCTAACCTTGTCGTGAATGGTTCGTGGGGCTATCCGTGCTTTTTTCTAATTTTATAAACGAATTTAACTATGTTGCCTAACCTAACTCAACCTAACCTAACCTTGTCGTGAATGGTTCGTGGGGCTATCCGTGCTTTTTTCTAATTTTATAAATGAATTTAACTATGTTGCCTAACCTAACTCAACCTAACCTAACCTTGTCGTGAATGGTTCGTGGGGCTATCCGTGCTTTTTTCTAATTTTATAAACGAATTTAACTATGTTGCCTAACCTAACTCAACCTAACCTAACCTTGTCGTGAATGGTTCGTGGGGCTATACGTGCTTTTTACTAATTTTAAAAACGAATTTAATTATGTTGCCTCAACCTAACCTAACCTTGCCGTGAATGGTTCGTGGGGCTATACGTGCTTTTTTGTATTTTTTTAAAACGAATTGAACTATGTTGCCTAACCTAACTCAACCTAACCTAACCTTGCCATGAATGGTTCGTGGGGCTATCCGTGTTTTTTTCTAATTTTTTAAAACGAATTTAACTATGTTGCCTAACCTAACTCAACGTAACCTAACCTTGTCGTCAATAGTTCGTGGGGCTATCCGTGCTTTTTTTATATTTTATAAACGAATTTCACTATGTTGCCTACCCTAACACAACATAATCTAACCTTTTCGTGAATGGTACGTGGGGCTATCCGTGCATTTTACTAATTTTTATAAACGAATTTAACTATGTTGCCTAACCTAACTCAACCTAACCAAACCTTTTCGTGAATGGTTCGTGGGGCTATCCGTGCTTATTTCTAATTTTATAAAAGAATTTAACTATGTTGCCTAACCTAACTCAACCTAACCTAACCTTGTCGTGAATGGTTCGTGGGGTTATCCGTGCTTTTTTCTAGTTTTATAAACGAATTTAACTATGTTGCCTAACCTAACTCAACCTAACCTAACTTTGCCGTGAATGGTTCTTGGGGCTATCCGTGCTTTTTTTATAAACGAATTTAACTACGTTGCCTAAACTAACTCAACCTAACCTAACCTTGTCGTTAATGGTTCTTCGGGCTATCCGTGATTTTTTCTGGTTTTATAAACGAATTTAACTATGTTGCCTAACCTAACTCAACCTAACCTAACCTTGCCGTGAATGGTTCGTGGGGCTATCCGTGCATTTTACTAATTTTTAAAAACGAATTTCACTATGTTGCCTAACCTAACTCAACATAATCTAACATTTTCGTGAATGGTTCGTGGGGCTATCCGTGCATTTTACTAATTTTTATAAACGAATTTAACTATGTTGCCTAACCTAACTCAACCTAACCTAACCTTTTCGTGAATGGTACGTGGGGCTATCCGTGCATTTTACTAATTTTTATAAACGAATTTAACTATGTTGCCTAACCTAACTCAACCTAAACTAACCTTTTCGTGAATGGTTCGTGGGGCTATCCGTGCTTATTTCTAATTTTATAAAAGAATTTAACTATGTTGCCTAACCTAACTCAACCTAACCTAACCTTGTCGTGAATGGTTCGTGGGGTTATCCGTGCTTTTTTCTAGTTTTATAAACGAATTTAACTATGTTGCCTAACCTAACTCAACCTAACCTAACTTTGCCGTGAATGGTTCGTGGGGCTATCCGTGCTTTTTTCTAATTTTATAAACGAATTTAACTACGTTGCCTAACCTAACACAACCTAACCTAACCTTGTCGTTAATGGTTCTTCGGGCTATCCGTGCTTTTTTCTGGTTTTATAAACGAATTTAACTATGTTGCCTAACCTAACTCAACCTAACCTAACCTTGCCGTGAATGGATCGTGGGGCTATCCGTGCATTTTACTAATTTTTAAAAACGAATTTCACTATGTTGCCTAACCTAACTCAACATAATCCAACCTTTTCGTGAATGGTTCGTGGGGCTATCCGTGCATTTAATAATTTTTATAAACGAATTTAACTATGTTGCCTAACCTAACTCAACCTAACCTAACCTTGTCGTGAATGTTTCGTGGGGCTATCCGTGCTTTTTTTATAAACGAATATTACTATGTAGCCTAACCTAACTCAACCTAACCTAACCTTGCCGTGAATGGTTCGTGGGTCTATCCGTGCTTTTTTCTAATTTTATAAACGAATTTAACTATGTTGCCTAACCTAACTCAACCTAACCTAACCTTGTCGTGAATGGTTCGAGGGGCTATCCGTGCTTTTTTCAAATTTTATAATCGAATTTAACTTTGTTGCCTAACCTAACTCAACCTAACTTAACCTTGTCGTGAATGATTCGTGGGGCTATCCGTGCTTTTTTGTAATTTTTTAAAACGAATTTAACTATGTTGCCTAACCTAACTTAACCTAACGTAACCTTGCCATGAATGGTTCGTGGGGCTATCCGTGATTTTTTCTAATTTTATAAACGAATTTAACAATGTTGCCTAACCTAACTCAACCTAAACTAACCTTGTCGTGAATGGTTCGTGGGGCTATCCGTGCTTTTTTCTAATTTTATAAACGAATTTAACTATGTTGCCTAACCTAACTCAACCTAACCTAACCTTGTCGTGAATGGTTCGTGGGGCTATACGTGCTTTTTACTAATTTTATAAACGAATTTAATTATGTTGCCTCAACCTAACCTAACCTTGCCGTGAATGGTTCGTGGGGCTATACGTGCTTTTTTGTATTTTTTTTAAAACGAATTGAACTATGTTTCCTAACCTAACTCAACCTAACCTAACCTTGCCATGAATGGTTCGTGGGGCTATCCGTGTTTTTTCTAATTTTTTAAAACGAATTTAACTATGTTGCCTAACCTAACTCAACCTAACCTAACCTTGTCGTGAATGGTTCGTGGGGCTATCCGTGCTTTTTTTATATTTTATAAACGAATTTAACTATGTTGCCTAACCTAACTCAACCTAACCTAACCTTGCCGTGAATGGTTCGTGGGGTTATCCGTGCTTTTTTCTAATTTTATAAACGAATTTAACTATGTTGCCTAACCTAACTCAACGTAACCTAACCTTGCCGTGAATGGTTCGTGGGGCTATCCGTGCATTTTACTAATTTTTAAAAACGAATTTCACTATGTTGCCTACCCTAACTCAACATAATCTAACCTTTTCGTGAATGGTACGTGGGGCTATCCGTGCATTTTACTAATTTTTATAAACGAATTTAACTATGTTGCCTAACCTAACTCAACCTAACCTAACCTTTTCGTGAATGGTTCGTGGGACTATCCGTGCTTATTTCTAATTTTATAAAAGAATTTAACTATTTTGCCTAACCTAACTCAACCTAACCTAACCTTGTCGTGAATGGTTCGTCGGGTTATCCGTGCTTTTTTCTAGTTTTATAATCGAATTTAACTATGTTGCCTAACCTAACTCAACCTAACCTAACCTTGCCGTGAATGGTTCGTGGGGCTATCCGTGCTTTTTTCTAATTTTATAAACGAATTTAACTACGTTGCCTAACCTAACTAAGCCTAACCTAACCTTGTCGTTAATGGTTCTTCGGGCTATCCGTGCTTTTTTCTGGTTTTATAAACGAATTTAACTATGTTGCCTAACCTAACTCAACCTAACCTAACCTTGCCGTGAATGGTTCGTGGGGCTATCCGTGCATTTAACTAATTTTTAAAAACGAATTTCACTATGTTGCCTAACCTAACTCAACATAATCTAACCTTCTCGTGAATGGTTCGTGGGGCTATCCGTGCATTTTACTAATTCTTATAAACAAATTTAACTATGTTGCCTAACCTAACTCAACCTAACCTAACCTTTTCGTGAATGGTTCGTGGGGCTATCCGTGCTTTTTTCTAATTTTTATTAACGAATTTAACTATGTTGCCTAAACTAACCCAACATAACCTAACTTTGTCGTGAATGGTTCGTGGGGCTATCCTTGCTTTTTTCTAATTTTATAAACGAATATAACTATGTTGCCTAACCTAACTCAACCTAACCTAACCTTGTCGTGAATGGTTCGTGGGGCTATCCGTGCTTTTTTCTAGTTCTATAAACGAATTTAACTATTTTGCCTAACCTAACTCAACCTAACCTAACCTTGCCGTGAATGGTTCGTGAGGTTATTCGTGCTTTTTTCTAATTTTATAAACGAATTTAACTATGTTGCCTAACCTAACTCAACCTAAGCTAACCTTGCCGTGAATGGTTCGTGGGGTATCCGTGAATTTTACTAATTTTTAAAAACGAGTTTCACTATGTTGCCTAACCTAACTCAACCTAACTTAACCTTGTCGTGAATGGTTCGTGGGGCTATCCTTGCTTTTTTCAAATTTTATAATCGAATTTAACTATGTTGCCTAACCTAACTAAACCTAACTTAACCTTGTCGTGAATGGTTCGTGGGGCTATCCGTGCTTTTTTGTAATTCTTTGAAACGAATTTAACTATGTTGCCTAACCAAACTCAACGTAACGTAACCTTGCCGTGAATGGTTCGTGGGGCTATCCGTGCTTTTTTCTAATTTTATAAACGAATTTAACTATGTTGCCTAACCTAACTCAACCTAACATAACCTTGTCGTGAATGGTTCGTGGGGCTATACGTGCTTTTTACTAATTTTATCAACGAATTTAATTATGTTGCCTCAACCTAACCTAACCTTGGCGTGAATGGTTCGTGGGGCTATACGTGATTTTTTGTATTTTTTTTAAAACGAATTGAACTGTGTTGCCTAACCTAACTCAACCTAACCTAACCTTGCCATGAATGGTTCGTGGGGCTATCCGTGTTTTTTCTAATTTTTTAAAACGAATTTAACTATGTTGCCTAACCTAACTCAACCTAACCTAACCTTGTCGTGAATGGTTCGTGGGGTTATCCGTGCTTTTTTCGTGTTTTATAAACGAATTTAACTATGTTGCCTAACCTAACTCAACCTAACCTAACTTTGCCGTGAAAGGTTCGTGGGGCTATCCGTGCTTTTTTCTAATTTTATAAACGAATTTAACTACGTTGCCTAACCTAACTCAGCCTAACCTAACCTTGTCGTTAATGATTCTTCGGGCTATCCGTGCTTTTTTCTGGTTTTATAAACGAATTTAACTATGTTGCCTAACCTAACTCAACCTAACCTAACCTTGCCGTGAATGGTTCGTGGGGCTATCCGTGCATTTTACTAATTTTTAAAAACGAATTTCACTATGTTGCCTAACCTAACACAACATAATCTAACCTTTTCGTGAATGGTTCGTGGGGCTATCCGTGCATTTTATTAATTTTTATAAACGAATTTAACTATGTTGCCTAACCTAACTCAACCTAACCTAACCTTTTCGTGAATGGTTCGTGGGGCTATCCGTGCTTTTTTCTAATTTTATAAACGAATTTAACTATGTTGCCTAACCTAACTCAACCTAACCTAACTTTGTCGTGAATTGTTCGTGGGGCTATCCTTTCTTTTTTCTAATTTTATAAACGAATTTAACTATGTTGCCTAACCTAACTCAACGTAACCTAACTTTGTCGTGAATGGTTCGTGGGGCTATCCGTGCATTTTACTAATTTTTATAAACGAATTTTACTATCTTGCATAACCTAACTCAACCTAACCTAACCTTTTCGTGAATGGTTCGTGGGCTATCCGTGCTTTTTTCTAATTTTATAAACGAATTTAACTACGTTGCCTAACCTAACACAACCTAACCTAACCTTGTCGTTAATGGTTCTTCGGGCTATCCGTGCTTTTTTCTGGTTTTATAAACGAATTTAACTATGTTGCCTAACCTAACTCAACCTAACCTATCCTTGCCGTGAATGGTTCGTGGGGCTATCCGTGCATTTTACTAATTTTTAAAAACGAATTTCACTATGTTGCCTAACCTAACTCAACATAATCTAACCTTTTCGTGAATGGTTCGTGGGGCTATCCGTGCATTTTACTAATTTTTATAAACGAATTTAACTATGTTGCCTAACCTAACTCAACCTAAACTAACCTTGTCGTGAATGGTTCGTGGGGCTATCCGTGCTTTTTTGTAATTTTATAAACGAATATTACTATGTAGCCTAACCTAACTCAACCTAACCTAACCTTGCCGTGATGGTTCGTGGGTCTATCCGTGCTTTTTTCTAATTTTATAAACGAATTTAACTATGTTGCCTAACCTAACTCAACCTAACTTAACCTTGTCGTGAATGGTTCGAGGGGCTATCCGTGCTTTTTTCAAATTTTATAATCGAATTTAACTATGTTGCCTAACCTAACTCAACCTAACTTAACCTTGTCGTGAATGGTTCGTGGGGCTATCCGTGCTTTTTTGTAATTTTTTAAAACGAATTTAACTATGTTGCCTAACCTAACTCAACCTAACGGAACCTTGAAGTGAATGGTTCGTAGCTATCCGTGATTTTTTCTAATTTTATAAACGAATTTAACAATGTTGCCTAACCTAACTCAACCTAAACTAACCTTGTCGTGAATGGTTCGTGGGGCTATCCGTGCTTTTTTCTAATTTTATAAACGAATTTAACTATGTTGCCTAACCTAACTCAACCTAACCTAACCTTGCCATGAATGGTTCGTGGGGCTATCCGTGTTTTTTCAATTTTTTTAAAACGAATTTAACTATGTTGCCTAACCTAACTCAACCTAACCTAACCTTGACGTGAATGGTTCGTGGGGCTATCCGTGCTTTTTTTATATTTTATAAACGAATTTAACTATGTTACCTAAACTAACTCAACCTAAACTAACCTTGCCGTGAATGGTTCGTGGGGTTATCCGTGCTTTTTTCCAATTTTATAAACGAATTTAACTATGTTGCCTAACCTAACTCAACGTAACCTAACCTTGCCGTGAATGGTTCGTGGGGCTATCCGTGCATTTTACTAATTTTTAAAAACGAATTTCACTATGTTGCCTACCCTAACTCAACATAATCTAACCTTTTCGTGAATGGTACGTGGGGCTATCCGTGCATTTTACTAATTTTCATAAACGAATTTAACTATATTGCCTAACCTAACTCAACCTAACCTAACCTTTTCGTGAATAGTTCGTGGGACTATCCGTGCTTATTTCTAATTTTATAAAAGAATTTAACTATGTTGCCAAACCTAACTCAACCTAACCTAACCTTGTCGTTAATGGTTCGTGGGGTTATCCGTTCTTTTTTCTAGTTTTATAAACGAATTTAACTATGTTGCCTAACCTAACTCAACCTAACCTAACTTTGCCGTGAATGGTTCGTGGGGCTATCCGTGCTTTTTTCTAATTTTATAAACGAATTTAACTACGTTGCCTAACCTAACTCAGCCTAACCTAACCTTGTCGTTAATGGTTCTTCGGGCTATCCGTGCTTTTTTCTGGTTTTATAAACGAATTTAACTATGTTGCCTAACCTAACTCAACCTAACCTAACCTTGCCGTGAATGGTTCGTGGGGCTATCCGTGCATTTTACTAATTTTTAAAAACGAATTTCACTATGTTGCCTAACCTAACTCAACATAATCTAACCTTTTCGTGAATGGTTCGTGGGGCTATCCGTGCATTTTACTAATTTTTATAAACGAATTTAACTATGTTGCCTAACCTAACTCAACCTAACCTAACCTTTTCGTGAATGGTTCGTGGGGCTATCCGTGCTTTTTTCTAATTTTATAAACGAATTTAACTATGTTGCCTAACCTAACTCAACATAACCTAACTTTGTCGTGAATGGTTCGTGGTGCTATCCTTGCTTTTTTCTAATTTTATAAACGAATTTAACTATGTTGCCTAACCTAACTGAACCTAACCTAACCTTGTCGTGAATGGTTCGTGGGGCTATCCGTGCTTTTTTCTAGTTTTATAAATGAATTTAACTATGTTGCCTAACCTAACTCAACCTAACCTAACCTTGCCGTGAATGGTTCGTGAGGTTATTCGTGCTTTTTTCTAATTTTATAAACAAATTTAACTATGTTGCCTAACCTAACTCAACCTAAGCTAACCTTGCCGTGAATGGTTCGTGGGGTATCCGTGAATTTTACTAATTTTTAAAAACGAGTTTCACTATGTTGCCTAACCTAACTCAACCTAACTTAACCTTGTCGTGAATGGTTCGTGGGGCTATCCTTGCTTTTTTCAAATTTTATAATCGAATTTAACTATGTTGCCTAACCTAACTCAACCTAACTTAACCTTGTCGTGAATGGTTCGTGGGGCTATCCGTGCTTTTTTGTAATTTTTTAAAACGAATTTAACTATGTTGCCTAACCTAACTCAACGTAACGTAACCTTGCCGTGAATGGTTCGTGGGGCTATCCGTGCTTTTTTCTAATTTTATAAACGAATTTAACTATGTTGCCTAACCTAACTCAACCTAACCTAACCTTGTCGTGAATGGTTCGTGGGGCTATACGTGCTTTTTACTAATTTTATAAACGAATTTAATTATGTTGCCTCAACCTAACCTAACCTTGCCGTGAATGGTTCGTGGGGCTATACGTGCTTTTTTGTTTTTTTTTTAAAACGAATTGAACTGTGTTGCCTAACCTAACTCAACCTAACCTAACCTTGCCATGAATGGTTCGTGGGGCTATCCGTGTTTTTTCTAATTTTTTAAAACGAATTTAACTATGTTGCCTAACCTAACTCAACCTAACCTAACCTTGTCGTGAATGGTTCGTGGGGCTATCCGTGCTTTTTTATTTTTTATAAACGAATTTAACTATGTTGCCTAACTTAACTCAACCTAACCTAACCTTGTCGTGAATGGTTCGTGGGGCTATCCGTTCATTTTACTAATTTTTATAAACGAATTTAACTATCTTGCATAACCTAACTCAACCTAACCTAACCTTTTCGTGAATGGTTCGTGGGGCTATCCGTGCTTTTTTCTAATTTTATAAACGAATTTAACTACGTTGGCTAACCTAACACAACCTAACCTAACCTTGTCGTTAATGGTTCTTCGGGCTATCCGTGCTTTTTTCTGGTTTTATAAACGAATTTAACTATGTTGCCTAACCTAACTCAACCTAACCTATCCTTGCCGTGAATGGTTCGTGGTGCTATCCGTGCATTTTACTAATTTTTAAAAACGAATTTCACTATGTTGCCTAACCTAACTCAACATAATCTAGCCTTTTCGTGAATGGTTCGTGGGGCTATCCGTGCATTTTACTAATTTTTATAAACGAATTTAACTATGTTGCCTAACCTAACTCAACCTAACCTAACCTTGTCGTGAATGGTTCGTGGGGCTATCCGTGCTTTTTTGTAATTTTATAAACGAATATTACTATGTAGCCTAACCTAACTCAACCTAACCTAACCTTGCCGTGATGGTTCGTGGGTCTATCCGTGCTTTTTTCTAATTTTATAAACGAATTTAACTATGTTGCCTAACCTAACTCAACCTAACTTAACCTTGTCGTGAATGGTTCGAGGGGCTATCCGTGCTTTTTTCAAATTTTATAATCGAATTTAACTATGTTGCCTAACCTAACTCAACCTAACTTAACCTTGTCGTGAATGGTTCGTGGGGCTATCCGTGATTTTTTCTAATTTTATAAACGAATTTAACAATGTTGCCTAACCTAACTCAACCTAACCCAACCTTGTCGTGAATGGTTCGTGGGGCTATCCGTGCTTTTTTCTAATTTTATAAACGAATTTAACTATGTTGCCTAACCTAACTCAACCTAACCTAACTTTGTCGTGAATGGTTCGTGGGGCTATACGTGCTTTATACTAATTTTATAAACGAATTTAATTATGTTGCCTCAACCTAACCTAACCTTCTCGTGAAAGGTTCGTGGGGCTATCCGTGCTTTTTTTATATTTTATAAACGAATTTAACTATGTTGCCTAACCTAACTCAACCTAACCTAACCTTGCCGTGAATGGTTCGTGGGGTTATCCGTGCTTTTTTCTAATTTTATAAACGAATTTAACTATGTTGCCTAACCTAACTCAATGTAACCTAACCTTGCCGTGAATGGTTCGTGGGGCTATCCGTGCTTTTTACTAATTTTTAAAAACGAATTTCACTATGTTGCCTACCCTAACTCAACTTAACCTAACCTTTTCGTGAATGGTTCGTGGGGCTATCCGTGCTTATTTCTAATTTTATAAAAGAATTTAACTATGTTGCCTAACCTAACTCAACCAAACCTAACCTTGTCGTGAATGGTTCGTGGGGTTATCCGTGCTTTTTTCTAATTTTATAAACGAATTTAACTATGTTGCCTAACCTAACTCAACCTAACCTAACTTTGCTGTGAATGGTTCGTGGGGCTATCCGTGCTTTTTTCTAATTTTATAAACGAATTTAACTACGTTGCCTAACCTAACTCAACCTAACCTAACCTTGTCGTTAATGGTTCTTCGAGCTATCCGTGATTTTTTCTGGTTTTATAAACGAATTTAACTATGTTGCCAAACCTAACTCAACCTAACCTAACCTTGCCGTGAATGGTTCGTGGGGCTATCCGTGCATTTTACTAATTTTTAAAAACGAATTTCACTATGTTGCCTAACCTAACTCAACATAATCTAACCTTTTCGTGAATGGTTCGTGGGGCTATCCGTGCTTATTTCTAATTTTATAAAAGAATTTAACTATGTTGCCTAACCTAACTCAACCTAACCTAACCTTGTCGTGAATGGTTCGTGGGGTTATCCGTGCTTTTTTCTAGTTTTATAAACGAATTTATCTATGTTGCCTAACCTAACTCAACCTAACCTAACTTTGCCGTGAATGGTTCGTGGGGCTATCCGTGCTTTTTTCTAGTTTTATAAACGAATTTAACTATGTTTCCTAACCTAACTCAACCTAACCTAACCTTGCCGTGAATGGTTCGTGAGGTTATCCGTGCTTTTTTCTAATTTTATAAACGAATTTAACTATGTTGCCTATCCTAACTCAACCTAAGCTAACCTTGCCGTGAATGATTCGAGGGGTATCCGTGAATTTTACTAATTTTTAAAAACGAGTTTCACTATGTTGCCTAACCTAACTCAACATAATCTAAGATTTTCGTGAATGATTCGTGGGGCTATCCGTGAATTTTACTAATTTTTATCAACGAATTTATCTATGTTGCCTAATCTAAATCAACCTAACCTAACCTTGTCGTGAATGGTTCGTGGGACTATCCGTGCTTTTTTCTAATTTTATAAACGAATTTAACTATGTTGCCTAACCTAACTCAACCTAACCTAACCTTGTCGTGAATGGTTCGTGGGGCTATCCGTGCTTTTTTCTAATTTTATAAACGAATTTAACTATGTTGCCTAACCTAACTCAACCTAACCTAACCTTGTCGTGAATGGTTCGTGGGGCTATCCGTCCCTTTTTTCTAATTTTATAAACGAATTTAACTATGTTGCCTAACCTAACTCAACCTAACCTAACCTTGTCGTGAATGGTTCGTGGGGCTATCCGTGCTTTTTTCTAATTTTATAAACGAATTTAACTATGTTGCCTAACCTAACTCAACCTAACCTAACCTTGCCGTGAATGGTTCGTTTAGCTATCCGTGCTTTTTTGTAATTTTATAAACGAATATTACTATGTAGCCTAACTTAACTCAACCTAACCTAACCTTGTCGTGCATGGTTCGTGGGGCTATCCGTGCTTTTTTCTAATTTTATAAACGAATTTAACTATGTAGCCTAACCTATCTCAACCTAACCTAACCTTGCCGTGAATGGTTCGTCGGGCTATCCGTGCATTTTTCTAATTTTAAAAAACGAATTTAACTATGTTGCCTAACCTAACTGAACCTAACCTAACCTTGTTGTGAATGGTTCTTGGGGCTATCCGTGAATTTTACTAATTTTTAAAAACGAATTTATCTATGTTGCCTAACCTAAATCAACATAACCTAACCTTGTCGTGAATGGTTCGTGGGGCTATCCGTGCTTTTTTCTAATTTTATAAACGAATTTAACTATGTTGCCTAACCTAACTCAACCTAACCTAACCTTGTCGTGAATGGTTCGTGGGGCTATCCGTGCTTTTTTCTAATTTTATAAATGAATTTAACTATGTTGCCTAACCTAACTCAACCTAACCTAACCTTGTCGTGAATGGTTCGTGGGGCTATCCGTGCTTTTTTCTAATTTTATAAACGAATTTAACTATGTTGCCTAACCTAACTCAACCTAACCTAACCTTGTCGTGAATGGTTCGTGGGGCTATACGTGCTTTTTACTAATTTTAAAAACGAATTTAATTATGTTGCCTCAACCTAACCTAACCTTGCCGTGAATGGTTCGTGGGGCTATACGTGCTTTTTTGTATTTTTTTAAAACGAATTGAACTATGTTGCCTAACCTAACTCAACCTAACCTAACCTTGCCATGAATGGTTCGTGGGGCTATCCGTGTTTTTTTCTAATTTTTTAAAACGAATTTAACTATGTTGCCTAACCTAACTCAACGTAACCTAACCTTGTCGTCAATAGTTCGTGGGGCTATCCGTGCTTTTTTTATATTTTATAAACGAATTTCACTATGTTGCCTACCCTAACACAACATAATCTAACCTTTTCGTGAATGGTACGTGGGGCTATCCGTGCATTTTACTAATTTTTATAAACGAATTTAACTATGTTGCCTAACCTAACTCAACCTAACCAAACCTTTTCGTGAATGGTTCGTGGGGCTATCCGTGCTTATTTCTAATTTTATAAAAGAATTTAACTATGTTGCCTAACCTAACTCAACCTAACCTAACCTTGTCGTGAATGGTTCGTGGGGTTATCCGTGCTTTTTTCTAGTTTTATAAACGAATTTAACTATGTTGCCTAACCTAACTCAACCTAACCTAACTTTGCCGTGAATGGTTCTTGGGGCTATCCGTGCTTTTTTTATAAACGAATTTAACTACGTTGCCTAAACTAACTCAACCTAACCTAACCTTGTCGTTAATGGTTCTTCGGGCTATCCGTGATTTTTTCTGGTTTTATAAACGAATTTAACTATGTTGCCTAACCTAACTCAACCTAACCTAACCTTGCCGTGAATGGTTCGTGGGGCTATCCGTGCATTTTACTAATTTTTAAAAACGAATTTCACTATGTTGCCTAACCTAACTCAACATAATCTAACATTTTCGTGAATGGTTCGTGGGGCTATCCGTGCATTTTACTAATTTTTATAAACGAATTTAACTATGTTGCCTAACCTAACTCAACCTAACCTAACCTTTTCGTGAATGGTACGTGGGGCTATCCGTGCATTTTACTAATTTTTATAAACGAATTTAACTATGTTGCCTAACCTAACTCAACCTAACCTAACCTTTTCGTGAATGGTTCGTGGGGCTATCCGTGCTTATTTCTAATTTTATAAAAGAATTTAACTATGTTGCCTAACCTAACTCAACCTAACCTAACCTTGTCGTGAATGGTTCGTGGGGTTATCCGTGCTTTTTTTTTAGTTTTATAAACGAATTTAACTATGTTGCCTAACCTAACTCAACCTAACCTAACTTTGCCGTGAATGGTTCGTGGGGCTATCCGTGCTTTTTTCTAATTTTATAAACGAATTTAACTACGTTGCCTAACCTAACACAACCTAACCTAACTTTGTCGTTAATGGTTCTTCGGGCTATCCGTGCTTTTTTCTGGTTTTATAAACGAATTTAACTATGTTGCCTAACCTAACTCAACCTAACCTAACCTTGCCGTGAATGGTTCGTGGGGCTATCCGTGCATTTTACTAATTTTTAAAAACGAATTTCACTATGTTGCCTAACCTAACTCAACATAATCCAACCTTTTCGTGAATGGTTCGTGGGGCTATCCGTGCATTTTACTAATTTTTATAAACGAATTTAACTATGTTGCCTAACCTAACTCAACCTAACCTAACCTTGTCGTGAATGGTTCGTGGGGCTATCCGTGCTTTTTTTTATAAACGAATATTACTATGTAGCCTAACCTAACTCAACCTAACCTAACCTTGCCGTGAATGGTTCGTGGGTCTATCCGTGCTTTTTTCTAATTTTATAAACGAATTTAACTATGTTGCCTAACCTAACTCAACCTAACCTAACCTTGTCGTGAATGGTTCGAGGGGCTATCCGTGCTTTTTTCAAATTTTATAATCGAATTTAACTATGTTGCCTAACCTAACTCAACCTAACTTAACCTTGTCGTGAATGATTCGTGGGGCTATCCGTGCTTTTTTGTAATTTTTTAAAACGAATTTAACTATGTTGCCTAACCTAACTTAACCTAACGTAACCTTGCCATGAATGGTTCGTGGGGCTATCCGTGATTTTTTCTAATTTTATAAACGAATTTAACAATGTTGCCTAACCTAACTCAACCTAAACTAACCTTGTCGTGAATGGTTCGTGGGGCTATCCGTGCTTTTTTCTAATTTTATAAACGAATTTAACTATGTTGCCTAACCTAACTCAACCTAACCTAACCTTGTCGTGAATGGTTCGTGGGGCTATACGTGCTTTTTACTAATTTTATAAACGAATTTAATTATGTTGCCTCAACCTAACCTAACCTTGCCGTGAATGGTTCGTGGGGCTATACGTGCTTTTTTGTATTTTTTTTAAAACGAATTGAACTATGTTTCCTAACCTAACTCAACCTAACCTAACCTTGCCATGAATGGTTCGTGGGGCTATCCGTGTTTTTTCTAATTTTTTAAAACGAATTTAACTATGTTGCCTAACCTAACTCAACCTAACCTAACCTTGTCGTGAATGGTTCGTGGGGCTATCCGTGCTTTTTTTATATTTTATAAACGAATTTAACTATGTTGCCTAACCTAACTCAACCTAACCTAACCTTGCCGTGAATGGTTCGTGGGGTTATCCGTGCTTTTTTCTAATTTTATAAACGAATTTAACTATGTTGCCTAACCTAACTCAACGTAACCTAACCTTGCCGTGAATGGTTCGTGGGGCTATCCGTGCATTTTACTAATTTTTAAAAACGAATTTCACTATGTTGCCTACCCTAACTCAACATAATCTAACCTTTTCGTGAATGGTACGTGGGGCTATCCGTGCATTTTACTAATTTTTATAAACGAATTTAACTATGTTGCCTAACCTAACTCAACCTAACCTAACCTTTTCGTGAATGGTTCGTGGGACTATCCGTGCTTATTTCTAATTTTATAAAAGAGTTTAACTATTTTGCCTAACCTAACTCAACCTAACCTAACCTTGTCGTGAATGGTTCGTCGGGTTATCCGTGCTTTTTTCTAGTTTTATAATCGAATTTAACTATGTTGCCTAACCTAACTCAACCTAACCTAACCTTGCCGTGAATGGTTCGTGGGGCTATCCGTGCTTTTTTCTAATTTTATAAACGAATTTAACTACGTTGCCTAACCTAACTAAGCCTAACCTAACCTTGTCGTTAATGGTTCTTCGGGCTATCCGTGCTTTTTTCTGGTTTTATAAACGAATTTAACTATGTTGCCTAACCTAACTCAACCTAACCTAACCTTGCCGTGAATGGTTCGTGGGGCTATCCGTGCATTTAACTAATTTTTAAAAACGAATTTCACTATGTTGCCTAACCTAACTCAACATAATCTATCCTTCTCGTGAATGGTTCGTGGGGCTATCCGTGCATTTTACTAATTTTTATAAACAAATTTAACTATGTTGCCTAACCTAACTCAACCTAACCTAACCTTTTCGTGAATGGTTCGTGGGGCTATCCGTGCTTTTTTCTAATTTTATAAACGAATTTAACTATGTTGCCTAACCTAACACAACATAACCTAACTTTGTCGTGAATGGTTCGTGGGGCTATCCTTGCTTTTTTCTAATTTTATAAACGAATATAACTATGTTGCCTAACCTAACTCAACCTAACCTAACCTTGTCGTGAATGGTTCGTGGGGCTATCCGTGCTTTTTTCTAGTTCTATAAACGAATTTAACTATTTTGCCTAACCTAACTCAACCTAACCTAACCTTGCCGTGAATGGTTCGTGAGGTTATTCGTGCTTTTTTCTAATTTTATAAACGAATTTAACTATGTTGCCTAACCTAACTCAACCTAAGCTAACCTTGCCGTGAATGGTTCGTGGGGTATCCGTGAATTTTACTAATTTTTAAAAACGAGTTTCACTATGTTGCCTAACCTAACTCAACCTAACTTAACCTTGTCGTGAATGGTTCGTGGGGCTATCCTTGCTTTTTTCAAATTTTATAATCGAATTTAACTATGTTGCCTAACCTAACTCAACCTAACTTAACCTTGTCGTGAATGGTTCGTGGGGCTATCCGTGCTTTTTTGTAATTTTTTGAAACGAATTTAACTATGTTGCCTAACCAAACTCAACGTAACGTAACCTTGCCGTGAATGGTTCGTGGGGCTATCCGTGCTTTTTTCTAATTTTATAAACGAATTTAACTATGTTGCCTAACCTAACTCAACCTAACCTAACCTTGTCGTGAATGGTTCATGGGGCTATACGTGCTTTTTACTAATTTTATAAACGAATTTAATTATGTTGCCTCAACCTAACCTAACCTTGGCGTGAATGGTTCGTGGGGCTATACGTGCTTTTTTGTATTTTTTTTAAAACGAATTTAACTATGTTGCCTAACCTAACTCAACCTAACCTAACCTTGCCATGAATGGTTCGTGGGGCTATCCGTGTTTTTTCTAATTTTTTAAAACGAATTTAACTATGTTGCCTAACCTAACTCAACCTAACCTAACCTTGTCGTGAATGGTTCGTGGGGTTATCCGTGCTTTTTTCGTGTTTTATAAACGAATTTAACTATGTTGCCTAACCTAACTCAACCTAACCTAACTTTGCCGTGAAAGGTTCGTGGGGCTATCCGTGCTTTTTTCTAATTTTATAAACGAATTTAACTACGTTGCCTAACCTAACTCAGCCTAACCTAACCTTGTCGTTAATGATTCTTCGGGCTATCCGTGCTTTTTTCTGGTTTTATAAACGAATTTAACTATGTTGCCTAACCTAACTCAACCTAACCTAACCTTGCCGTGAATGGTTCGTGGGGCTATCCGTGCATTTTACTAATTTTTAAAAACGAATTTCACTATGTTGCCTAACCTAACACAACATAATCTAACCTTTTCGTGAATGGTTCGTGGGGCTATCCGTGCATTTTATTAATTTTTATAAACGAATTTAACTATGTTGCCTAACCTAACTCAACCTAACCTAACCTTTTCGTGAATGGTTCGTGGGGCTATCCGTGCTTTTTTCTAATTTTATAAACGAATTTAACTATGTTGCCTAACCTAACTCAACCTACCCTAACTTTGTCGTGAATTGTTCGTGGGGCTATCCTTTCTTTTTTCTAATTTTATAAACGAATTTAACTATGTTGCCTAACCTAACTCAACGTAACCTAACTTTGTCGTGAATGGTTCGTGGGGCTATCCGTGCATTTTACTAATTTTTATAAACGAATTTAACAATCTTGCATAACCTAACTCAACCTAACCTAACCTTTTCGTGAATGGTTCGTGGGCTATCCGTGCTTTTTTCTAATTTTATAAACGAATTTAACTACGTTGCCTAACCTAACACAACCTAACCTAACCTTGTCGTTAATGGTTCTTCGGGCTATCCGTGCTTTTTTCTGGTTTTATAAACGAATTTAACTATGTTGCCTAACCTAACTCAACCTAACCTATCCTTGCCGTGAATGGTTCGTGGGGCTATCCGTGCATTTTACTAATTTTTAAAAACGAATTTCACTATGTTGCCTAACCTAACTCAACATAATCTAACCTTTTCGTGAATGGTTCGTGGGGCTATCCGTGCATTTTACTAATTTTTATAAACGAATTTAACTATGTTGCCTAACCTAACTCAACCTAACCTAACCTTGTCGTGAATGGTTCGTGGGGCTATCCGTGCTTTTTTGTAATTTTATAAACGAATATTACTATGTAGCCTAACCTAACTCAACCTAACCTAACCTTGCCGTGATGGTTCGTGGGTCTATCCGTGCTTTTTTCTAATTTTATAAACGAATTTAACTATGTTGCCTAACCTAACTCAACCTAACTTAACCTTGTCGTGAATGGTTCGAGGGGCTATCCGTGCTTTTTTCAAATTTTATAATCGAATTTAACTATGTTGCCTAACCTAACTCAACCTAACTTAACCTTGTCGTGAATGGTTCGTGGGGCTATCCGTGCTTTTTTGTAATTTTTTAAAACGAATTTAACTATGTTGCCTAACCTAACTCAACCTAACGGAACCTTGAAGTGAATGGTTCGTAGCTATCCGTGATTTTTTCTAATTTTATAAACGAATTTAACAATGTTGCCTAACCTAACTCAACCTAAACTAACCTTGTCGTGAATGGTTCGTGGGGCTATCCGTGCTTTTTTCTAATTTTATAAACGAATTTAACTATGTTGCCTAACCTAACTCAACCTAACCTAACCTTGCCATGAATGGTTCGTGGGGCTATCCGTGTTTTTTCAATTTTTTTAAAACGAATTTAACTATGTTGCCTAACCTAACTCAACCTAACCTAACCTTGACGTGAATGGTTCGTGGGGCTATCCGTGCTTTTTTTATATTTTATAAACGAATTTAACTATGTTACCTAAACTAACTCAACCTAAACTAACCTTGCCGTGAATGGTTCGTGGGGTTATCCGTGCTTTTTTCCAATTTTATAAACGAATTTAACTATGTTGCCTAACCTAACTCAACGTAACCTAACCTTGCCGTGAATGGTTCGTGGGGCTATCCGTGCATTTTACTAATTTTTAAAAACGAATTTCACTATGTTGCCTACCCTAACTCAACATAATCTAACCTTTTCGTGAATGGTACGTGGGGCTATCCGTGCATTTTACTAATTTTTATAAACGAATTTAACTATGTTGCCTAACCTAACTCAACCTAACCTAACCTTTTCGTGAATGGTTCGTGGGACTATCCGTGCTTATTTCTAATTTTATAAAAGAATTTAACTATGTTGCCAAACCTAACTCAACCTAACCTAACCTTGTCGTTAATGGTTCGTGGGGTTATCCGTTCTTTTTTCTAGTTTTATAAACGAATTTAACTATGTTGCCTAACCTAACTCAACCTAACCTAACTTTGCCGTGAATGGTTCGTGGGGCTATCCGTGCTTTTTTCTAATTTTATAAACGAATTTAACTACGTTGCCTAACCTAACTCAGCCTAACCTAACCTTGTCGTTAATGGTTCTTCGGGCTATCCGTGCTATTTTCTGGTTTTATAAACGAATTTAACTATGTTGCCTAACCTAACTCAACCTAACCTAACCTTGCCGTGAATGGTTCGTGGGGCTATCCGTGCATTTTACTAATTTTTAAAAACGAATTTCACTATGTTGCCTAACCTAACTCAACATAATACTAACCTTTTCGTGAATGGTTCGTGGGGCTATCCGTGCATTTTACTAATTTTTATAAACGAATTTAACTATGTTGCCTAACCTAACTCAACCTAACCTAACCTTTTCGTGAATGGTTCGTGGGGCTATCCGTGCTTTTTTCTAATTTTATAAACGAATTTAACTATGTTGCCTAACCTAACTCAACATAACCTAACTTTGTCGTGAATGGTTCGTGGTGCTATCCTTGCTTTTTTCTAATTTTATAAACGAATTTAACTATGTTGCCTAACCTAACTGAACCTAACCTAACCTTGTCGTGAATGGTTCGTGGGGCTATCCGTGCTTTTTTCTAGTTTTATAAATGAATTTAACTATGTTGCCTAACCTAACTCAACCTAACCTAACCTTGCCGTGAATGGTTCGTGAGGTTATTCGTGCTTTTTTCTAATTTTATAAACAAATTTAACTATGTTGCCTAACCTAACTCAACCTAAGCTAACCTTGCCGTGAATGGTTCGTGGGGTATCCGTGAATTTTACTAATTTTTAAAAACGAGTTTCACTATGTTGCCTAACCTAACTCAACCTAACTTAACCTTGTCGTGAATGGTTCGTGGGGCTATCCTTGCTTTTTTCAAATTTTATAATCGAATTTAACTATGTTGCCTAACCTAACTCAACCTAACTTAACCTTGTCGTGAATGGTTCGTGGGGCTATCCGTGCTTTTTTGTAATTTTTTAAAACGAATTTAACTATGTTGCCTAACCTAACTCAACGTAACGTAACCTTGCCGTGAATGGTTCGTGGGGCTATCCGTGCTTTTTTCTAATTTTATAAACGAATTTAACTATGTTGCCTAACCTAACTCAACCTAACCTAACCTTGTCGTGAATGGTTCGTGGGGCTATACGTGCTTTTTACTAATTTTATAAACGAATTTAATTATGTTGCCTCAACCTAACCTAACCTTGCCGTGAATGGTTCGTGGGGCTATACGTGCTTTTTTGTATTTTTTTTAAAACGAATTGAACTGTGTTGCCTAACCTAACTCAACCTAACCTAACCTTGCCATGAATGGTTCGTGGGGCTATCCGTGTTTTTTCTAATTTTTTAAAACGAATTTAACTATGTTGCCTAACCTAACTCAACCTAACCTAACCTTGTCGTGAATGGTTCGTGGGGCTATCCGTGCTTTTTTTATTTTTTATAAACGAATTTAACTATGTTGCCTAACTTAACTCAACCTAACCTAACCTTGCCGTGAATGGTTCGTGGGGTTATCCGAGCTTTTTTCTAATTTTATAAACGAATTTAACTATGTTGCCTAACCTAACTCAACGTAACCTAACCTTGCCGTGAATGGTTCGTGGGGCTATCCGTGCATTTTACTAATTTTTAAAAACGAATTTCACTATGTTGGCTACCCTAACTCAACATAATCTAACCTTTTCGTGAATGGTACGTGGGGCTATCCGTTCATTTTACTAATTTTTATAAACGAATTTAACTATGTTGCCTAACCTAACTCAACCTAACCTAACCTTTTCGTGAATGGTTCGTGGGGCTATCCGTGCTTATTTCTAATTTTATAAAAGAATTTAACTATGTTGCCTAACCTAACTCAACCTAACCTAACCTTGTCGTGAATGGTTCGTGGGGTTATCCGTGCTTTTTTCTAGTTTTATAAACGAATTTAACTATGTTGCCTAACCTAACTCAACCTAACCTAACTTTGCCGTGAAAGGTTCGTGGGGCTATCCGTGCTTTTTTCTAATTTTATAAACGAATTTAACTACGTTGCCTAACCTAACACAACATAATCTAACCTTTTCGTGAATGGTTCGTGGGGCTATCCGTGCATTTTACTAATTTTTATAAACGAATTTAACTATGTTGCCTAACCTAACTCAACCTAACCTAACATTTTCGTGAATGGTTCGTGGGGCTATCCGTGCTTTTTTCTAATTTTATAAACGAATTTAACTATGTTGCCTAACCTAACTCAACCTAACCTAACTTTGTCGTGAATGGTTCGTGGGGCTATCCTTGCTTTTTTCTGGTTTTATAAACGAATTTAACTATGTTGCCTAACCTAACTCAACATAACCTAACCTTGTCGTGAATGGTTCGTGGGGCTATCCGTGCTTTTTTCTAGTTTTATAAACGAATTTAACTATGTTGCCTAACCTAACTCAACCTAACCTAACCTTGCCGTGAATGGTTCGTGAGGTTATCCGTGCTTTTTTCTAATTTTATAAACGAATTTAACTATGTTGCCTAACCTAACTCAACCTAAGCTAACCTTGCCGTGAATGGTTCGTGGGGTATCCGTGAATTTTACTAATTTTTAAAAACGAGTTTCACTATGTTGCCTAACCTAACTCAACATAATCTAAGATTTTCGTGAATGATTCGTGGGGCTATCCGTGCATTTTACTAATTTTTATAAACGAATTTAACTATCTTGCATAACCTAACTCAACCTAACCTAACCTTTTCGTGAATGGTTCGTGGGCTATCCGTGCTTTTTTCTAATTTTATAAACGAAATTAACTATGTTGCCTAACCTAACTCAACCTAACCTAACCGTGTCGTAAATGGTTCGTGGGGCTATCCGTGCTTTTTTCTAATTTTATAAACAAATTTAACTATGTTGCCTAACCTAACTCAACCTAACCTAACCTTGTCGTGAATGGTTCGTGGGGCTATCCATGCTTTTTTCTAGTTTTATAAACGAATTTAACTATGTTGCCTAACCTAACTCAACCTAACCTAACCTTCCCGTGAATGGTTCGTGGGGCTATCCGTGTTTTTTTCTAATTTTATAAACGAATTTAACTATGTTGCCTAACCTAACTCAACCTAACCTACCCTTGTCGTGAATGGTTCGTGGGGCTCTACGTGCTTTTTTGTAATTTTATAAAACGAATTTAACTATGTTGCCTAACCTAACTCAACCTAACTTAACCTTGTCGTGAATGGTTCGTGGGGCTATCCGTGCTTTTTTGTAATTTTTTAAAACGAATTTAACTATGTTGCCTAACCTAACTCAACCTAACCTAACCTTGCCGTGAATGGTTCGTGGGGCTATCCGAGATTTTTTCTAATTTTATAAACGAATTTAACTATGTTGCCTAACCTAACTCAACCTAACCTAACCTTGTCGTGAATGGTTCGTGGGGCTATCCATGCACTTTTCTAATTTTTGAAACGAAATTAACTATGTTGCCTAACCTAACTCAACCTAACCTAACCTTCTCGTGAGTGGTTCGTGGGGATATCCGTGCATTCCTTTCTAATTTTTAAAACGATTTTAACTATGTTGCCTAACCTAACTCAACCTAACCTAACCTTGCCGTGAATAGTTCGTGGGGCTACCCCTGCATTTTTCTAATTTTTAAAACGATTTTAACTATGTTGCCCAACCAAACTCAACCTAACCTAACCTTACCGTGAATAGTTCGTGGGGCTATCCCTGCATTTTTCTAATTTTTAAAAACAAATTTAACTATGTTGCCTAAATTAACTCAACCTAACGTAACCTTGCCGTGAATGGTTCGTGGGGCTATCCGAGCATTTCTTCTAGTTTCAAAAACGAATTTAACTATGTTGCCTAACCTAACTCAACCTAACATAACCTTGTCGTGAATGGTTCGTGGGGCTATCCATGCACTTTTCTAATTTTTGAAACGAAATTAACTATGTTGCCTAACCTAACTCAACCTAACCTAACCTTGTGAATGGTTCGTTGGGCTGTCCGTGCTTTTTTCTAATTTTATATACGAATTTAACTGTGTTGCCTAACCTAACTCAACCTAACCTAACCTTGCCTTGAATGGTTCGTGGGGCTATCCGTGCTTTTTTCTAATTTTATAAACGAATTTAACTATGTAGCCTAACCTAACTCAACCTAACCTAACCTTGTCGTGAATGGTTCGTGGGGCTATCCGTGCTTTTTTCTAATTTTATAAACGAATTTAAATATGTTGCCTAACCTAACTCCACCTAACCTAACCTTGTCGTAAATGTTTCGTGGGGCTATCCGTTCACTTTTCTAATTTTTAAAAACGAATTTAATTGTGTTGCCTAACCTAACTCAACCTAACCTAACCTTGTCATGAATGGTTCCTGGGGCTATCCGTGCTTTTTTCTAATTTTAAAAACGAATTTAACTATGTAGCCTAACCTAACTCAACCCAATCTAACTTTGCCGTGAATGGTTCGTGGGGCTATCCGTGCATTTTTCTAATTTTATAAACGAATTTAACTATGTTGCCTAACCTAACTCAACTTAACCTAACCTTGCCGTGAATGGTTCGTCGGGATATCCGTGCATTTTTCTAATTTAAAAAACGTATTTAACTATGTTGCCTAACCTAACTCAACCTAACCTAACCTTGCCGTGAATGGTTCGTGGGGCTATCCGTGCTTTTTTCTAATTTTATAAACGAATTTACCTATGTTGCCTAACCTAACTCAACCTAACCTAACCTTGTCGTGAATGGTTCGTGGGGCTATCCGTGCTTTTTTCTAGTTTTATAAACGAATTTAACTATGTTGCCTAACCTAACTCAACCTAACCTAACCTTGCCGTGAATGGTTCGTGGGGTTATCCGTGCTTTTTTCTAATTTTATAAACGAATTTAACTATGTTGCCTAACCTAACTCAACCTAACCTAACCTTGCCGTGAATGGTTCGTGGGGCTATCCGTGCATTTTACTAATTTTTAAAAACGAATTAACACTATGTTTCCTAACCTAACTCAACATAATCTAACTTTTTCGTGAATGATTCGTGGGGCTATCCGTGCATTTTACTAATTTTTATAAACGAATTTAACTATGTTGCCTAACCTAACTCAACCTAACCTAACCTTTTCGTGAATGGTTCGTGGGGCTATCCGTGCTTTTTTCTAATTTTATAAACGAATTTAACTATGTTGCCTAACCTAACTCAACCTAAACTAACCTTGTCGTAAATGGTTCGTGTGGCTATCCGTGCTTTTTTCTAATTTTATAAACGAATTTAACTATGTTGCCTAACCTAACTCAACCTAACCTAACCTTGTCGTGAATGGTTCGTGGGGCTATCCGTGCTTTTTTCTAGTTTTATAAACGAAGTTAACTATGTTGCCTAACCTAACTCAACCTAACCTAACCTTGCCGTAAATGGTTCGTGGGGCTATCCATGCTTTTTTCTAATTTTATAAACGAATTTAACTATGTTGCCTAACCTAACTCAACCTAACCTAACCTTGTCGTGAATGGTTCGTGGGGCTCTACGTGCTTTTTTGTAATTTTATAAAACGAATTTAACTATGTTGCCTAACCTAACTCAACCTAACCTAACCTTGTCGTGAATGGTTCGTGGGGCTATCCGTGCTTTTTTCTAATTTTATAAACGAATTTAACTATGTTGCCTAACCTAACTCAACCTAACCTAACCTTGTCGTGAATGGTTCGTGGGGCTATACGTGCTTTTTACTAATTTTATAAACGCCCTTGTCGTGATTGGTTCGTGGGGCTCTACGTGCTTTTTTGTAATTTTATAAAACGAATTTAACTATGTTGCCTAACCTAACTCAACCTAACTTAACCTTGTCGTGAATGGTTCGTGGGGCTATCCGTGCTTTTTTGTAATTTTATAAAACGAATTTAACTATGTTGCCTAACCTAACTCAACCTAACCTAACCTTGTCGTGAATGGTTCGTGGGGCTATCCGTGCTTTTTTCTAATTTTATAAACGAATTTAACTATGTTGCCTAACCTAACTCAACCTAACCTAACCTTGTCGTGAATGGTTCGTGGGGCTATACGTGCTTTTTACTAATTTTATAAACGCCCTTGTCGTGATTGGTTCGTGGGGCTCTACGTGCTTTTTTGTAATTTTATAAAACGAATTTAACTATGTTGCCTAACCTAACTCAACCTAACTTAACCTTGTCGTGAATGGTTCGTGGGGCTATCCGTGCTTTTTTGTAATTGTTTAAAACGAATTTAACTATGTTGCCTAACCTAACTCAACCTAACCTAACCTTGCCGTGAATGGTTCGTGGGGCTATCCGAGATTTTTTCTAATTTTATAAACGAATTTAACTATGTTGCCTAACCTAACTCAACCTAACCTAACCTTGTCGTGAATGGTTCGTGGGGCTATCCATGCACTTTTCTAATTTTTGAAACGAAATTAACTATGTTGCCTAACCTAACTCAACCTAACCTAACCTTCTCGTGAGTGGTTCGTGGGGCTATCCGTGCATTCCTTTCTAATTTTTAAAACGATTTTAACTATGTTGCCTAACCTAACTCAACCTAACCTAACCTTGCCGTGAATAGTTCGTGGGGCTACCCCTGCATTTTTCTAATTTTTAAAACGATTTTAACTATGTTGCCCAACCAAACTCAACCTAACCTAACCTTACCGTGAATAGTTCGTGGGGCTATCCCTGCATTTTTCTAATTTTTAAAAACAAATTTAACTATGTTGCCTAAATTAACTCAACCTAACGTAACCTTGCCGTGAATGGTTCGTGGGGCTATCCGAGCATTTCTTCTAGTTTCAAAAACGAATTTAACTATGTTGCCTAACCTAACTCAACCTAACATAACCTTGTCGTGAATGGTTCGTGGGGCTATCCATGCACTTTTCTAATTTTTGAAACGAAATTAACTATGTTGCCTAACCTAACTCAACCTAACCTAACGTTGTGAATGGTTCGTGGGGCTGTCCGTGCTTTTTTCTAATTTTATATACGAATTTAACTGTGTTGCCTAACCTAACTCAACCTAACCTAACCTTGCCTTGAATGGTTCGTGGGGCTATCCGTGCTTTTTTCTAATTTTATAAACGAATTTAACTATGTAGCCTAACCTAACTCAACCTAACCTAACCTTGTCGTGAATGGTTCGTGGGGCTATCCGTGCTTTTTTCTAATTTTATAAACGAATTTAAATATGTTGCCTAACCTAACTCCACCTAACCAAACCTTGTCGTAAATGTTTCGTGGGGCTATCCGTTCACTTTTCTAATTTTTAAAAACGAACTTAATTGTGTTGCCTAACCTAACTCAACCTAACCTAACCTTGTCATGAATGGTTCCTGGGGCTATCCGTGCTTTTTTCTAATTTTAAAAACGAATTTAACTATGTAGCCTAACCTAACTCAACCCAACCTAACTTTGCCGTGAATGGTTCGTGGGGCTATCCGTGCATTTTTCTAATTTTATAAACGAATTTAACTATGTTGCCTAACCTAACTCAACCTAACCTAACCTTGCCGTGAATGGTTCGTCGGGATATCCGTGCATTTTTCTAATTTAAAAAACGAATTTAACTATGTTGCCTAACCTAACTCAACCTAACCTAACCTTGCCGTGAATGGTTCGTGGGGCTATCCGTGCTTTTTTCTAATTTTATAAACGAATTTACCTATGTTGCCTAACCTAACTCAACCTAACCTAACCTTGTCGTGAATGGTTCGTGGGGCTATCCGTGCTTTTTTCTAGTTTTATAAACGAATTTAACTATGTTGCCTAACCTAACTCAACCTAACCTAACCTTGCCGTGAAAGGTTCGTGGGGTTATCCGTGCTTTTTTCTAATTTTATAAACGAATTTAACTATGTTGCCTAACCTAACTCAACCTAACCTAACCTTGCCGTGAATGGTTCGTGGGGCTATCCATGCTTTTTTCTAATTTTATAAACGAATTTAACTATGTTGCCTAACCTAACTCAACCTAACCTAACCTTGTCGTGAATGGTTCGTGGGGCTCTACGTGCTTTTTTGTAATTTTATAAAACGAATTTAACTATGTTGCCTAACCTAACTCAACCTAACCTAACCTTGTCGTGAATGGTTCGTGGGGCTATCCGTGCTTTTTTCTAATTTTATAAACGAATTTAACTATGTTGCCTAACCTAACTCAACCTAACCTAACCTTGTCGTGAATGGTTCGTGGGGCTATACGTGCTATTTACTAATTTTATAAACGAATTTAATTATGTTGCCTCAACCTAACCTAACCTTGCCGTGAATGGTTCGTGGGGCTATACGTGCTTTTTTGTATTTTTTAAAAACGAATTGAACTATGTTGCCTAACCTAACTCAACCTAACCTAACCTTGCCGTGAATGGTTCGTGGGGCTATCCGTGTTTTTTCTAATTTAAAAAACGAATATAACTATGTTGCCTAACCTAACTCAACCTAACCTAACCTTGTCGTGAATGGTTCGTGGGGCTATACGTGCTTTTTACTAATTTTATAAACGAATTTAATTATGTTGCCTCAACCTAACCTAACCTTGTCGTGAATGGTTCGTGGGGCTATCCGTGCTTTTTTTATATTTTATAAACGAATTTAACTATGTTGCCTAACCTAACTCAACCTAACCTAACCTTGCCGTGAATGGTTCGTGGGGTTATCCGTGCTTTTTTCTAATTTTATAAAAGAATTTAACTATGTTGCCTAACCTAACTCAACGTAACCTAACCTTGCCGTGAATGGTTCGTGGGGCTATCCGTGCATTTTACTAATTTTTAAAAACGAATTTCACTATGTTGCCTAACCTAACTCAACATAATCTAACCTTTTCGTGAATGGTTCGTGGGGCTATCCGTGCATTTTACTAATTTTTATAAACGAATTTAACTATGTTGCCTAACCTAACTCAACCTAACCTAACCTTTTCGTGAATGGTTCGTGGGGCTATCCGTGCTTATTTCTAATTTTATAAACGAATTTAACTATGTTGCCCAACCTAACTCAACCTAACCTAACCTTGTCGTGAATGGTTCGTGGGGCTATCCGTGCTCTTTTCTAATTTTATAAACGAATTTAACTATGTTGCCTAACCTAACAACTTAACCTAACCTTGTCGTGAATGGTTTCATGGGGCTATACTTTTTTTCTAATTTTATAAACGAATTTAACTATGTTGCCTAACCTAACTCAACCTAACCTAACCTTATCGTTAATGGTTCTTTGGGCTATCCGTGCTTTTTTCTGGTTTTATAAACGAATTTAACTATGTTGCCTAACCTAACTCAACCTATCCTAACCTTGCTGTGAATGGTTCGTGGGGCTATCCGTGCATTTTACTAAGTTTTAAAAACGAATTTCACTATTTTGCCTAACCTAACTCAACATAATCTAACCTTTTCGTGAATGGTTCGTGGGGCTATCCGTGCATTTTACTAATTTTTATAAACGAATTTAACTATGTTGCCTAACATAACTCAACCTAACCTAACCTTTTCGTGAATGGTTCGTGGGGCTATCCGTGCTTTTTTCTAATTTTATAAACGAATTTAACTATATTGCCTAACCTAACTCAACCCAACCTAACTTTTCGTGAATGGTTCTTGGGGCTATCCGTGCTTTTTTCTAATTTTATACACGAATTTAACTATGTTGCCTAACCTAACTCAACCTAACCTAACCTTTTCGTGAATGATTCGTGGGGCTATCCGTGCTTTTTTCTAGTTTTATAAACGAATTTAACTATGTTGCCTAACCTAACTCAACCTAACCTAACCTTGCCGTGAATGGTTCGTGGGGCTATCCGTGCTTTTTTCTAATTTTATAAACGAATTTAACTATGTTGCCTAACCTAACTCAACCTAACCTAACCTTGTCGTGAATGGTTCGTGGGGCTCTACGTGCTTTTTTGAAATTTTATAAAACGAATTTAACTATGTTGCCTAACCTAACTCAACCTAACTTAACCTTGTCGTGAATGGTTCGTGGGGCTATCCGTGCTTTTTTGTAATTTTTAAAACGAATTTAACTATGTTGCCTAACCTAACTCAACCTAACCTAACCTTGCCGTGAATGGTTCGTGGGGCTATCCATGCATTTTTCTAATTTTTGAAACGAAATTAACTATGTTGCCTAACCTAACTCAACCTAACCTAACCTTCTCGTGAGTGGTTCGTGGGGCTATCCGTGCATTCCTTTCTAATTTTTAAAACGATTTTAACTATGTTGCCTAACCTAACTCAACCTAACCTAACCTTGCCGTGAATAGTTCGTGGGGCTATCCCTGCATTTTTGTATTTTTTAAAACGATTTTAAATATGTTGCCCAACCAAACTCAACCTAACCTAACCTTACCGTGAATAGTTCGTGGGGCGATCCCTGCATTTTTCTAATTTTTAGAAACAAATTTAACTATGTTGCCTAAATTAACTCAACCTAACGTAACCTTGCCGTGAATGGTTCGTGGGGCTATCAGAGCATTTCTTCTAGTTTCAAAAACGAATTTAACTATGTTGCATAACCTAACTCAACCTAACCTAACCTTGCCGTGAATGGTACGTGGTGCTATCCTTGTATTCCTTTCTAATTTTTAAAACGATTTTAACTATCTTGCCTAACCTAACTCAACCTAACCTAACCTTGCCGTGAATGGTTCGTGGGGCTATACTTTTTTTTCTAATTTTATAAACGAATTTTACTATGTAGCCTAACCTAACTCAACCTAACCTAACCTTGTCGTGAATGGTTCGTGGGGCTATCCGTGCTTTTTTCTAATTTTATAAACGAATTTAACTATGTAGCTTAACCTAACTCAACCTAACCTAACCTTGCCGTTAATGTTTCGTCGGGCTATCCGTGCATTTTTCTAATTTTATAAAACGAATTTAACTATGTTGCCTAACCTAACTCAAACTAACCTAACCTTGCCGTGAATGGTTCGTGGGGCTCTACGTGCTTTCTTCTAATTTTATAAACGAATTTACCTATGTTGCCTAAACTAACTCAACCTAACCTAACCTTGTCGTGAATGGTTCGTGGGGCTATCCGTGCTTTTTTCTAGTTTTATAAACGAATTTAACTATGTTGCCTAACCTAACTCAACCTAACCTAACTTTGCCGTGAATGGTTCGTGGGGTTATCCGTGCTGTTTTCTAATTTTATAAACGAATTTAACTATGTTGCCTAACCTAACTCAACCTAACCTAACCTTGCCGTGAATGGTTCGTGGGGCTATCCGTGCATTTTACTAATTTTTAAAAACGAATTTCACTATGTTGCCTAACCTAACTCAACATAATCTAACCTTTTCGTGAATGATTCGTGGGGCTATCCGTGCATTTTACTAATTTTTATAAACGAATTTAACTATGTTGCCTAACCTAACTCAACCTAACCTAACCTTTTCGTGAATGGTTCGTGGGGCTATCCGTGCTTTTTTCTAATTTTATAAACGAATTTAACTATGTTGCCTAACCTAACTCAACCTAACCTAACCTTGTCGTAAATGGTTCGTGGGGCTATCCGTGCTTTTTTCTAATTTTATAAACGAATTTAAATATGTTGCCTAACCTAACTCAACCTAACCTAACCTTGTCGTGAATGGTTCGTGGGGCTATCCGTGCTCTTCTCTAGTTTTATAAACGAATTTAACTATGTTGCCTAACCTAACTCAACCTAACCTAACCTTGCCGTGAATGGTTCGTGGGGCTATCCGTGCTTTTTTCTAATTTTATAAACGAATTTAACTATGTTGCCTAACATAACTCAACCTAACCTAACCTTGTCGTGAATTGTTCGTGGGGCTCTACGTGCTTTTTTGTAATTTTATAAAACGAATTTAACTATGTTGCCTAACCTAACTCAACCTAACCTAACCTTGTCGTGAATGGTTCGTGGGGCTATCCGTGCTTTTTTCTAATTTTATAAACGAATTTAACTATGTTGCCTAACCTAACTCAACCTAACCTAACCTTGTCGTGAATGGTTCGTGGGGCTATACGTGCTTTTTACTAATTTTATAAACGAATTTAATTATGTTGCCTCAACCTAACCTAACCTTGCCGTGAATGGTTCGTGGGGCTATACGTGCTTTTTTGAATTTTTTTTAAAACGAATTGAACTATGTTGCCTAACCTAACTCAACCAAACCTAACCTTGCCGTGAATGGTTCGTGGGGCTATCCGTGTTTTTTCTAATTTAAAAAACGAATTTAACTATGTTGCCTAACCTAACTCAACCTAACCTAACCTTGTCGTGAATGGTTCGTGGGGCTATACGTGCTTTTTACTAATTTTATAAACGAATTTAATTATGTTGCCTCAACCTAACCTAACCTTGTCGTGAATGTTTCGTGGGGCTATCCGTGCTTTTTTTATATTTTATAAACGAATTTAACTATGTTGCCTAACCTAACTCAACCTAACCTAACCTTGCCGTGAATGGTTCGTGGGGTTATCCGTGCTTTTTTCTAATTTTATAAAAGAATTTAACTATGTTGCCTAACCTAACTCAACGTAACCTAACCTTGCCGTGAATGGTTCGTGGGGCTATCCGTGCATTTTACTAATTTTTAAAAACGAATTTCACTATGTTGCCTAACCTAACTCAACATAATCTAACCTTTTCGTGAATGGTTCGTGGGGCTATCCGTGCATTTTACTAATTTTTATAAACGAATTTAACTATGTTGCCTAACCTAACTCAACCTAACCTAACCTTTTCGTGAATGGTTCGTGGGGCTATCCGTGCTTATTTCTAATTTTATAAACGAATTTAACTATGTTGCCTAACCTAACTCAACCTAACCTAACCTTGTCGTGAATGGTTCGTGGGGCTATCCGTGCTTTTTTCTAATTTTATAAACGAATTTAACTATGTTGCCTAACCTAACAACCTAACCTAACCTTGTCGTGAATGGTTCGTGGGGCTATCCGTGCTTTTTTCTATGTTTATAAACGAATTTAACTATGTTGCCTAACCTAACTCAACCTAACCTAACCTTATCGTTAATGGTTCTTTGGGCTATCCGTGCTTTTTTCTGGTTTTATAAACGAATTTAACTATGTTGCCTAACCTAACTCAACCTAACCTAACCTTGCCGTGAATGGTTCGTTTGGCTATCCGTGCTTTTTTCTAATTTTATAAACGAATTTAACTATGTTGCCTAACCTAACTCAACCTAACCTAACCTTGTCGTGAATGGTTCGTGGGGCAATCCGTGCTTTTTTCTAGTTATATAAACGAATTTAACTATGTTGCCTAACCTAACTCAACCTAACCTAACCTTGCCGTGAATGGTTCGTGGGGCTATCCATGCTTTTTTCTAATTTTATAAACGAATTTAACTATGTTGCCTAACCTAACTCAACCTAACCTAACCTTGTCGTGAATGGTTCGTGGGGCTCTACGTGCTTTTTTGTAATTTTATAAAACGAATTTAACTATGTTGCCTAACCTAACTCAACCTAACCTAACCTTGTCGTGAATGGTTCGTGGGGCTATCCGTGCTTTTTTCTAATTTTATAAACGAATTTAACTATGTTGCCTAACCTAACTCAACCTAACCTAACCTTGTCGTGAATGGTTCGTGGGGCTATACGTGCTTTTTACTAATTTTATAAACGAATTTAATTATGTTGCCTCAACCTAACCTAACCTTGCCGTGAATGGTTCGTGGGGCTATACGTGCTTTTTTGTATTTTTTAAAAACGAATTGAACTATGTTGCCTAACCTAACTCAACCTAACCTAACCTTGCCGTGAATAGTTCGTGGGGCTATCCGTGTTTTTTCTAATTTAAAAAACGAATATAACTATGTTGCCTAACCTAACTCAACCTAACCTAACCTTGTCGTGAATGGTTCGTGGGGCTATACGTGCTTTTTACTAATTTTATAAACGAATTTAATTATGTTGCCTCAACCTAACCTAACCTTGTCGTGAATGGTTCGTGGGGCTATCCGTGCTTTTTTTATATTTTATAAACGAATTTAACTATGTTGCCTAACCTAACTCAACCTAACCTAACCTTGTCGTGAATGGTTCGTTGGGTTATCCGTGCTTTTTTCTAATTTTATAAAAGAATATAACTATGTTGCCTAACCTAACTCAACGTAACCTAACCTTGCCGTGAATGGTTCGTGGGGCTATCCGTGCATTTTACTAATTTTTAAAAACGAATTTCACTATGTTGCCTAACCTAACTCAACATAATCTAACCTTTTCGTGAATGGTTCGTGGGGCTATCCGTGCATTTTACTAATTTTTATAAACGAATTTAACTATGTTGCCTAACCTAACTCAACCTAACCTAACCTTTTCGTGAATGGTTCGTGGGGCTATCCGTGCTTATTTCTAATTTTATAAACGAATTTAACTATGTTGCCTAACCGAACTCAACCTAACCTAACCTTGTCGTGAATGGTTCGTGGGGCTGTCCGTGCTTTTTTCTAATTTTATAAACGAATTTAACTATGTTGCCTAACCTAACAACTTAACCTAACCTTGTCGTGAATGGTTTCATGGGGCTATACTTTTTTCTAATTTTATAAACGAATTTAACTATGTTGCCTAACCTAACTCAACCTAACCTAACCTTATCGTTAATGGTTCTTTGGGCTATCCGTGCTTTTTTCTGGTTTTATAAACGAATTTAACTATGTTGCCTAACCTAACTCAACCTATCCTAACCTTGCTGTGAATGGTTCGTGGGGCTATCCGTGCATTTTACTAAGTTTTAAAAACGAATTTCACTATTTTGCCTAACCTAACTCAACATAATCTAACCTTTTCGTGAATGGTTCGTGGGGCTATCCGTGCATTTTACTAATTTTTATAAACGAATTTAACTATGTTGCCTAACATAACTCAACCTAACCTAACCTTTTCGTGAATGGTTCGTGGGGCTATCCGTGCTTTTTTCTAATTTTATAAACGAATTTAACTATGTTGCCTAACCTAACTCAACCCAACCTAACCTTTTCGTGAATGGTTCTTGGGGCTATCCGTGCTTTTTTCTAATTTTATACACGAATTTAACTATGTTGCCTAACCTAACTCAACCTAACCTAACCTTTTCGTGAATGATTCGTGGGGCTATCCGTGCTTTTTTCTAGTTTTATAAACGAATTTAACTATGTTGCCTAACCTAACTCAACCTAACCTAACCTTGTCGTGAATCTTTCGTGGGGCTATCCGTGCTTTTTTCTAATTTTATAAACGAATTTAACTATGTTGCCTAACCTAACTCAACCTAACCTAACCTTGTCGTGAATGGTTCGTGGGGCTCTACGTGCATTTTTTGAAATTTTATAAAACGAATTTAACTATGTTGCCTAACCTAACTCAACCTAACTTAACCTTGTCGTGAATGGTTCGTGGGGCTATCCGTGCTTTTTTGTAATTTTTAAAACGAATTTAACTATGTTGCCTAACCTAACTCAACCTAACCTAACCTTGCCGTGAATGGTTCGTGGGGCTATCCATGCATTTTTCTAATTTTTGAAACGAAATTAACTATGTTGCCTAACCTAACTCAACCTAACCTAACCTTCTCGTGAGTGGTTCGTGGGGCTATCCGTGCATTCCTTTCTAATTTTTAAAACGATTTTAACTATGTTGCCTAACCTAACTCAACCTAACCTAACCTTGCCGTGAATAGTTCGTGGGGCTATCCCTGCATTTTTGTATTTTTTAAAACGATTTTAACTATGTTGCCCAACCAAACTCAACCTAACCTAACCTTACCGTGAATAGTTCGTGGGGCGATCCCTGCATTTTTCTAATTTTTAGAAACAAATTTAACTATGTTGCCTAAATTAACTCAACCTAACGTAACCTTGCCGTGAATGGTTCGTGGGGCTATCAGAGCATTTCCTCTAGTTTCAAAAACGAATTTAACTATGTTGCCTAACCTAACTCAACCTAACCTAACCTTGCCGTGAATGGTACGTGGTGCTATCCTTGTATTCCTTTCTAATTTTTAAAACGATTTTAACTATCTTGCCTAACCTAACTCAACCTAACCTAACCTTGCCGTGAATGGTTCGTGGGGCTATACTTTTTTTCTAATTTTATAAACGAATTTTACTATGTAGCCTAACCTAACTCAACCTAACCTAACCTTGTCGTGAATGGTTCGTGGGGCTATCCGTGCTTTTTTCTAATTTTATAAACGAATTTAACTATGTAGCTTAACCTAACTCAACCTAACCTAACCTTGCCGTTAATGTTTCGTCGGGCTATCCGTGCATTTTTTTAATTTTATAAAACGAATTTAACTATGTTGCCTAACCTAACTCAAACTAACCTAACCTTGCCGTGAATGGTTCGTGGGGCTCTACGTGCTTTCTTCTAATTTTATAAACGAATTTACCTATGTTGCCTAAACTAACTCAACCTAACCTAACCTTGTCGTGAATGGTTCGTGGTTCTATCCGTGCTTTTTTCTAGTTTTATAAACGAATTTAACTATGTTGCCTAACCTAACTCAACCTAACCTAACTTTGCCGTGAATGGTTCGTGGGGTTATCCGTGCTGTTTTCTAATTTTATAAACGAATTTAACTATGTTGCCTAACCTAACTCAACCTAACCTAACCTTGTCGTGAATGGTTCGTGGGGCTATACGTGCTTTTTACTAATTTTATAAACGAATTTAATTATGTTGCCTCAACCTAACCTAACCTTGCCGTGAATGGTTCGTGGGGCTATACGTGCTTTTTTGAATTTTTTTTAAAACGAATCGAACTATGTTGCCTAACCTAACTCAACCAAACCTAACCTTGCCGTGAATGGTTCGTGGGGCTATCCGTGTTTTTTCTAATTTAAAAAACGAATTTAACTATGTTGCCTAACCTAACTCAACCTAACCTAACCTTGTCGTGAATGGTTCGTGGGGCTATCCGTGCTTTTTTCTAATTTTATAAACGAATTTAACTATGTTGCCTAACCTAACTCAACCTAACCTAACCTTGTCGTGAATGGTTCGTGGGGCTATACGTGCTTTTTACTAATTTTATAAACGAATTTAATTATGTTGCCTCAACCTAACCTAACCTTGTCGTGAATGGTTCATGGGGCTATCCGTGCTTTTTTTATATTTTATAAACGAATTTAACTATGTTGCCTAACCTAACTCAACCTAACCTAACCTTGCCGTGAATGGTTCGTGGGGTTATCCGTGCTTTTTTCTAATTTTATAAACGAATTTAACTATGTTGCCTAACCTAACTCAACCTAACCTAACCTTATCGTTAATGGTTCGTGGGGCTATCCGTGCTTTTTTCTAATTTTATAAACGAATTTAACTATGTTGCCTAACCTAACAACCTAACCTAACCTTGTCGTGAATGGTTCGTGGGGCTATCCGTGCTTTTTTCTAATTTTATAAACGAATTTAACTATGTTGCCTAACCTAACTCAACCTAACCTAACCTTATCGTTAATGGTTCTTTGGGCTATCCGTGCTTTTTTCTGGTTTTATAAACGAATTTAACTATGTTGCCTAACCTAACTCAACCTAACCTAACCTTGCCGTGAATGGTTCGTTTGGCTATCCGTGCTTTTTTCTAATTTTATAAACGAATTTAACTATGTTGCCTAACCTAACTCAACCTAACCTAACCTTGTCGTGAATGGTTCGTGGGGCTCTACGTGCATTTTTCTAATTTTATAAACGAATTTAACTATGTTGCCTAACCTAACTCAACTTAACCTAACCTTGCCGTGAATGGTTCGTCGGGATATCCGTGCATTTTTCTAATTTAAAAAACGAATTTAACTATGTTGCCTAACCTAACTCAACCTAACCTAACCTTGCCGTGAATGGTTCGTGGGGCTATCCGTGCTTTTTTCTAATTTTATAAACGAATTTACCTATGTTGCCTAACCTAACTCAACCTAACCTAACCTTGTCGTGAATGGTTCGTGGGGCTATCCGTGCTTTTTTCTAGTTTTATAAACGAATTTAACTATGTTGCCTAACCTAACTCAACCTAACCTAACCTTGCCGTGAATGGTTCGTGGGGTTATCCGTGCTTTTTTCTAATTTTATAAACGAATTTAACTATGTTGCCTAACCAAACTCAACCTAACCTAACCTTGCCGTGAATGGTTCGTGGGGCTATCCGTGCATTTTACTAATTTTTAAAAACGAATTAACACTATGTTGCCTAACCTAACTCAACATAATCTAACTTTTTCGTGAATGATTCGTGGGGCTATCCGTGCATTTTACTAATTTTTATAAACGAATTTAACTATGTTGCCTAACCTAACTCAACCTAACCTAACCTTTTCGTGAATGGTTCGTGGGGCTATCCGTGCTTTTTTCTAATTTTATAAACGAATTTAACTATGTTGCCTAACCTAACTCAACCTAAACTAACCTTGTCGTAAATGGTTCGTGTGGCTATCCGTGCTTTTTTCTAATTTTATAAACGAATTTAACTATGTTGCCTAACCTAACTCAACCTAACCTAACCTTGTCGTGAATGGTTCGTGGGGCTATCCGTGCTTTTTTCTAGTTTTATAAACGAAGTTAACTATGTTGCCTAACCTAACTCAACCTAACCTAACCTTGCCGTGAATGGTTCGTGGGGCTATCCATGCTTTTTTCTAATTTTATAAACGAATTTAACTATGTTGCCTAACCTAACTCAACCTAACCTAACCTTGTCGTGAATGATTCGTGGGGCTCTACGTGCTTTTTTGTAATTTTATAAAACGAATTTAACTATGTTGCCTAACCTAACTCAACCTAACCTAACCTTGTCGTGAATGGTTCGTGGGGCTATCCGTGCTTTTTTCTAATTTTATAAACGAATTTAACTATGTTGCCTAACCTAACTCAACCTAACCTAACCTTGTCGTGAATGGTTCGTGGGGCTATACGTGCTTTTTACTAATTTTATAAACGCCCTTGTCGTGATTGGTTCGTGGGGCTCTACGTGCTTTTTTGTAATTTTATAAAACGAATTTAACTATGTTGCCTAACCTAACTCAACCTAACTTAACCTTGTCGTGAATGGTTCGTGGGGCTATCCGTGCTTTTTTGTAATTTTATAAAACGAATTTAACTATGTTGCCTAACCTAACTCAACCTAACCTAACCTTGTCGTGAATGGTTCGTGGGGCTATCCGTGCTTTTTTCTAATTTTATAAACGAATTTAACTATGTTGCCTAACCTAACTCAACCTAACCTAACCTTGTCGTGAATGGTTCGTGGGGCTATACGTGCTTTTTACTAATTTTATAAACGCCCTTGTCGTGATTGGTTCGTGGGGCTCTACGTGCTTTTTTGTAATTTTATAAAACGAATTTAACTATGTTGCCTAACCTAACTCAACCTAACTTAACCTTGTCGTGAATGGTTCGTGGGGCTATCCGTGCTTTTTTGTAATTTTTTAAAACGAATTTAACTATGTTGCCTAACCTAACTCAACCTAACCTAACCTTGCCGTGAATGGTTCGTGGGGCTATCCGAGATTTTTTCTAATTTTATAAACGAATTTAACTATGTTGCCTAACCTAACTCAACCTAACCTAACCTTGTCGTGAATGGTTCGTGGGGCTATCCATGCACTTTTCTAATTTTTGAAACGAAATTAACTATGTTGCCTAACCTAACTCAACCTAACCTAACCTTCTCGTGAGTGGTTCGTGGGGCTATCCGTGCATTCCTTTCTAATTTTTAAAACGATTTTAACTATGTTGCCTAACCTAACTCAACCTAACCTAACCTTGCCGTGAATAGTTCGTGGGGCTACCCCTGCATTTTTCTAATTTTTAAAACGATTTTAACTATGTTGCCCAACCAAACTCAACCTAACCTAACCTTACCGTGAATATTTCGTGGGGCTATCCCTGCATTTTTCTAATTTTTAAAAACAAATTTAACTATGTTGCCTAAATTAACTCAACCTAACGTAACCTTGCCGTGAATGGTTCGTGGGGCTATCCATGCACTTTTCTAATTTTTGAAACGAAATTAACTATGTTGCCTAACCTAACTCAACCTAACCTAACGTTGTGAATGGTTCGTGGGGCTGTCCGTGCTTTTTTCTAATTTTATATACGAATTTAACTGTGTTGCCTAACCTAACTCAACCTAACCTAACCTTGCCTTGAATGGTTCGTGGGGCTATCCGTGCTTTTTTCTATTTTTATAAACGAATTTAACTATGTTGCCTAACCTAACTCAACCTAACCTAACCTTGTCGTGAATAGTTCGTGGGGCTATCCGTCCCTTTTTTCTAATTTTATAAACGAATTTAACTATGTTGCCTAACCTAACTCAACCTAACCTAACCTTGTCGTGAATGGTTAGTGGGGCTATCCGTGCTTTTTTCTAATTTTATAAACGAATTTAACTATGTTGCCTAACCTAACTCAACCTAACCTAACCTTGCCGTGAATGGTTCGTTTAGCTATCCGTGCTTTTTTGTAATTTTATAAACGAATATTACTATGTAGCCTAACTTAACTCAACCTAACCTAACCTTGTCGTGCATGGTTCGTGGGGCTATCCGTGCTTTTTTCTAATTTTATAAACGAATTTAACTATGTAGCCTAACCTATCTCAACCTAACCTAACCTTGCCGTGAATGGTTCGTCGGGCTATCCGTGCATTTTTCTAATTTTAAAAAACGAATTTAACTATGTTGCCTAACCTAACTGAACCTAACCTAACCTTGTTGTGAATGGTTCGTGGGGCTATCCGTGAATTTTACTAATTTTTAAAAACGAATTTATCTATGTTGCCTAACCTAAATCAACATAACCTAACCTTGTCGTGAATGGTTCGTGGGGCTATCCGTGCTTTTTTCTAATTTTATAAACGAATTTAACTATGTTGCCTAACCTAACTCAACCTAACCTAACCTTGTCGTGAATGGTTCGTGGGGCTATCCGTGCTTTTTTCTAATTTTATAAATGAATTTAACTATGTTGCCTAACCTAACTCAACCTAACCTAACCTTGTCGTGAATGGTTCGTGGGGCTATCCGTGCTTTTTTCTAATTTTATAAACGAATTTAACTATGTTGCCTAACCTAACTCAACCTAACCTAACCTTGTCGTTAATGGTTCGTGGGGCTATACGTGCTTTTTACTAATTTTAAAAACGAATTTAATTATGTTGCCTCAACCTAACCTAACCTTGCCGTGAATGGTTCGTGGGGCTATACGTGCTTTTTTGTATTTTTTTAAAACGAATTGAACTATGTTGCCTAACCTAACTCAACCTAACCTAACCTTGCCATGAATGGTTCGTGGGGCTATCCGTGTTTTTTTCTAATTTTTTAAAACGAATTTAACTATGTTGCCTAACCTAACTCAACGTAACCTAACCTTGTCGTCAATAGTTCGTGGGGCTATCCGTGCTTTTTTATATTTTATAAACGAATTTCACTATGTTGCCTACCCTAACACAACATAATCTAACCTTTTCGTGAATGGTACGTGGGGCTATCCGTGCATTTTACTAATTTTTATAAACGAATTTAACTATGTTGCCTAACCTAACTCAACCTAACCAAACCTTTTCGTGAATGGTTCGTGGGGCTATCCGTGCTTATTTCTAATTTTATAAAAGAATTTAACTATGTTGCCTAACCTAACTCAACCTAACCTAACCTTGTCGTGAATGGTTCGTGGGGTTATCCGTGCTTTTTTCTAGTTTTATAAACGAATTTAACTATGTTGCCTAACCTAACTCAACCTAACCTAACTTTGCCGTGAATGGTTCTTGGGGCTATCCGTGCTTTTTTTATAAACGAATTTAACTACGTTGCCTAAACTAACTCAACCTAACCTAACCTTGTCGTTAATGGTTCTTCGGGCTATCCGTGATTTTTTCTGGTTTTATAAACGAATTTAACTATGTTGCCTAACCTAACTCAACCTAACCTAACCTTGCCGTGAATGGTTCGTGGGGCTATCCGTGCATTTTACTAATTTTTAAAAACGAATTTCACTATGTTGCCTAACCTAACTCAACATAATCTAACATTTTCGTGAATGGTTCGTGGGGCTATCCGTGCATTTTACTAATTTTTATAAACGAATTTAACTATGTTGCCTAACCTAACTCAACCTAACCTAACCTTTTCGTGAATGGTACGTGGGGCTATCCGTGCATTTTACTAATTTTTATAAACGAATTTAACTATGTTGCCTAACCTAACTCAACCTAAACTAACCTTTTCGTGAATGGTTCGTGGGGCTATCCGTGCTTATTTCTAATTTTATAAAAGAATTTAACTATGTTGCCTAACCTAACTCAACCTAACCTAACCTTGTCGTGAATGGTTCGTGGGGTTATCCGTGCTTTTTTCTAGTTTTATAAACGAATTTAACTATGTTGCCTAACCTAACTCAACCTAACCTAACTTTGCCGTGAATGGTTCGTGGGGCTATCCGTGCTTTTTTCTAATTTTATAAACGAATTTAACTACGTTGCCTAACCTAACACAACCTAACCTAACCTTGTCGTTAATGGTTCTTCGGGCTATCCGTGCTTTTTTCTGGTTTTATAAACGAATTTAACTATGTTGCCTAACCTAACTCAACCTAACCTAACCTTGCCGTGAATGGTTCGTGGGGCTATCCGTGCATTTTACTAATTTTTAAAAACGAATTTCACTATGTTGCCTAACCTAACTCAACATAATCCAACCTTTTCGTGAATGGTTCGTGGGGCTATCCGTGCATTTTACTAATTTTTATAAACGAATTTAACTATGTTGCCTAACCTAACTCAACCTAACCTAACCTTGTCGTGAATGGTTCGTGGGGCTCTCCGTGCTTTTTTTATAAACGAATATTACTATGTAGCCTAACCTAACTCAACCTAACCTAACCTTGCCGTGAATGGTTCGTGGGTCTATCCGTGCTTTTTTCTAATTTTATAAACGAATTTAACTATGTTGCCTAACCTAACTCAACCTAACCTAACCTTGTCGTGAATGGTTCGAGGGGCTATCCGTGCTTTTTTCAAATTTTATAATCGAATTTAACTTTGTTGCCTAACCTAACTCAACCTAACTTAACCTTGTCGTGAATGATTCGTGGGGCTATCCGTGCATTTTTTGTAATTTTTTAAAACGAATTTAACTATGTTGCCTAACCTAACTTAACCTAACGTAACCTTGCCATGAATGGTTCGTGGGGCTATCCGTGATTTTTTCTAATTTTATAAACGAATTTAACAATGTTGCCTAACCTAACTCAACCTAAACTAACCTTGTCGTGAATGGTTCGTGGGGCTATCCGTGCTTTTTTCTAATTTTATAAACGAATTTAACTATGTTGCCTAACCTAACTCAACCTAACCTAACCTTGTCGTGAATGGTTCGTGGGGCTATACGTGCTTTTTACTAATTTTATAAACGAATTTAATTATGTTGCCTCAACCTAACCTAACCTTGCCGTGAATGGTTCGTGGGGCTATACGTGCTTTTTTGTATTTTTTTTAAAACGAATTGAACTATGTTTCCTAACCTAACTCAACCTAACCTAACCTTGCCATGAATGGTTCGTGGGGCTATCCGTGTTTTTTCTAATTTTTTAAAACGAATTTAACTATGTTGCCTAACCTAACTCAACCTAACCTAACCTTGTCGTGAATGGTTCGTGGGGCTATCCGTGCTTTTTTTATATTTTATAAACGAATTTAACTATGTTGCCTAACCTAACTCAACCTAACCTAACCTTGCCGTGAATGGTTCGTGGGGTTATCCGTGCTTTTTTCTAATTTTATAAACGAATTTAACTATGTTGCCTAACCTAACTCAACGTAACCTAACCTTGCCGTGAATGGTTCGTGGGGCTATCCGTGCATTTTACTAATTTTTAAAAACGAATTTCACTATGTTGCCTACCCTAACTCAACATAATCTAACCTTTTCGTGAATGGTACGTGGGGCTATCCGTGCATTTTACTAATTTTTATAAACGAATTTAACTATGTTGCCTAACCTAACTCAACCTAACCTAACCTTTTCGTGAATGGTTCGTGGGACTATCCGTGCTTATTTCTAATTTTATAAAAGAATTTAACTATTTTGCCTAACCTAACTCAACCTAACCTAACCTTGTCGTGAATGGTTCGTCGGGTTATCCGTGCTTTTTTCTAGTTTTATAATCGAATTTAACTATGTTGCCTAACCTAACTCAACCTAACCTAACCTTGCCGTGAATGGTTCGTGGGGCTATCCGTGCTTTTTTCTAATTTTATAAACGAATTTAACTACGTTGCCTAACCTAACTAAGCCTAACCTAACCTTGTCGTTAATGGTTCTTCGGGCTATCCGTGCTTTTTTCTGGTTTTATAAACGAATTTAACTATGTTGCCTAACCTAACTCAACCTAACCTAACCTTGCCGTGAATGGTTCGTGGGGCTATCCGTGCATTTAACTAATTTTTAAAAACGAATTTCACTATGTTGCCTAACCTAACTCAACATAATCTAACCTTCTCGTGAATGGTTCGTGGGGCTATCCGTGCATTTTACTAATTCTTATAAACAAATTTAACTATGTTGCCTAACCTAACTCAACCTAACCTAACCTTTTCGTGAATGGTTCGTGGGGCTATCCGTGCTTTTTTCTAATTTTTATTAACGAATTTAACTATGTTGCCTAAACTAACCCAACATAACCTAACTTTGTCGTGAATGGTTCGTGGGGCTATCCTTGCTTTTTTCTAATTTTATAAACGAATATAACTATGTTGCCTAACCTAACTCAACCTAACCTAACCTTGTCGTGAATGGTTCGTGGGGCTATCCGTGCTTTTTTCTAGTTCTATAAACGAATTTAACTATTTTGCCTAACCTAACTCAACCTAACCTAACCTTGCCGTGAATGGTTCGTGAGGTTATTCGTGCTTTTTTCTAATTTTATAAACGAATTTAACTATGTTGCCTAACCTAACTCAACCTAAGCTAACCTTGCCGTGAATGGTTCGTGGGGTATCCGTGAATTTTACTAATTTTTAAAAACGAGTTTCACTATGTTGCCTAACTTAACTCAACCTAACTTAACCTTGTCGTGAATGGTTCGTGGGGCTATCCTTGCTTTTTTCAAATTTTATAATCGAATTTAACTATGTTGCCTAACCTAACTAAACCTAACTTAACCTTGTCGTGAATGGTTCGTGGGGCTATCCGTGCTTTTTTGTAATTCTTTGAAACGAATTTAACTATGTTGCCTAACCAAACTCAACGTAACGTAACCTTGCCGTGAATGGTTCGTGGGGCTATCCGTGCTTTTTTCTAATTTTATAAACGAATTTAACTATGTTGCCTAACCTAACTCAACCTAACCTAACCTTGTCGTGAATGGTTCGTGGGGCTATACGTGCTTTTTACTAATTTTATCAACGAATTTAATTATGTTGCCTCAACCTAACCTAACCTTGGCGTGAATGGTTCGTGGGGCTATACGTGATTTTTTGTATTTTTTTTAAAACGAATTGAACTGTGTTGCCTAACCTAACTCAACCTAACCTAACCTTGCCATGAATGGTTCGTGGGGCTATCCGTGTTTTTTCTAATTTTTTAAAACGAATTTAACTATGTTGCCTAACCTAACTCAACCTAACCTAACCTTGTCGTGAATGGTTCGTGGGGTTATCCGTGCTTTTTTCGTGTTTTATAAACGAATTTAACTATGTTGCCTAACCTAACTCAACCTAACCTAACTTTGCCGTGAAAGGTTCGTGGGGCTATCCGTGCTTTTTTCTAATTTTATAAACGAATTTAACTACGTTGCCTAACCTAACTCAGCCTAACCTAACCTTGTCGTTAATGATTCTTCGGGCTATCCGTGCTTTTTTCTGGTTTTATAAACGAATTTAACTATGTTGCCTAACCTAACTCAACCTAACCTAACCTTGCCGTGAATGGTTCGTGGGGCTATCCGTGCATTTTACTAATTTTTAAAAACGAATTTCACTATGTTGCCTAACCTAACACAACATAATCTAACCTTTTCGTGAATGGTTCGTGGGGCTATCCGTGCATTTTATTAATTTTTATAAACGAATTTAACTATGTTGCCTAACCTAACTCAACCTAACCTAACCTTTTCGTGAATGGTTCGTGGGGCTATCCGTGCTTTTTTCTAATTTTATAAACGAATTTAACTATGTTGCCTAACCTAACTCAACCTAACCTAACTTTGTCGTGAATTGTTCGTGGGGCTATCCTTTCTTTTTTCTAATTTTATAAACGAATTTAACTATGTTGCCTAACCTAACTCAACGTAACCTAACTTTGTCGTGAATGGTTCGTGGGGCTATCCGTGCATTTTACTAATTTTTATAAACGAATTTTACTATCTTGCATAACCTAACTCAACCTAACCTAACCTTTTCGTGAATGGTTCGTGGGCTATCCGTGCTTTTTTCTAATTTTATAAACGAATTTAACTACGTTGCCTAACCTAACACAACCTAACCTAACCTTGTCGTTAATGGTTCTTCGGGCTATCCGTGCTTTTTTCTGGTTTTATAAACGAATTTAACTATGTTGCCTAACCTAACTCAACCTAACCTATCCTTGCCGTGAATGGTTCGTGGGGCTATCCGTGCATTTTACTAATTTTTATAAACGAATTTAACTATGTTGCCTAACCTAACTCAACCTAAACTAACCTTGTCGTGAATGGTTCGTGGGGCTATCCGTGCTTTTTTGTAATTTTATAAACGAATATTACTATGTAGCCTAACCTAACTCAACCTAACCTAACCTTGCCGTGATGGTTCGTGGGTCTATCCGTGCTTTTTTCTAATTTTATAAACGAATTTAACTATGTTGCCTAACCTAACTCAACCTAACTTAACCTTGTCGTGAATGGTTCGAGGGGCTATCCGTGCTTTTTTCAAATTTTATAATCGAATTTAACTATGTTGCCTAACCTAACTCAACCTAACTTAACCTTGTCGTGAATGGTTCGTGGGGCTATCCGTGCTTTTTTGTAATTTTTTAAAACGAATTTAACTATGTTGCCTAACCTAACTCAACCTAACGGCACCTTGAAGTGAATGGTTCGTAGCTATCCGTGATTTTTTCTAATTTTATAAACGAATTTAACAATGTTGCCTAACCTAACTCAACCTAAACTAACCTTGTCGTGAATGGTTCGTGGGGCTATCCGTGCTTTTTTCTAATTTTATAAACGAATTTAACTATGTTGCCTAACCTAACTCAACCTAACCTAACCTTGCCATGAATGGTTCGTGGGGCTATCCGTGTTTTTTCAATTTTTTTAAAACGAATTTAACTATGTTGCCTAACCTAACTCAACCTAACCTAACCTTGACGTGAATGGTTCGTGGGGCTATCCGTGCTTTTTTTATATTTTATAAACGAATTTAACTATGTTACCTAAACTAACTCAACCTAAACTAACCTTGCCGTGAATGGTTCGTGGGGTTATCCGTGCTTTTTTCCAATTTTATAAACGAATTTAACTATGTTGCCTAACCTAACTCAACGTAACCTAACCTTGCCGTGAATGGTTCGTGGGGCTATCCGTGCATTTTACTAATTTTTAAAAACGAATTTCACTATGTTGCCTACCCTAACTCAACATAATCTAACCTTTTCGTGAATGGTACGTGGGGCTATCCGTGCATTTTACTAATTTTCATAAACGAATTTAACTATGTTGCCTAACCTAACTCAACCTAACCTAACCTTTTCGTGAATAGTTCGTGGGACTATCCGTGCTTATTTCTAATTTTATAAAAGAATTTAACTATGTTGCCAAACCTAACTCAACCTAACCTAACCTTGTCGTTAATGGTTCGTGGGGTTATCCGTTCTTTTTTCTAGTTTTATAAACGAATTTAACTATGTTGCCTAACCTAACTCAACCTAACCTAACTTTGCCGTGAATGGTTCGTGGGGCTATCCGTGCTTTTTTCTAATTTTATAAACGAATTTAACTACGTTGCCTAACCTAACTCAGCCTAACCTAACCTTGTCGTTAATGGTTCTTCGGGCTATCCGTGCTTTTTTCTGGTTTTATAAACGAATTTAACTATGTTGCCTAACCTAACTCAACCTAACCTAACCTTGCCGTGAATGGTTCGTGGGGCTATCCGTGCATTTTACTAATTTTTAAAAACGAATTTCACTATGTTGCCTAACCTAACTCAACATAATCTAACCTTTTCGTGAATGGTTCGTGGGGCTATCCGTGCATTTTACTAATTTTTATAAACGAATTTAACTATGTTGCCTAACCTAACTCAACCTAACCTAACCTTTTCGTGAATGGTTCGTGGGGCTATCCGTGCTTTTTTCTAATTTTATAAACGAATTTAACTATGTTGCCTAACCTAACTCAACATAACCTAACTTTGTCGTGAATGGTTCGTGGTGCTATCCTTGCTTTTTTCTAATTTTATAAACGAATTTAACTATGTTGCCTAACCTAACTGAACCTAACCTAACCTTGTCGTGAATGGTTCGTGGGGCTATCCGTGCTTTTTTCTAGTTTTATAAATGAATTTAACTATGTTGCCTAACCTAACTCAACCTAACCTAACCTTGCCGTGAATGGTTCGTGAGGTTATTCGTGCTTTTTTCTAATTTTATAAACAAATTTAACTATGTTGCCTAACCTAACTCAACCTAAGCTAACCTTGCCGTGAATGGTTCGTGGGGTATCCGTGAATTTTACTAATTTTTAAAAACGAGTTTCACTATGTTGCCTAACCTAACTCAACCTAACTTAACCTTGTCGTGAATGGTTCGTGGGGCTATCCTTGCTTTTTTCAAATTTTATAATCGAATTTAACTATGTTGCCTAACCTAACTCAACCTAACTTAACCTTGTCGTGAATGGTTCGTGGGGCTATCCGTGCTTTTTTGTAATTTTTTAAAACGAATTTAACTATGTTGCCTAACCTAACTCAACGTAACGTAACCTTGCCGTGAATGGTTCGTGGGGCTATCCGTGCTTTTTTCTAATTTTATAAACGAATTTAACTATGTTGCCTAACCTAACTCAACCTAACCTAACCTTGTCGTGAATGGTTCGTGGGGCTATACGTGCTTTTTACTAATTTTATAAACGAATTTAATTATGTTGCCTCAACCTAACCTAACCTTGCCGTGAATGGTTCGTGGGGCTATACGTGCTTTTTTGTTTTTTTTTTAAAACGAATTGAACTGTGTTGCCTAACCTAACTCAACCTAACCTAACCTTGCCATGAATGGTTCGTGGGGCTATCCGTGTTTTTTCTAATTTTTTAAAACGAATTTAACTATGTTGCCTAACCTAACTCAACCTAACCTAACCTTGTCGTGAATGGTTCGTGGGGCTATCCGTGCTTTTTTATTTTTTATAAACGAATTTAACTATGTTGCCTAACTTAACTCAACCTAACCTAACCTTGTCGTGAATGGTTCGTGGGGCTATCCGTTCATTTTACTAATTTTTATAAACGAATTTAACTATCTTGCATAACCTAACTCAACCTAACCTAACCTTTTCGTGAATGGTTCGTGGGGCTATCCGTGCTTTTTTCTAATTTTATAAACGAATTTAACTATGTTGCCTAACCTAACTCAACCTAAGCTAACCTTGCCGTGAATGGTTCGTGGGGTATCCGTGAATTTTACTAATTTTTAAAAACGAGTTTCACTATGTTGCCTAACTTAACTCAACCTAACTTAACCTTGTCGTGAATGGTTCGTGGGGCTATCCTTGCTTTTTTCAAATTTTATAATCGAATTTAACTATGTTGCCTAACCTAACTAAACCTAACTTAACCTTGTCGTGAATGGTTCGTGGGGCTATCCGTGCTTTTTTGTAATTCTTTGAAACGAATTTAACTATGTTGCCTAACCAAACTCAACGTAACGTAACCTTGCCGTGAATGGTTCGTGGGGCTATCCGTGCTTTTTTCTAATTTTATAAACGAATTTAACTATGTTGCCTAACCTAACTCAACCTAACCTAACCTTGTCGTGAATGGTTCGTGGGGCTATACGTGCTTTTTACTAATTTTATCAACGAATTTAATTATGTTGCCTCAACCTAACCTAACCTTGGCGTGAATGGTTCGTGGGGCTATACGTGATTTTTTGTATTTTTTTTAAAACGAATTGAACTGTGTTGCCTAACCTAACTCAACCTAACCTAACCTTGCCATGAATGGTTCGTGGGGCTATCCGTGTTTTTTCTAATTTTTTAAAACGAATTTAACTATGTTGCCTAACCTAACTCAACCTAACCTAACCTTGTCGTGAATGGTTCGTGGGGTTATCCGTGCTTTTTTCGTGTTTTATAAACGAATTTAACTATGTTGCCTAACCTAACTCAACCTAACCTAACTTTGCCGTGAAAGGTTCGTGGGGCTATCCGTGCTTTTTTCTAATTTTATAAACGAATTTAACTACGTTGCCTAACCTAACTCAGCCTAACCTAACCTTGTCGTTAATGATTCTTCGGGCTATCCGTGCTTTTTTCTGGTTTTATAAACGAATTTAACTATGTTGCCTAACCTAACTCAACCTAACCTAACCTTGCCGTGAATGGTTCGTGGGGCTATCCGTGCATTTTACTAATTTTTAAAAACGAATTTCACTATGTTGCCTAACCTAACACAACATAATCTAACCTTTTCGTGAATGGTTCGTGGGGCTATCCGTGCATTTTATTAATTTTTATAAACGAATTTAACTATGTTGCCTAACCTAACTCAACCTAACCTAACCTTTTCGTGAATGGTTCGTGGGGCTATCCGTGCTTTTTTCTAATTTTATAAACGAATTTAACTATGTTGCCTAACCTAACTCAACCTAACCTAACTTTGTCGTGAATTGTTCGTGGGGCTATCCTTTCTTTTTTCTAATTTTATAAACGAATTTAACTATGTTGCCTAACCTAACTCAACGTAACCTAACTTTGTCGTGAATGGTTCGTGGGGCTATCCGTGCATTTTACTAATTTTTATAAACGAATTTTACTATCTTGCATAACCTAACTCAACCTAACCTAACCTTTTCGTGAATGGTTCGTGGGCTATCCGTGCTTTTTTCTAATTTTATAAACGAATTTAACTACGTTGCCTAACCTAACACAACCTAACCTAACCTTGTCGTTAATGGTTCTTCGGGCTATCCGTGCTTTTTTCTGGTTTTATAAACGAATTTAACTATGTTGCCTAACCTAACTCAACCTAACCTATCCTTGCCGTGAATGGTTCGTGGGGCTATCCGTGCATTTTACTAATTTTTAAAAACGAATTTCACTATGTTGCCTAACCTAACTCAACATAATCTAACCTTTTCGTGAATGGTTCGTGGGGCTATCCGTGCATTTTACTAATTTTTATAAACGAATTTAACTATGTTGCCTAACCTAACTCAACCTAAACTAACCTTGTCGTGAATGGTTCGTGGGGCTATCCGTGCTTTTTTGTAATTTTATAAACGAATATTACTATGTAGCCTAACCTAACTCAACCTAACCTAACCTTGCCGTGATGGTTCGTGGGTCTATCCGTGCTTTTTTCTAATTTTATAAACGAATTTAACTATGTTGCCTAACCTAACTCAACCTAACTTAACCTTGTCGTGAATGGTTCGAGGGGCTATCCGTGCTTTTTTCAAATTTTATAATCGAATTTAACTATGTTGCCTAACCTAACTCAACCTAACTTAACCTTGTCGTGAATGGTTCGTGGGGCTATCCGTGCTTTTTTGTAATTTTTTAAAACGAATTTAACTATGTTGCCTAACCTAACTCAACCTAACGGAACCTTGAAGTGAATGGTTCGTAGCTATCCGTGATTTTTTCTAATTTTATAAACGAATTTAACAATGTTGCCTAACCTAACTCAACCTAAACTAACCTTGTCGTGAATGGTTCGTGGGGCTATCCGTGCTTTTTTCTAATTTTATAAACGAATTTAACTATGTTGCCTAACCTAACTCAACCTAACCTAACCTTGCCATGAATGGTTCGTGGGGCTATCCGTGTTTTTTCAATTTTTTTAAAACGAATTTAACTATGTTGCCTAACCTAACTCAACCTAACCTAACCTTGACGTGAATGGTTCGTGGGGCTATCCGTGCTTTTTTTATATTTTATAAACGAATTTAACTATGTTACCTAAACTAACTCAACCTAAACTAACCTTGCCGTGAATGGTTCGTGGGGTTATCCGTGCTTTTTTCCAATTTTATAAACGAATTTAACTATGTTGCCTAACCTAACTCAACGTAACCTAACCTTGCCGTGAATGGTTCGTGGGGCTATCCGTGCATTTTACTAATTTTTAAAAACGAATTTCACTATGTTGCCTACCCTAACTCAACATAATCTAACCTTTTCGTGAATGGTACGTGGGGCTATCCGTGCATTTTACTAATTTTCATAAACGAATTTAACTATGTTGCCTAACCTAACTCAACCTAACCTAACCTTTTCGTGAATAGTTCGTGGGACTATCCGTGCTTATTTCTAATTTTATAAAAGAATTTAACTATGTTGCCAAACCTAACTCAACCTAACCTAACCTTGTCGTTAATGGTTCGTGGGGTTATCCGTTCTTTTTTCTAGTTTTATAAACGAATTTAACTATGTTGCCTAACCTAACTCAACCTAACCTAACTTTGCCGTGAATGGTTCGTGGGGCTATCCGTGCTTTTTTCTAATTTTATAAACGAATTTAACTACGTTGCCTAACCTAACTCAGCCTAACCTAACCTTGTCGTTAATGGTTCTTCGGGCTATCCGTGCTTTTTTCTGGTTTTATAAACGAATTTAACTATGTTGCCTAACCTAACTCAACCTAACCTAACCTTGCCGTGAATGGTTCGTGGGGCTATCCGTGCATTTTACTAATTTTTAAAAACGAATTTCACTATGTTGCCTAACCTAACTCAACATAATCTAACCTTTTCGTGAATGGTTCGTGGGGCTATCCGTGCATTTTACTAATTTTTATAAACGAATTTAACTATGTTGCCTAACCTAACTCAACCTAACCTAACCTTTTCGTGAATGGTTCGTGGGGCTATCCGTGCTTTTTTCTAATTTTATAAACGAATTTAACTATGTTGCCTAACCTAACTCAACATAACCTAACTTTGTCGTGAATGGTTCGTGGTGCTATCCTTGCTTTTTTCTAATTTTATAAACGAATTTAACTATGTTGCCTAACCTAACTGAACCTAACCTAACCTTGTCGTGAATGGTTCGTGGGGCTATCCGTGCTTTTTTCTAGTTTTATAAATGAATTTAACTATGTTGCCTAACCTAACTCAACCTAACCTAACCTTGCCGTGAATGGTTCGTGAGGTTATTCGTGCTTTTTTCTAATTTTATAAACAAATTTAACTATGTTGCCTAACCTAACTCAACCTAAGCTAACCTTGCCGTGAATGGTTCGTGGGGTATCCGTGAATTTTACTAATTTTTAAAAACGAGTTTCACTATGTTGCCTAACCTAACTCAACCTAACTTAACCTTGTCGTGAGTGGTTCGTGGGGCTATCCTTGCTTTTTTCAAATTTTATAATCGAATTTAACTATGTTGCCTAACCTAACTCAACCTAACTTAACCTTGTCGTGAATGGTTCGTGGGGCTATCCGTGCTTTTTTGTAATTTTTTAAAACGAATTTAACTATGTTGCCTAACCTAACTCAACGTAACGTAACCTTGCCGTGAATGGTTCGTGGGGCTATCCGTGCTTTTTTCTAATTTTATAAACGAATTTAACTATGTTGCCTAACCTAACTCAACCTAACCTAACCTTGTCGTGAATGGTTCGTGGGGCTATACGTGCTTTTTACTAATTTTATAAACGAATTTAATTATGTTGCCTCAACCTAACCTAACCTTGCCGTGAATGGTTCGTGGGGCTATACGTGCTTTTTTGTTTTTTTTTTAAAACGAATTGAACTGTGTTGCCTAACCTAACTCAACCTAACCTAACCTTGCCATGAATGGTTCGTGGGGCTATCCGTGTTTTTTCTAATTTTTTAAAACGAATTTAACTATGTTGCCTAACCTAACTCAACCTAACCTAACCTTGTCGTGAATGGTTCGTGGGGCTATCCGTGCTTTTTTATTTTTTATAAACGAATTTAACTATGTTGCCTAACTTAACTCAACCTAACCTAACCTTGTCGTGAATGGTTCGTGGGGCTATCCGTTCATTTTACTAATTTTTATAAACGAATTTAACTATCTTGCATAACCTAACTCAACCTAACCTAACCTTTTCGTGAATGGTTCGTGGGGCTATCCGTGCTTTTTTCTAATTTTATAAACGAATTTAACTACGTTGCCTAACCTAACACAACCTAACCTAACCTTGTCGTTAATGGTTCTTCGGGCTATCCGTGCTTTTTTCTGGTTTTATAAACGAATTTAACTATGTTGCCTAACCTAACTCAACCTAACCTATCCTTGCCGTGAATGGTTCGTGGTGCTATCCGTGCATTTTACTAATTTTTAAAAACGAATTTCACTATGTTGCCTAACCTAACTCAACATAATCTAGCCTTTTCGTGAATGGTTCGTGGGGCTATCCGTGCATTTTACTAATTTTTATAAACGAATTTAACTATGTTGCCTAACCTAACTCAACCTAACCTAACCTTGTCGTGAATGGTTCGTGGGGCTATCCGTGCTTTTTTGTAATTTTATAAACGAATATTACTATGTAGCCTAACCTAACTCAACCTAACCTAACCTTGCCGTGATGGTTCGTGGGTCTATCCGTGCTTTTTTCTAATTTTATAAACGAATTTAACTATGTTGCCTAACCTAACTCAACCTAACTTAACCTTGTCGTGAATGGTTCGAGGGGCTATCCGTGCTTTTTTCAAATTTTATAATCGAATTTAACTATGTTGCCTAACCTAACTCAACCTAACTTAACCTTGTCGTGAATGGTTCGTGGGGCTATCCGTGCTTTTTTGTAATTTTTTAAAACGAATTTAACTATGTTGCCTAACCTAACTCAACCTAACGGAACCTTGAAGTGAATGGTTCGTAGCTATCCGTGATTTTTTCTAATTTTATAAACGAATTTAACAATGTTGCCTAACCTAACTCTACCTAAACTAACCTTGTCGTGAATGGTTCGTGGGGCTATCCGTGCTTTTTTCTAATTTTATAAACGAATTTAACTATGTTGCCTAACCTAACTCAACCTAACCTAACCTTGCCATGAATGGTTCGTGGGGCTATCCGTGTTTTTTCAATTTTTTTAAAACGAATTTAACTATGTTGCCTAACCTAACTCAACCTAACCTAACCTTGACGTGAATGGTTCGTGGGGCTATCCGTGCTTTTTTTATATTTTATAAACGAATTTAACTATGTTGCCTAACCTAACTCAACGTAACCTAACCTTGCCGTGAATGGTTCGTGGGGCTATCCGTGCATTTTACTAATTTTTAAAAACGAATTTCACTATGTTGCCTACCCTAACTCAACATAATCTAACCTTTTCGTGAATGGTAAGTGGAGCTATCCGTGCATTTTACTAATTTTTATAAACGAATTTAACTATGTTGCCTAACCTAACTCAACCTAACCTAACCTTTTCGTGAATAGTTCGTGGGACTATCCGTGCTTATTTCTAATTTTATAAAAGAATTTAACTATGTTGCCAAACCTAACTCAACCTAACCTAACCTTGTCGTTAATGGTTCGTGGGGTTATCCGTTCTTTTTTCTAGTTTTATAAACGAATTTAACTATGTTGCCTAACCTAACTCAACCTAACATAACTTTGTCGTGAATGGTTCGTGGTGCTATCCTTGCTTTTTTCTAATTTTATAAACGAATTTAACTATGTTGCCTAACCTAACTGAACCTAACCTAACCTTGTCGTGAATGGTTCGTGGGGCTATCCGTGCTTTTTTCTAGTTTTATAAATGAATTTAACTATGTTGCCTAACCTAACTCAACCTAACCTAACCTTGCCGTGAATGGTTCGTGAGGTTATTCGTGCTTTTTTCTAATTTTATAAACAAATTTAACTATGTTGCCTAACCTAACTCAACCTAAGCTAACCTTGCCGTGAATGGTTCGTGGGGTATCCGTGAATTTTACTAATTTTTAAAAACGAGTTTCACTATGTTGCCTAACCTAACTCAACCTAACTTAAAATTGTCGTGAATGGTTCGTGGGGCTATCCTTGCTTTTTTCAAATTTTATAATCGAATTTAACTATGTTGCCTAACCTAACTCAACCTAACTTAACCTTGTCGTGAATGGTTCGTGGGGCTATCCGTGCTTTTTTGTAATTTTTTAAAACGAATTTAACTATGTTGCCTAACCTAACTCAACGTAACGTAACCTTGCCGTGAATGGTTCGTGGGGCTATCCGTGCTTTTTTCTAATTTTATAAACGAATTTAACTATGTTGCCTAACCTAACTCAACCTAACCTAACCTTGTCGTGAATGGTTCGTGGGGCTATACGTGCTTTTTACTAATTTTATAAACGAATTTAATTATGTTGCCTCAACCTAACCTAACCTTGCCGTGAATGGTTCGTGGGGCTATACGTGCTTTTTTGTATTTTTTTTAAAACGAATTGAACTGTGTTGCCTAACCTAACTCAACCTAACCTAACCTTGCCATGAATGGTTCGTGGGGCTATCCGTGTTTTTTCTAATTTTTTAAAACGAATTTAACTATGTTGCCTAACCTAACTCAACCTAACCTAACCTTGTCGTGAATGGTTCGTGGGGCTATCCGTGCTTTTTTTATTTTTTATAAACGAATTTAACTATGTTGCCTAACTTAACTCAACCTAACCTAACCTTGCCGTGAATGGTTCGTGGGGTTATCCGAGCTTTTTTCTAATTTTATAAACGAATTTAACTATGTTGCCTAACCTAACTCAACGTAACCTAACCTTGCCGTGAATGGTTCGTGGGGCTATCCGTGCATTTTACTAATTTTTAAAAACGAATTTCACTATGTTGCCTACCCTAACTCAACATAATCTAACCTTTTCGTGAATGGTACGTGGGGCTATCCGTTCATTTTACTAATTTTTATAAACGAATTTAACTATGTTGCCTAACCTAACTCAACCTAACCTAACCTTTTCGTGAATGGTTCGTGGGGCTATCCGTGCTTATTTCTAATTTTATAAAAGAATTTAACTATGTTGCCTAACCTAACTCAACCTAACCTAACCTTGTCGTGAATGGTTCGTGGGGTTATCCGTGCTTTTTTCTAGTTTTATAAACGAATTTAACTATGTTGCCTAACCTAACTCAACCTAACCTAACTTTGCCGTGAAAGGTTCGTGGGGCTATCCGTGCTTTTTTCTAATTTTATAAACGAATTTAACTACGTTGCCTAACCTAACACAACATAATCTAACCTTTTCGTGAATGGTTCGTGGGGCTATCCGTGCATTTTACTAATTTTTATAAACGAATTTAACTATGTTGCCTAACCTAACTCAACCTAACCTAACATTTTCGTGAATGGTTCGTGGGGCTATCCGTGCTTTTTTCTAATTTTATAAACGAATTTAACTATGTTGCCTAACCTAACTCAACCTAACCTAACTTTGTCGTGAATGGTTCGTGGGGCTATCCTTGCTTTTTTCTGGTTTTATAAACGAATTTAACTATGTTGCCTAACCTAACTCAACATAACCTAACCCTGTCGTGAATGGTTCGTGGGGCTATCCGTGCTTTTTTCTAGTTTTATAAACGAATTTAACTATGTTGCCTAACCTAACTCAACCTAACCTAACCTTGTCGTGAATGGTTCGTGAGGTTATCCGTGCTTTTTTCTAATTTTATAAACGAATTTAACTATGTTGCCTAACCTAACTCAACCTAAGCTAACCTTGCCGTGAATGGTTCGTGGGGTATCCGTGAATTTTACTAATTTTTAAAAACGAGTTTCACTATGTTGCCTAACCTAACTCAACATAATCTAAGATTTTCGTGAATGATTCATGGGGCTATCCGTGCATTTTACTAATTTTTATAAAAGAATTTAACTATCTTGCATAACCTAACTCAACCTAACGTAACCTTTTCGTGAATGGTTCGTGGGCTATCCGTGCTTTTTTCTAATTTTATAAACGAAATTAACTATGTTGCCTAACCTAACTCAACCTAACCTAACCGTGTCGTAAATGGTTCGTGGGGCTATCCGTGCTTTTTTCTAATTTTATAAACAAATTTAACTATGTTGCCTAACCTAACTCAACCTAACCTAACCTTGTCGTGAATGGTTCGTGGGGCTATCCATGCTTTTTTCTAGTTTTATAAACGAATTTAACTATGTTGCCTAACCTAACTCAACCTAACCTAACCTTGCCGTGAATGGTTCGTGGGGCTATCCGTGCTTTTTTCTAATTTTATAAACGAATTTAACTATGTTGCCTAACCTAACTCAACCTAACCTACCCTTGTCGTGAATGGTTCGTGGGGCTCTACGTGCTTTTTTGTAATTTTATAAAACGAATTTAACTATGTTGCCTAACCTAACTCAACCTAACTTAACCTTGTCGTGAATGGTTCGTGGGGCTATCCGTGCTTTTTTGTAATTTTTTAAAACGAATTTAACTATGTTGCCTAACCTAACTCAACCTAACCTAACCTTGCCGTGAATGGTTCGTGGGGCTATCCGAGATTTTTTCTAATTTTATAAACGAATTTAACTATGTTGCCTAACCTAACTCAACCTAACCTAACCTTGTCGTGAATGGTTCGTGGGGCTATCCATGCACTTTTCTAATTTTTGAAACGAAATTAACTATGTTGCCTAACCTAACTCAACCTAACCTAACCTTCTCGTGAGTGGTTCGTGGGGCTATCCGTGCATTCCTTTCTAATTTTTAAAACGATTTTAACTATGTTGCCTAACCTAACTCAACCTAACCTAACCTTGCCGTGAATAGTTCGTGGGGCTACCCCTGCATTTTTCTAATTTTTAAAACGATTTTAACTATGTTGCCCAACCAAACTCAACCTAACCTAACCTTACCGTGAATAGTTCGTGGGGCTATCCCTGCATTTTTCTAATTTTTAAAAACAAATTTAACTATGTTGCCTAAATTAACTCAACCTAACGTAACCTTGCCGTGAATGGTTCGTGGGGCTATCCGAGCATTTCTTCTAGTTTCAAAAACGAATTTAACTATGTTGCCTAACCTAACTCAACCTAACATAACCTTGTCGTGAATGGTTCGTGGGGCTATCCATGCACTTTTCTAATTTTTGAAACGAAATTAACTATGTTGCCTAACCTAACTCAACCTAACCTAACCTTGTGAATGGTTCGTTGGGCTGTCCGTGCTTTTTTCTAATTTTATATACGAATTTAACTGTGTTGCCTAACCTAACTCAACCTAACCTAACCTTGCCTTGAATGGTTCGTGGGGCTATCCGTGCTTTTTTCTAATTTTATAAACGAATTTAACTATGTAGCCTAACCTAACTCAACCTAACCTAACCTTGTCGTGAATGGTTCGTGGGGCTATCCGTGCTTTTTTCTAATTTTATAAACGAATTTAAATATGTTGCCTAACCTAACTCCACCTAACCTAACCTTGTCGTAAATGGTTCGTGGGGCTATCCGTTCACTTTTCTAATTTTTTAAAAACGAATTTAATTGTGTTGCCTAACCTAACTCAACCTAACCTAACCTTGTCATGAATGGTTCCTGGGGCTATCCGTGCTTTTTTCTAATTTTAAAAACGAATTTAACTATGTAGCCTAACCTAACTCAACCCAACCTAACTTTGCCGTGAATGGTTCGTGGGGCTATCCGTGCATTTTTCTAATTTTATAAACGAATTTAACTATGTTGCCTAACCTAACTCAACTTAACCTAACCTTGCCGTGAATGGTTCGTCGGGATATCCGTGCATTTTTCTAATTTAAAAAACGAATTTAACTATGTTGCCTAACCTAACTCAACCTAACCTAACCTTGCCGTGAATGGTTCGTGGGGCTATCCGTGCTTTTTTCTAATTTTATAAACGAATTTACCTATGTTGCCTAACCTAACTCAACCTAACCTAACCTTGTCGTGAATGGTTCGTGGGGCTATCCGTGCTTTTTTCTAGTTTTATAAACGAATTTAACTATGTTGCCTAACCTAACTCAACCTAACCTAACCTTGCCGTGAATGGTTCGTGGGGTTATCCGTGCTTTTTTCTAATTTTATAAACGAATTTAACTATGTTGCCTAACCTAACTCAACCTAACCTAACCTTGCCGTGAATGGTTCGTGGGGCTATCCGTGCATTTTACTAATTTTTAAAAACGAATTAACACTATGTTGCCTAACCTAACTCAACATAATCTAACTTTTTCGTGAATGATTCGTGGGGCTATCCGTGCATTTTACTAATTTTTATAAACGAATTTAACTATGTTGCCTAACCTAACTCAACCTAACCTAACCTTTTCGTGAATGGTTCGTGGGGCTATCCGTGCTTTTTTCTAATTTTATAAACGAATTTAACTATGTTGCCTAACCTAACTCAACCTAAACTAACCTTGTCGTAAATGGTTCGTGTGGCTATCCGTGCTTTTTTCTAATTTTATAAACGAATTTAACTATGTTGCCTAACCTAACTCAACCTAACCTAACCTTGTCGTGAATGGTTCGTGGGGCTATCCGTGCTTTTTTCTAGTTTTATAAACGAAGTTAACTATGTTGCCTAACCTAACTCAACCTAACCTAACCTTGCCGTGAATGGTTCGTGGGGCTATCCATGCTTTTTTCTAATTTTATAAACGAATTTAACTATGTTGCCTAACCTAACTCAACCTAACCTAACCTTGTCGTGAATGGTTCGTGGGGCTCTACGTGCTTTTTTGTAATTTTATAAAACGAATTTAACTATGTTGCCTAACCTAACTCAACCTAACCTAACCTTGTCGTGAATGGTTCGTGGGGCTATCCGTGCTTTTTTCTAATTTTATAAACGAATTTAACTATGTTGCCTAACCTAACTCAACCTAACCTAACTTTGTCGTGAATGGTTCGTGGGGCTATACGTGCTTTTTACTAATTTTATAAACGCCCTTGTCGTGATTGGTTCGTGGGGCTCTACGTGCTTTTTTGTAATTTTATAAAACGAATTTAACTATGTTGCTTAACCTAACTCAACCTAACTTAACCTTGTCGTGAATGGTTCGTGGGGCTATCCGTGCTTTTTTGTAATTTTATAAAACGAATTTAACTATGTTGCCTAACCTAACTCAACCTAACCTAACCTTGTCGTGAATGGTTCGTGGGGCTATCCGTGCTTTTTTCTAATTTTATAAACGAATTTAACTATGTTGCCTAACCTAACTCAACCTAACCTAACCTTGTCGTGAATGGTTCGTGGGGCTATACGTGCTTTTTACTAATTTTATAAACGCCCTTGTCGTGATTGGTTCGTGGGGCTCTACGTGCTTTTTTGTAATTTTATAAAACGAATTTAACTATGTTGCCTAACCTAACTCAACCTAACTTAACCTTGTCGTGAATGGTTCGTGGGGCTATCCGTGCTTTTTTGTAATTGTTTAAAACGAATTTAACTATGTTGCCTAACCTAACTCAACCTAACCTAACCTTGCCGTGAATGGTTCGTGGGGCTATCCGAGATTTTTTCTAATTTTATAAACGAATTTAACTATGTTGCCTAACCTAACTCAACCTAACCTAACCTTGTCGTGAATGGTTCGTGGGGCTATCCATGCACTTTTCTAATTTTTGAAACGAAATTAACTATGTTGCCTAACCTAACTCAACCTAACCTAACCTTCTCGTGAGTGGTTCGTGGGGCTATCCGTGCATTCCTTTCTAATTTTTAAAACGATTTTAACTATGTTGCCTAACCTAACTCAACCTAACCTAACCTTGCCGTGAATAGTTCGTGGGGCTACCCCTGCATTTTTCTAATTTTTAAAACGATTTTAACTATGTTGCCCAACCAAACTCAACCTAACCTAACCTTACCGTGAATAGTTCGTGGGGCTATCCCTGCATTTTTCTAATTTTTAAAATCAAATTTAACTATGTTGCCTAAATTAACTCAACCTAACGTAACCTTGCCGTGAATGGTTCGTGGTGCTATCCGAGCATTTCTTCTAGTTTCAAAAACGAATTTAACTATGTTGCCTAACCTAACTCAACCTAACATAACCTTGTCGTGAATGGTTCGTGGGGCTATCCATGCACTTTTCTAATTTTTGAAACGAAATTAACTATGTTGCCTAACCTAACTCAACCTAACCTAACGTTGTGAATGGTTCGTGGGGCTGTCCGTGCTTTTTTCTAATTTTATATACGAATTTAACTGTGTTGCCTAACCTAACTCAACCTAACCTAACCTTGTCGTGAATGGTTCGTGGGGCTATCCGTGCTTTTTTCTAATTTTATAAACGAATTTAAATATGATGCCTAACCTAACTCCACCTAACCAAACCTTGTCGTAAATGGTTCGTGGGGCTATCCGTTCACTTTTCTAATTTTTAAAAACGAACTTAATTGTGTTGCCTAACCTAACTCAACCTAACCTAACCTTGTCATGAATGGTTCCTGGGGCTATCCGTGCTTTTTTCTAATTTTAAAAACGAATTTAACTATGTAGCCTAACCTAACTCAACCCAACCTAACTTTGCCGTGAATGGTTCGTGGGGCTATCCGTGCATTTTTCTAATTTTATAAACGAATTTAACTATGTTGCCTAACCTAACTCAACCTAACCTAACCTTGCCGTGAATGGTTCGTCGGGATATCCGTGCATTTTTCTAATTTAAAAAACGAATTTAACTATGTTGCCTAACCTAACTCAACCTAACCTAACCTTGCCGTGAATGGTTCGTGGGGCTATCCGTGCTTTTTTCTAATTTTATAAACGAATTTACCTATGTTGCCTAACCTAACTCAACCTAACCTAACCTTGTCGTGAATGGTTCGTGGGGCTATCCGTGCTTTTTTCTAGTTTTATAAACGAATTTAACTATGTTGCCTAACCTAACTCAACCTAACCTAACCTTGCCGTGAAAGGTTCGTGGGGTTATCCGTGCTTTTTACTAATTTTATAAACGAATTTAACTATGTTGCCTAACCTAACTCAACCTAACCTAACCTTGCCGTGAATGGTTCGTGGGGCTATCCATGGTTTTTCTAATTTTATAAACGAATTTAACTATGTTGCCTAACCTAACTCAACCTAACCTAACCTTGTCGTGAATGGTTCGTGGGGCTCTACGTGCTTTTTTGTAATTTTATAAAACGAATTTAACTATGTTGCCTAACCTAACTCAACCTAACCTAACCTTGTCGTGAATGGTTCGTGGGGCTATCCGTGCTTTTTTCTAATTTTATAAACGAATTTAACTATGTTGCCTAACCTAACTCAACCTAACCTAACCTTGTCGTGAATGGTTCGTGGGGCTATACGTGCTATTTACTAATTTTATAAACGAATTTAATTATGTTGCCTCAACCTAACCTAACCTTGCCGTGAATGGTTCGTGGGGCTATACGTGCTTTTTTGTATTTTTTAAAAACGAATTGAACTATGTTGCCTAACCTAACTCAACCTAACCTAACCTTGCCGTGAATGGTTCGTGGGGCTATCCGTGTTTTTTCTAATTTAAAAAACGAATATAACTATGTTGCCTAACCTAACTCAACCTAACCTAACCTTGTCGTGAATGGTTCGTGGGGCTATACGTGCTTTTTACTAATTTTATAAACGAATTTAATTATGTTGCCTCAACCTAACCTAACCTTGTCGTGAATGGTTCGTGGGGCTATCCGTGCTTTTTTTATATTTTATAAACGAATTTAACTATGTTGCCTAACCTAACTCAACCTAACCTAACCTTGCCGTGAATGGTTCGTGGGGTTATCCGTGCTTTTTTCTAATTTTATAAAAGAATTTAACAATGTTGCCTAACCTAACTCAACGTAACCTAACCTTGCCGTGAATGGTTCGTGGGGCTATCCGTGCATTTTACTAATTTTTAAAAACGAATTTCACTATGTTGCCTAACCTAACTCAACATAATCTAACCTTTTCGTGAATGGTTCGTGGGGCTATCCGTGCATTTTACTAATTTTTATAAACGAATTTAACTATGTTGCCTAACCTAACTCAACCTAACCTAACCTTTTCGTGAATGGTTCGTGGGGCTATCCGTGCTTATTTCTAATTTTATAAACGAATTTAACTATGTTGCCCAACCTAACTCAACCTAACCTAACCTTGTCGTGAATGGTTCGTGGGGCTATCCGTGCTCTTTTCTAATTTTATAAACGAATTTAACTATGTTGCCTAACCTAACAACTTAACCTAACCTTGTCGTGAATGGTTTCATGGGGCTATACTTTTTTTCTAATTTTATAAACGAATTTAACTATGTTGCCTAACCTAACTCAACCTAACCTAACCTTGTCGTGAATGGTTCGTGGGGCTATCCATGCACTTTTCTAATTTTTGAAACGAAATTAACTATGTTGCCTAACCTAACTCAACCTAACCTAACCTTCTCGTGAGTGGTTCGTGGGGCTATCCGTGCATTCCTTTCTAATTTTTAAAACGATTTTAACTATGTTGCCTAACCTAACTCAACCTAACCTAACCTTGCCGTGAATAGTTCGTGGGGCTACCCCTGCATTTTTCTAATTTTTAAAACGATTTTAACTATGTTGCCCAACCAAACTCAACCTAACCTAACCTTACCGTGAATAGTTCGTGGGGCTATCCCTGCATTTTTCTAATTTTTAAAAACAAATTTAACTATGTTGCCTAAATTAACTCAACCTAACGTAACCTTGCCGTGAATGGTTCGTGGGGCTATCCGAGCATTTCTTCTAGTTTCAAAAACGAATTTAACTATGTTGCCTAACCTAACTCAACCTAACATAACCTTGTCGTGAATGGTTCGTGGGGCTATCCATGCACTTTTCTAATTTTTGAAACGAAATTAACTATGTTGCCTAACCTAACTCAACCTAACCTAACGTTGTGAATGGTTCGTGGGGCTGTCCGTGCTTTTTTCTAATTTTATATACGAATTTAACTGTGTTGCCTAACCTAACTCAACCTAACCTAACCTTGCCTTGAATGGTTCGTGGGGCGATCCGTGCTTTTTTCTAATTTTATAAACGAATTTAACTATGTAGCCTAACCTAACTCAACCTAACCTAACCTTGTCGTGAATGGTTCGAGGGGCTATCCGTGCTTTTTTCTAATTTTATAAACGAATTTAAATATGTTGCCTAACCTAACTCCACCTAACCAAACCTTGTCGTAAATGGTTCGTGGGGCTATCCGTTCACTTTTCTAATTTTTAAAAACGAAATTAATTGTGTTGCCTAACCTAACTCAACCTAACCTAACCTTGTCATGAATGGTTCCTGGGGCTATCCGTGCTTTTTTCTAATTTTAAAAACGAATTTAACTATGTAGCCTAACCTAACTCAACCCAACCTAACTTTGCCGTGAATGGTTCGTGGGGCTATCCGTGCATTTTTCTAATTTTATAAACGAATTTAACTATGTTGCCTAACCTAACTCAACCTAACCTAACCTTGCCGTGAATGGTTCGTCGGGATATCCGTGCATTTTTCTAATTTAAAAAACGAATTTAACTATGTTGCCTAACCTAACTCAACCTAACCTAACCTTGCCGTGAATGGTTCGTGGGGCTATCCGTGCTTTTTTCTAATTTTATAAACGAATTTACCTATGTTGCCTAACCTAACTCAACCTAACCTAACCTTGTCGTGAATGGTTCGTGGGGCTATCCGTGCTTTTTTCTAGTTTTATAAACGAATTTAACTATGTTGCCTAACCTAACTCAACCTAACCTAACCTTGCCGTGAAAGGTTCGTGGGGTTATCCGTGCTTTTTACTAATTTTATAAACGAATTTAACTATGTTGCCTAACCTAACTCAACCTAACCTAACCTTGCCGTGAATGGTTCGTGGGGCTATCCATGGTTTTTCTAATTTTATAAACGAATTTAACTATGTTGCCTAACCTAACTCAACCTAACCTAACCTTGTCGTGAATGGTTCGTGGGGCTCTACGTGCTTTTTTGTAATTTTATAAAACGAATTTAACTATGTTGCCTAACCTAACTCAACCTAACCTAACCTTGTCGTGAATGGTTCGTGGGGCTATCCGTGCTTTTTTCTAATTTTATAAACGAATTTAACTATGTTGCCTAACCTAACTCAACCTAACCTAACCTTGTCGTGAATGGTTCGTGGGGCTATACATGCTATTTACTAATTTTATAAACGAATTTAATTATGTTGCCTCAACCTAACCTAACCTTGCCGTGAATGGTTCGTGGGGCTATACGTGCTTTTTTGTATTTTTTAAAAACGAATTGAACTATGTTGCCTAACCTAACTCAACCTAACCTAACCTTGCCGTGAATGGTTCGTGGGGCTATCCGTGTTTTTTCTAATTTAAAAAACGAATATAACTATGTTGCCTAACCTAACTCAACCTAACCTAACCTTGTCGTGAATGGTTCGTGGGGCTATACGTGCTTTTTACTAATTTTATAAACGAATTTAATTATGTTGCCTCAACCTAACCTAACCTTGTCGTGAATGGTTCGTGGGGCTATCCGTGCTTTTTTTATATTTTATAAACGAATTTAACTATGTTGCCTAACCTAACTCAACCTAACCTAACCTTGCCGTGAATGGTTCGTGGGGTTATCCGTGCTTTTTTCTAATTTTATAAAAGAATTTAACAATGTTGCCTAACCTAACTCAACGTAACCTAACCTTGCCGTGAATGGTTCGTGGGGCTATCCGTGCATTTTACTAATTTTTAAAAACGAATTTCACTATGTTGCCTAACCTAACTCAACATAATCTAACCTTTTCGTGAATGGTTCGTGGGGCTATCCGTGCATTTTACTAATTTTTATAAACGAATTTAACTATGTTGCCTAACCTAACTCAACCTAACCTAACCTTTTCGTGAATGGTTCGTGGGGCTATCCGTGCTTATTTCTAATTTTATAAACGAATTTAACTATGTTGCCCAACCTAACTCAACCTAACCTAACCTTGTCGTGAATGGTTCGTGGGGCTATCCGTGCTCTTTTCTAATTTTATAAACGAATTTAACTATGTTGCCTAACCTAACAACTTAACCTAACCTTGTCGTGAATGGTTTCATGGGGCTATACTTTTTTTCTAATTTTATAAACGAATTTAACTATGTTGCCTAACCTAACTCAACCTAACCTAACCTTATCGTTAATGGTTCTTTGGGCTATCCGTGCTTTTTTCTGGTTTTATAAACGAATTTAACTATGTTGCCTAACCTAACTCAACCTATCCTAACCTTGCTGTGAATGGTTCGTGGGGCTATCCGTGCATTTTACTAAGTTTTAAAAACGAATTTCACTATTTTGCCTAACCTAACTCAACATAATCTAACCTTTTCGTGAATGGTTCGTGGGGCTATCCGTGCATTTTACTAATTTTTATAAACGAATTTAACTATGTTGCCTAACATAACTCAACCTAACCTAACCTTTTCGTGAATGGTTCGTGGGGCTATCCGTGATTTTTTCTAATTTTATAAACGAATTTAACTATGTTGCCTAACCTAACTCAACCCAACCTAACCTTTTCGTGAATGGTTCTTGGGGCTATCCGTGCTTTTTTCTAATTTTATACACGAATTTAACTATGTTGCCTAACCTAACTCAACCTAACCTAACCTTTTCGTGAATGATTCGTGGGGCTATCCGTGCTTTTTTCTAGTTTTATAAACGAATTTAACTATGTTGCCTAACCTAACTCAACCTAACCTAACCTTGCCGTGAATGGTTCGTGGGGCTATCCGTGCTTTTTTCTAATTTTATAAACGAATTTAACTATGTTGCCTAACCTAACTCAACCTAACCTAACCTTGTCGTGAATGGTTCGTGGGGCTCTACGTGCTTTTTTGAAATTTTATAAAACGAATTTAACTATGTTGCCTAACCTAACTCAACCTAACTTAACCTTGTCGTGAATGGTTCGTGGGGCTATCCGTGCTTTTTTGTAATTTTTAAAACGAATTTAACTATGTTGCCTAACCTAACTCAACCTAACCTAACCTTGCCGTGAATGGTTCGTGGGGCTATCCATGCATTTTTCTAATTTTTGAAACGAAATTAACTATGTTGCCTAACCTAACTCAACCTAACCTAACCTTCTCGTGAGTGGTTCGTGGGGCTATCCGTGCATTCCTTTCTAATTTTTAAAACGATTTTAACTATGTTGCCTAACCTAACTCAACCTAACCTAACCTTGCCGTGAATAGTTCGTGGGGCTATCCCTGCATTTTTGTATTTTTTAAAACGATTTTAAATATGTTGCCCAACCAAACTCAACCTAACCTAACCTTACCGTGAATAGTTCGTGGGGCGATCCCTGCATTTTTCTAATTTTTAGAAACAAATTTAACTATGTTGCCTAAATTAACTCAACCTAACGTAACCTTGCCGTGAATGGTTCGTGGGGCTATCAGAGCATTTCTTCTAGTTTCAAAAACGAATTTAACTATGTTGCCTAACCTAACTCAACCTAACCTAACCTTGCCGTGAATGGTACGTGGTGCTATCCTTGTATTCCTTTCTAATTTTTAAAACGATTTTAACTATCTTGCCTAACCTAACTCAACCTAACCTAACCTTGCCGTGAATGGTTCGTGGGGCTATACTTTTTTTTCTAATTTTATAAACGAAATTTACTATGTAGCCTAACCTAACTCAACCTAACCTAACCTTGTCGTGAATGGTTCGTGGGGCTATCCGTGCTTTTTTCTAATTTTATAAACGAATTTAACTATGTAGCTTAACCTAACTCAACCTAACCTAACCTCGCCGTTAATGTATCGTCGGGCTATCCGTGCATTTTTCTAATTTTATAAAACGAATTTAACTATGTTGCCTAACCTAACTCAAACTAACCTAACCTTGCCGTGAATGGTTCGTGGGGCTCTACGTGCTTTCTTCTAATTTTATAAACGAATTTACCTATGTTGCCTAAACTAACTCAACCTAACCTTACCTTGTCGTGAATGGTTCGTGGGGCTATCCGTGCTTTTTTCTAGTTTTATAAACGAATTTAACTATGTTGCCTAACCTAACTCAACCTAACCTAACTTTGCCGTGAATGGTTCGTGGGGTTATCCGTGCTGTTTTCTAATTTTATAAACGAATTCAACTATGTTGCCTAACCTAACTCAACCTAACCTAACCTTGCCGTGAATGGTTCGTGGGGCTATCCGTGCATTTTACTAATTTTTAAAAACGAATTTCACTATGTTGCCTAACCTAACTCAACATAATCTAACCTTTTCGTGAATGATTCGTGGGGCTATCCGTGCATTTTACTAATTTTTATAAACGAATTTAACTATGTTGCCTAACCTAACTCAACCAAACCTAACCTTTTCGTGAATGGTTCGTGGGGCTATCCGTGCTTTTTTCTAATTTTATAAACGAATTTAACTATGTTGCCTAACCTAACTCAACCTAACCTAACCTTGTCGTAAATGGTTCGTGGGGCTATCCGTGCTTTTTTCTAATTTTATAAACGAATTTAACTATGTTGCCTAACCTAACTCAACCTAACCTAACCTTGTCGTGAATGGTTCGTGGGGCTATCCGTGCTCTTCTCTAGTTTTATAAACGAATTTAACTATGTTGCCTAACCTAACTCAACCTAACCTAACCTTGCCGTGAATGGTTCGTGGGGCTATCCGTGCTTTTTTCTAATTTTATAAACGAATTTAACTATGTTGCCTAACCTAACTCAACCTAACCTAACCTTGTCGTGAATTGTTCGTGGGGCTCTACGTGCTTTTTTGTAATTTTATAAAACGAATTTAACTATGTTGCCTAACCTAACTCAACCTAACCTAACCTTGTCGTGAATGGTTCGTGGGGCTATCCGTGCTTTTTTCTAATTTTATAAACGAATTTAACTATGTTGCCTAACCTAACTCAACCTAACCTAACCTTGTCGTGAATGGTTCGTGGGGCTATACGTGCTTTTTACTAATTTTATAAACGAATTTAATTATGTTGCCTCAACCTAACCTAACCTTGCCGTGAATGGTTCGTGGGGCTATACGTGCTTTTTTGAATTTTTTTTAAAACGAATTGAACTATGTTGCCTAACCTAACTCAACCAAACCTAACCTTGCCGTGAATGGTTCGTGGGGCTATCCGTGTTTTTTCTAATTTAAAAAACGAATTTAACTATGTTGCCTAACCTAACTCAACCTAACCTAACCTTGTCGTGAATGGTTCGTGGGGCTATACGTGCTTTTTACTAATTTTATAAACGAATTTAATTATGTTGCCTCAACCTAACCTAACCTTGTCGTGAATGGTTCGTGGGGCTATCCGTGCTTTTTTTATATTTTATAAACGAATTTAACTATGTTGCCTAACCTAACTCAACCTAACCTAACCTTGCCGTGAATGGTTCGTGGGGTTATCCGTGCTTTTTTCTAATTTTATAAAAGAATTTAACTATGTTGCCTAACCTAACTCAACGTAACCTAACCTTGCCGTGAATGGTTCGTGGGGCTATCCGTGCATTTTACTAATTTTTAAAAACGAATTTCACTATGTTGCCTAACCTAACTCAACATAATCTAACCTTTTCGTGAATGGTTCGTGGGGCTATACGTGCATTTTACTAATTTTTATAAACGAATTTAACTATGTTGCCTAACCTAACTCAACCTAACCTAACCTTTTCGTGAATGGTTCGTGGGGCTATCCGTGCTTATTTCTAATTTTATAAACGAATTTAACTATGTTGCCTAACCTAACTCAACCTAACCTAACCTTGTCGTGAATGGTTCGTGGGGCTATCCGTGCTTTTTCTAATTTTATAAACGAATTTAACTATGTTGCCTAACCTAACAACCTAACCTAACCTTGTCGTGAATGGTTCGTGGGGCTATCCGTGCTTTTTTCTAATTTTATAAACGAATTTAACTATGTTGCCTAACCTAACTCAACCTAACCTAACCTTGTCGTGAATGGTTCGTGGGGCTATCCGTGCTTTTTTCTAATTTTATAAATGAATTTAACTATGTTGCCTAACCTAACTCAACCTAACCTAACCTTGTCGTGAATGGTTCGTGGGGCTATCCGTGCTTTTTTCTAATTTTATAAACGAATTTAACTATGTTGCCTAACCTAACTCAACCTAACCTAACCTTGTCGTGAATGGTTCGTGGGGCTATACGTGCTTTTTACTAATTTTAAAAACGAATTTAATTATGTTGCCTCAACCTAACCTAACCTTGCCGTGAATGGTTCGTGGGGCTATACGTGCTTTTTTGTATTTTTTTAAAACGAATTGAACTATGTTGCCTAACCTAACTCAACCTAACCTAACCTTGCCATGAATGGTTCGTGGGGCTATCCGTGTTTTTTTCTAATTTTTTAAAACGAATTTAACTATGTTGCCTAACCTAACTCAACGTAACCTAACCTTGTCGTCAATAGTTCGTGGGGCTATCCGTGCTTTTTTTATATTTTATAAACGAATTTCACTATGTTGCCTACCCTAACACAACATAATCTAACCTTTTCGTGAATGGTACGTGGGGCTATCCGTGCATTTTACTAATTTTTATAAACGAATTTAACTATGTTGCCTAACCTAACTCAACCTAACCAAACCTTTTCGTGAATGGTTCGTGGGGCTATCCGTGCTTATTTCTAATTTTATAAAAGAATTTAACTATGTTGCCTAACCTAACTCAACCTAACCTAACCTTGTCGTGAATGGTTCGTGGGGTTATCCGTGCTTTTTTCTAGTTTTATAAACGAATTTAACTATGTTGCCTAACCTAACTCAACCTAACCTAACTTTGCCGTGAATGGTTCTTGGGGCTATCCGTGCTTTTTTTATAAACGAATTTAACTACGTTGCCTAAACTAACTCAACCTAACCTAACCTTGTCGTTAATGGTTCTTCGGGCTATCCGTGATTTTTTCTGGTTTTATAAACGAATTTAACTATGTTGCCTAACCTAACTCAACCTAACCTAACCTTGCCGTGAATGGTTCGTGGGGCTATCCTTGCATTTTACTAATTTTTAAAAACGAATTTCACTATGTTGCCTAACCTAACTCAACATAATCTAACATTTTCGTGAATGGTTCGTGGGGCTATCCGTGCATTTTACTAATTTTTATAAACGAATTTAACTATGTTGCCTAACCTAACTCAACCTAACCTAACCTTTTCGTGAATGGTACGTGGGGCTATCCGTGCATTTTACTAATTTTTATAAACGAATTTAACTATGTTGCCTAACCTAACTCAACCTAACCTAACCTTTTCGTGAATGGTTCGTGGGGCTATCCGTGCTTATTTCTAATTTTATAAAAGAATTTAACTATGTTGCCTAACCTAACTCAACCTAACCTAACCTTGTCGTGAATGGTTCGTGGGGTTATCCGTGCTTTTTTCTAGTTTTATAAACGAATTTAACTATGTTGCCTAACCTAACTCAACCTAACCTAACTTTGCCGTGAATGGTTCGTGGGGCTATCCGTGCTTTTTTCTAATTTTATAAACGAATTTAACTACGTTGCCTAACCTAACACAACCTAACCTAACCTTGTCGTTAATGGTTCTTCGGGCTATCCGTGCTTTTTTCTGGTTTTATAAACGAATTTAACTATGTTGCCTAACCTAACTCAACCTAACCTAACCTTGCCGTGAATGGTTCGTGGGGCTATCCGTGCATTTTACTAATTTTTAAAAACGAATTTCACTATGTTGCCTAACCTAACTCAACATAATCCAACCTTTTCGTGAATGGTTCGTGGGGCTATCCGTGCATTTTACTAATTTTTATAAACGAATTTAACTATGTTGCCTAACCTAACTCAACCTAATCTAACCTTGTCGTGAATGGTTCGTGGGGCTATCCGTGCTTTTTTTTATAAACGAATATTACTATGTAGCCTAACCTAACTCAACCTAACCTAACCTTGCCGTGAATGGTTCGTGGGTCTATCCGTGCTTTTTTCTAATTTTATAAACGAATTTAACTATGTTGCCTAACCTAACTCAACCTAACCTAACCTTGTCGTGAATGGTTCGAGGGGCTATCCGTGCTTTTTTCAAATTTTATAATCGAATTTAACTTTGTTGCCTAACCTAACTCAACCTAACTTAACCTTGTCGTGAATGATTCGTGGGGCTATCCGTGCTTTTTTGTAATTTTTTAAAACGAATTTAACTATGTTGCCTAACCTAACTTAACCTAACGTAACCTTGCCATGAATGGTTCGTGGGGCTATCCGTGATTTTTTCTAATTTTATAAACGAATTTAACAATGTTGCCTAACCTAACTCAACCTAAACTAACCTTGTCGTGAATGGTTCGTGGGGCTATCCGTGCTTTTTTCTAATTTTATAAACGAATTTAACTATGTTGCCTAACCTAACTCAACCTAACCTAACCTTGTCGTGAATGGTTCGTGGGGCTATACGTGCTTTTTACTAATTTTATAAACGAATTTAATTATGTTGCCTCAACCTAACCTAACCTTGCCGTGAATGGTTCGTGGGGCTATACGTGCTTTTTTGTATTTTTTTTAAAACGAATTGAACTGTTTCCTAACCTAACTCAACCTAACCTAACCTTGCCATGAATGGTTCGTGGGGCTATCCGTGTTTTTTCTAATTTTTTAAAACGAATTTAACTATGTTGCCTAACCTAACTCAACCTAACCTAACCTTGTCGTGAATGGTTCGTGGGGCTATCCGTGCTTTTTTTATATTTTATAAACGAATTTAACTATGTTGCCTAACCTAACTCAACCTAACCTAACCTTGCCGTGAATGGTTCGTGGGGTTATCCGTGCTTTTTTCTAATTTTATAAACGAATTTAACTATGTTGCCTAACCTAACTCAACGTAACCTAATCTTGCCGTGAATGGTTCGTGGGGCTATCCGTGCATTTTACTAATTTTTAAAAACGAATTTCACTATGTTGCCTACCCTAACTCAACATAATCTAACCTTTTCGTGAATGGTACGTGGGGCTATCCGTGCATTTTACTAATTTTTATAAACGAATTTAACTATGTTGCCTAACCTAACTCAACCTAACCTAACCTTTTCGTGAATGGTTCGTGGGACTATCCGTGCTTATTTCTAATTTTATAAAAGAATTTAACTATTTTGCCTAACCTAACTCAACCTAACCTAACCTTGTCGTGAATGGTTCGTCGGGTTATCCGTGCTTTTTTCTAGTTTTATAATCGAATTTAACTATGTTGCCTAACCTAACTCAACCTAACCTAACCTTGCCGTGAATGGTTCGTGGGGCTATCCGTGCTTTTTTCTAATTTTATAAACGAATTTAACTACGTTGCCTAACCTAACTAAGCCTAACCTAACCTTGTCGTTAATGGTTCTTCGGGCTATCCGTGCTTTTTTCTGGTTTTATAAACGAATTTAACTATGTTGCCTAACCTAACTCAACCTAACCTAACCTTGCCGTGAATGGTTCGTGGGGCTATCCGTGCATTTAACTAATTTTTAAAAACGAATTTCACTATGTTGCCTAACCTAACTCAACATAATCTAACCTTCTCGTGAATGGTTCGTGGGGCTATCCGTGCATTTTACTAATTTTTATAAACAAATTTAACTATGTTGCCTAACCTAACTCAACCTAACCTAACCTTTTCGTGAATGGTTCGTGGGGCTATCCGTGCTTTTTTCTAATTTTATAAACGAATTTAACTATGTTGCCTAACCTAACACAACATAACCTAACATTGTCGTGAATGGTTCGTGGGGCTATCCTTGCTTTTTTCTAATTTTATAAACGAATATAACTATGTTGCCTAACCTAACTCAACCTAACCTAACCTTGTCGTGAATGGTTCGTGGGGCTATCCGTGCTTTTTTCTAGTTCTATAAACGAATTTAACTATTTTGCCTAACCTAACTCAACCTAACCTAACCTTGCCGTGAATGGTTCGTGAGGTTATTCGTGCTTTTTTCTAATTTTATAAACGAATTTAACTATGTTGCCTAACCTAACTCAACCTAAGCTAACCTTGCCGTGAATGGTTCGTGGGGTATCCGTGAATTTTACTAATTTTTAAAAACGAGTTTCACTATGTTGCCTAACTTAACTCAACCTAACTTAACCTTGTCGTGAATGGTTCGTGGGGCTATCCTTGCTTTTTTCAAATTTTATAATCGAATTTAACTATGTTGCCTAACCTAACTCAACCTAACTTAACCTTGTCGTGAATGGTTCGTGGGGCTATCCGTGCTTTTTTGTAATTTTTTGAAACGAATTTAACTATGTTGCCTAACCAAACTCAACGTAACGTAACCTTGCCGTGAATGGTTCGTGGGGCTATCCGTGCTTTTTTCTAATTTTATAAACGAATTTAACTATGTTGCCTAACCTAACTCAACCTAACCTAACCTTGTCGTGAATGGTTCGTGGGGCTATACATGCTTTTTACTAATTTTATAAACGAATTTAATTATGTTGCCTCAACCTAACCTAACCTTGGCGTGAATGGTTCGTGGGGCTATACGTGATTTTTTGTATTTTTTTTAAAACGAATTGAACTGTGTTGCCTAACCTAACTCAACCTAACCTAACCTTGCCATGAATGGTTCGTGGGGCTATCCGTGTTTTTTCTAATTTTTTAAAACGAATTTAACTATGTTGCCTAACCTAACTCAACCTAACCTAACCTTGTCGTGAATGGTTCGTGGGGTTATCCGTGCTTTTTTCGTGTTTTATAAACGAATTTAACTATGTTGCCTAACCTAACTCAACCTAACCTAACTTTGCCGTGAAAGGTTCGTGGGGCTTTCCGTGCTTTTTTCTAATTTTATAAACGAATTTAACTACGTTGCCTAACCTAACTCAGCCTAACCTAACCTTGTCGTTAATGATTCTTCGGGCTATCCGTGCTTTTTTCTGGTTTTATAAACGAATTTAACTATGTTGCCTAACCTAACTCAACCTAACCTAACCTTGCCGTGAATGGTTCGTGGGGCTATCCGTGCATTTTACTAATTTTTAAAAACGAATTTCACTATGTTGCCTAACCTAACACAACATAATCTAACCTTTTCGTGAATGGTTCGTGGGGCTATCCGTGCATTTTATTAATTTTTATAAACGAATTTAACTATGTTGCCTAACCTAACTCAACCTAACCTAACCTTTTCGTGAATGGTTCGTGGGGCTATCCGTGCTTTTTTCTAATTTTATAAACGAATTTAACTATGTTGCCTAACCTAACTCAACCTAACCTAACTTTGTCGTGAATTGTTCGTGGGGCTATCCTTTCTTTTTTCTAATTTTATAAACGAATTTAACTATGTTGCCTAACCTAACTCAACGTAACCTAACTTTGTCGTGAATGGTTCGTGGGGCTATCCGTGCATTTTACTAATTTTTATAAACGAATTTAACTATCTTGCATAACCTAACTCAACCTAACCTAACCTTTTCGTGAATGGTTCGTGGGCTATCCGTGCTTTTTTCTAATTTTATAAACGAATTTAACTACGTTGCCTAACCTAACACAACCTAACCTAATCTTGTCGTTAATGGTTCTTCGGGCTATCCGTGCTTTTTTCTGGTTTTATAAACGAATTTAACTATGTTGCCTAACCTAACTCAACCTAACCTATCCTTGCCGTGAATGGTTCGTGGGGCTATCCGTGCATTTTACTAATTTTTAAAAACGAATTTCACTATGTTGCCTAACCTAACTCAACATAATCTAACCTTTTCGTGAATGGTTCGTGGGGCTATCCGTGCATTTTACTAATTTTTATAAACGAATTTAACTATGTTGCCTAACCTAACTCAACCTAACCTAACCTTGTCGTGAATGGTTCGTGGGGCTATCCGTGCTTTTTTGTAATTTTATAAACGAATATTACTATGTAGCCTAACCTAACTCAACCTAACCTAACCTTGCCGTGATGGTTCGTGGGTCTATCCGTGCTTTTTTCTAATTTTATAAACGAATTTAACTATGTTGCCTAACCTAACTCAACCTAACTTAACCTTGTCGTGAATGGTTCGAGGGGCTATCCGTGCTTTTTTCAAATTTTATAATCGAATTTAACTATGTTGCCTAACCTAACTCAACCTAACTTAACCTTGTCGTGAATGGTTCGTGGGGCTATCCGTGCTTTTTTGTAATTTTTTAAAACGAATTTAACTATGTTGCCTAACCTAACTCAACCTAACGGAACCTTGAAGTGAATGGTTCGTAGCTATCCGTGATTTTTTCTAATTTTATAAACGAATTTAACAATGTTGCCTAACCTAACTCAACCTAAACTAACCTTGTCGTGAATGGTTCGTGGGGCTATCCGTGCTTTTTTCTAATTTTATAAACGAATTTAACTATGTTGCCTAACCTAACTCAACCTAACCTAACCTTGCCATGAATGGTTCGTGGGGCTATCCGTGTTTTTTCAATTTTTTTAAAACGAATTTAACTATGTTGCCTAACCTAACTCAACCTAACCTAACCTTGACGTGAATGGTTCGTGGGGCTATCCGTGCTTTTTTTATATTTTATAAACGAATTTAACTATGTTACCTAAACTAACTCATCCTAAACTAACCTTGCCGTGAATGGTTCGTGGGGTTATCCGTGCTTTTTTCCAATTTTATAAACGAATTTAACTATGTTGCCTAACCTAACTCAACGTAACCTAACCTTGCCGTGAATGGTTCGTGGGGCTATCCGTGCATTTTACTAATTTTTAAAAACGAATTTCACTATGTTGCCTACCCTAACTCAACATAATCTAACCTTTTCGTGAATGGTACGTGGGGCTATCCGTGCATTTTACTAATTTTTAAAACGATTTTAACTATGTTGCCCAACCAAACTCAACCTAACCTAACCTTACCGTGAATAGTTCGTGGGGCTATCCCTGCATTTTTCTAATTTTTAAAAACAAATTTAACTATGTTGCCTAAATTAACTCAACCTAACGTAACCTTGCCGTGAATGGTTCGTGGGGCTATCCGAGCATTTCTTCTAGTTTCAAAAACGAATTTAACTATGTTGCCTAACCTAACTCAACCTAACATAACCTTGTCGTGAATGGTTCGTGGGGCTATCCATGCACTTTTCTAATTTTTGAAACGAAATTAACTATGTTGCCTAACCTAACTCAACCTAACCTAACGTTGTGAATGGTTCGTGGGGCTGTCCGTGCTTTTTTCTAATTTTATATACGAATTTAACTGTGTTGCCTAACCTAACTCAACCTAACCTAACCTTGCCTTGAATGGTTCGTGGGGCGATCCGTGCTTTTTTCTAATTTTATAAACGAATTTAACTATGTAGCCTAACCTAACTCAACCTAACCTAACCTTGTCGTGAATGGTTCGTGGGGCTATCCGTGCTTTTTTCTAATTTTATAAACGAATTTAAATATGTTGCCTAACCTAACTCCACCTAACCAAACCTTGTCGTAAATGGTTCGTGGGGCTATCCGTTCACTTTTCTAATTTTTAAAAACGAAATTAATTGTGTTGCCTAACCTAACTCAACCTAACCTAACCTTGTCATGAATGGTTCCTGGGGCTATCCGTGCTTTTTTCTAATTTTAAAAACGAATTTAACTATGTAGCCTAACCTAACTCAACCCAACCTAACTTTGCCGTGAATGGTTCGTGGGGCTATCCGTGCATTTTTCTAATTTTATAAACGAATTTAACTATGTTGCCTAACCTAACTCAACCTAACCTAACCTTGCCGTGAATGGTTCGTCGGGATATCCGTGCATTTTTCTAATTTAAAAAACGAATTTAACTATGTTGCCTAACCTAACTCAACCTAACCTAACCTTGCCGTGAATGGTTCGTGGGGCTATCCGTGCTTTTTTCTAATTTTATAAACGAATTTACCTATGTTGCCTAACCTAACTCAACCTAACCTAACCTTGTCGTGAATGGTTCGTGGGGCTATCCGTGCTTTTTTCTAGTTTTATAAACGAATTTAACTATGTTGCCTAACCTAACTCAACCTAACCTAACCTTGCCGTGAAAGGTTCGTGGGGTTATCCGTGCTTTTTACTAATTTTATAAACGAATTTAACTATGTTGCCTAACCTAACTCAACCTAACCTAACCTTGCCGTGAATGGTTCGTGGGGCTATCCATGGTTTTTCTAATTTTATAAACGAATTTAACTATGTTGCCTAACCTAACTCAACCTAACCTAACCTTGTCGTGAATGGTTCGTGGGGCTCTACGTGCTTTTTTGTAATTTTATAAAACGAATTTAACTATGTTGCCTAACCTAACTCAACCTAAACTAACCTTGTCGTGAATGGTTCGTGGGGCTATCCGTGCTTTTTTCTAATTTTATAAACGAATTTAACTATGTTGCCTAACCTAACTCAACCTAACCTAACCTTGTCGTGAATGGTTCGTGGGGCTATACATGCTATTTACTAATTTTATAAACGAATTTAATTATGTTGCCTCAACCTAACCTAACCTTGCCGTGAATGGTTCGTGGGGCTATACGTGCTTTTTTGTATTTTTTAAAAACGAATTGAACTATGTTGCCTAACCTAACTCAACCTAACCTAACCTTGCCGTGAATGGTTCGTGGGGCTATCCGTGTTTTTTCTAATTTAAAAAACGAATATAACTATGTTGCCTAACCTAACTCAACCTAACCTAACCTTGTCGTGAATGGTTCGTGGGGCTATACGTGCTTTTTACTAATTTTATAAACGAATTTAATTATGTTGCCTCAACCTAACCTAACCTTGTCGTGAATGGTTCGTGGGGCTATCCGTGCTTTTTTTATATTTTATAAACGAATTTAACTATGTTGCCTAACCTAACTCAACCTAACCTAACCTTGCCGTGAATGGTTCGTGGGGTTATCCGTGCTTTTTTCTAATTTTATAAAAGAATTTAACAATGTTGCCTAACCTAACTCAACGTAACCTAACCTTGCCGTGAATGGTTCGTGGGGCTATCCGTGCATTTTACTAATTTTTAAAAACGAATTTCACTATGTTGCCTAACCTAACTCAACATAATCTAACCTTTTCGTGAATGGTTCGTGGGGCTATCCGTGCATTTTACTAATTTTTATAAACGAATTTAACTATGTTGCCTAACCTAACTCAACCTAACCTAACCTTTTCGTGAATGGTTCGTGGGGCTATCCGTGCTTATTTCTAATTTTATAAACGAATTTAACTATGTTGCCCAACCTAACTCAACCTAACCTAACCTTGTCGTGAATGGTTCGTGGGGCTATCCGTGCTCTTTTCTAATTTTATAAACGAATTTAACTATGTTGCCTAACCTAACAACTTAACCTAACCTTGTCGTGAATGGTTTCATGGGGCTATACTTTTTTTCTAATTTTATAAACGAATTTAACTATGTTGCCTAACCTAACTCAACCTAACCTAACCTTATCGTTAATGGTTCTTTGGGCTATCCGTGCTTTTTTCTGGTTTTATAAACGAATTTAACTATGTTGCCTAACCTAACTCAACCTATCCTAACCTTGCTGTGAATGGTTCGTGGGGCTATCCGTGCATTTTACTAAGTTTTAAAAACGAATTTCACTATTTTGCCTAACCTAACTCAACATAATCTAACCTTTTCGTGAATGGTTCGTGGGGCTATCCGTGCATTTTACTAATTTTTATAAACGAATTTAACTATGTTGCCTAACATAACTCAACCTAACCTAACCTTTTCGTGAATGGTTCGTGGGGCTATCCGTGATTTTTTCTAATTTTATAAACGAATTTAACTATGTTGCCTAACCTAACTCAACCCAACCTAACCTTTTCGTGAATGGTTCTTGGGGCTATCCGTGCTTTTTTCTAATTTTATACACGAATTTAACTATGTTGCCTAACCTAACTCAACCTAACCTAACCTTTTCGTGAATGATTCGTGGGGCTATCCGTGCTTTTTTCTAGTTTTATAAACGAATTTAACTATGTTGCCTAACCTAACTCAACCTAACCTAACCTTGCCGTGAATGGTTCGTGGGGCTATCCGTGCTTTTTTCTAATTTTATAAACGAATTTAACTATGTTGCCTAACCTAACTCAACCTAACCTAACCTTGTCGTGAATGGTTCGTGGGGCTCTACGTGCTTTTTTGAAATTTTATAAAACGAATTTAACTATGTTGCCTAACCTAACTCAACCTAACTTAACCTTGTCGTGAATGGTTCGTGGGGCTATCCGTGCTTTTTTGTAATTTTTAAAACGAATTTAACTATGTTGCCTAACCTAACTCAACCTAACCTAACCTTGCCGTGAATGGTTCGTGGGGCTATCCATGCATTTTTCTAATTTTTGAAACGAAATTAACTATGTTGCCTAACCTAACTCAACCTAACCTAACCTTCTCGTGAGTGGTTCGTGGGGCTATCCGTGCATTCCTTTCTAATTTTTAAAACGATTTTAACTATGTTGCCTAACCTAACTCAACCTAACCTAACCTTGCCGTGAATAGTTCGTGGGGCTATCCCTGCATTTTTGTATTTTTTAAAACGATTTTAAATATGTTGCCCAACCAAACTCAACCTAACCTAACCTTACCGTGAATAGTTCGTGGGGCGATCCCTGCATTTTTCTAATTTTTAGAAACAAATTTAACTATGTTGCCTAAATTAACTCAACCTAACGTAACCTTGCCGTGAATGGTTCGTGGGGCTATCAGAGCATTTCTTCTAGTTTCAAAAACGAATTTAACTATGTTGCCTAACCTAACTCAACCTAACCTAACCTTGCCGTGAATGGTACGTGGTGCTATCCTTGTATTCCTTTCTAATTTTTAAAACGATTTTAACTATCTTGCCTAACCTAACTCAACCTAACCTAACCTTGCCGTGAATGGTTCGTGGGGCTATACTTTTTTTTCTAATTTTATAAACGAAATTTACTATGTAGCCTAACCTAACTCAACCTAACCTAACCTTGTCGTGAATGGTTCGTGGGGCTATCCGTGCTTTTTTCTAATTTTATAAACGAATTTAACTATGTAGCTTAACCTAACTCAACCTAACCTAACCTCGCCGTTAATGTATCGTCGGGCTATCCGTGCATTTTTCTAATTTTATAAAACGAATTTAACTATGTTGCCTAACCTAACTCAAACTAACCTAACCTTGCCGTGAATGGTTCGTGGGGCTCTACGTGCTTTCTTCTAATTTTATAAACGAATTTACCTATGTTGCCTAAACTAACTCAACCTAACCTTACCTTGTCGTGAATGGTTCGTGGGGCTATCCGTGCTTTTTTCTAGTTTTATAAACGAATTTAACTATGTTGCCTAACCTAACTCAACCTAACCTAACTTTGCCGTGAATGGTTCGTGGGGTTATCCGTGCTGTTTTCTAATTTTATAAACGAATTCAACTATGTTGCCTAACCTAACTCAACCTAACCTAACCTTGCCGTGAATGGTTCGTGGGGCTATCCGTGCATTTTACTAATTTTTAAAAACGAATTTCACTATGTTGCCTAACCTAACTCAACATAATCTAACCTTTTCGTGAATGATTCGTGGGGCTATCCGTGCATTTTACTAATTTTTATAAACGAATTTAACTATGTTGCCTAACCTAACTCAACCAAACCTAACCTTTTCGTGAATGGTTCGTGGGGCTATCCGTGCTTTTTTCTAATTTTATAAACGAATTTAACTATGTTGCCTAACCTAACTCAACCTAACCTAACCTTGTCGTAAATGGTTCGTGGGGCTATCCGTGCTTTTTTCTAATTTTATAAACGAATTTAACTATGTTGCCTAACCTAACTCAACCTAACCTAACCTTGTCGTGAATGGTTCGTGGGGCTATCCGTGCTCTTCTCTAGTTTTATAAACGAATTTAACTATGTTGCCTAACCTAACTCAACCTAACCTAACCTTGCCGTGAATGGTTCGTGGGGCTATCCGTGCTTTTTTCTAATTTTATAAACGAATTTAACTATGTTGCCTAACCTAACTCAACCTAACCTAACCTTGTCGTGAATTGTTCGTGGGGCTCTACGTGCTTTTTTGTAATTTTATAAAACGAATTTAACTATGTTGCCTAACCTAACTCAACCTAACCTAACCTTGTCGTGAATGGTTCGTGGGGCTATCCGTGCTTTTTTCTAATTTTATAAACGAATTTAACTATGTTGCCTAACCTAACTCAACCTAACCTAACCTTGTCGTGAATGGTTCGTGGGGCTATACGTGCTTTTTACTAATTTTATAAACGAATTTAATTATGTTGCCTCAACCTAACCTAACCTTGCCGTGAATGGTTCGTGGGGCTATACGTGCTTTTTTGAATTTTTTTTAAAACGAATTGAACTATGTTGCCTAACCTAACTCAACCAAACCTAACCTTGCCGTGAATGGTTCGTGGGGCTATCCGTGTTTTTTCTAATTTAAAAAACGAATTTAACTATGTTGCCTAACCTAACTCAACCTAACCTAACCTTGTCGTGAATGGTTCGTGGGGCTATACGTGCTTTTTACTAATTTTATAAACGAATTTAATTATGTTGCCTCAACCTAACCTAACCTTGTCGTGAATGGTTCGTGGGGCTATCCGTGCTTTTTTTATATTTTATAAACGAATTTAACTATGTTGCCTAACCTAACTCAACCTAACCTAACCTTGCCGTGAATGGTTCGTGGGGTTATCCGTGCTTTTTTCTAATTTTATAAAAGAATTTAACTATGTTGCCTAACCTAACTCAACGTAACCTAACCTTGCCGTGAATGGTTCGTGGGGCTATCCGTGCATTTTACTAATTTTTAAAAACGAATTTCACTATGTTGCCTAACCTAACTCAACATAATCTAACCTTTTCGTGAATGGTTCGTGGGGCTATCCGTGCATTTTACTAATTTTTATAAACGAATTTAACTATGTTGCCTAACCTAACTCAACCTAACCTAACCTTTTCGTGAATGGTTCGTGGGGCTATCCGTGCTTATTTCTAATTTTATAAACGAATTTAACTATGTTGCCTAACCTAACTCAACCTAACCTAACCTTGTCGTGAATGGTTCGTGGGGCTATCCGTGCTTTTTCTAATTTTATAAACGAATTTAACTATGTTGCCTAACCTAACAACCTAACCTAACCTTGTCGTGAATGGTTCGTGGGGCTATCCGTGCTTTTTTCTAATTTTATAAACGAATTTAACTATGTTGCCTAACCTAACTCAACCTAACCTAACCTTGTCGTGAATGGTTCGTGGGGCTATCCGTGCTTTTTTCTAATTTTATAAATGAATTTAACTATGTTGCCTAACCTAACTCAACCTAACCTAACCTTGTCGTGAATGGTTCGTGGGGCTATCCGTGCTTTTTTCTAATTTTATAAACGAATTTAACTATGTTGCCTAACCTAACTCAACCTAACCTAACCTTGTCGTGAATGGTTCGTGGGGCTATACGTGCTTTTTACTAATTTTAAAAACGAATTTAATTATGTTGCCTCAACCTAACCTAACCTTGCCGTGAATGGTTCGTGGGGCTATACGTGCTTTTTTGTATTTTTTTAAAACGAATTGAACTATGTTGCCTAACCTAACTCAACCTAACCTAACCTTGCCATGAATGGTTCGTGGGGCTATCCGTGTTTTTTTCTAATTTTTTAAAACGAATTTAACTATGTTGCCTAACCTAACTCAACGTAACCTAACCTTGTCGTCAATAGTTCGTGGGGCTATCCGTGCTTTTTTTATATTTTATAAACGAATTTCACTATGTTGCCTACCCTAACACAACATAATCTAACCTTTTCGTGAATGGTACGTGGGGCTATCCGTGCATTTTACTAATTTTTATAAACGAATTTAACTATGTTGCCTAACCTAACTCAACCTAACCAAACCTTTTCGTGAATGGTTCGTGGGGCTATCCGTGCTTATTTCTAATTTTATAAAAGAATTTAACTATGTTGCCTAACCTAACTCAACCTAACCTAACCTTGTCGTGAATGGTTCGTGGGGTTATCCGTGCTTTTTTCTAGTTTTATAAACGAATTTAACTATGTTGCCTAACCTAACTCAACCTAACCTAACTTTGCCGTGAATGGTTCTTGGGGCTATCCGTGCTTTTTTTATAAACGAATTTAACTACGTTGCCTAAACTAACTCAACCTAACCTAACCTTGTCGTTAATGGTTCTTCGGGCTATCCGTGATTTTTTCTGGTTTTATAAACGAATTTAACTATGTTGCCTAACCTAACTCAACCTAACCTAACCTTGCCGTGAATGGTTCGTGGGGCTATCCTTGCATTTTACTAATTTTTAAAAACGAATTTCACTATGTTGCCTAACCTAACTCAACATAATCTAACATTTTCGTGAATGGTTCGTGGGGCTATCCGTGCATTTTACTAATTTTTATAAACGAATTTAACTATGTTGCCTAACCTAACTCAACCTAACCTAACCTTTTCGTGAATGGTACGTGGGGCTATCCGTGCATTTTACTAATTTTTATAAACGAATTTAACTATGTTGCCTAACCTAACTCAACCTAACCTAACCTTTTCGTGAATGGTTCGTGGGGCTATCCGTGCTTATTTCTAATTTTATAAAAGAATTTAACTATGTTGCCTAACCTAACTCAACCTAACCTAACCTTGTCGTGAATGGTTCGTGGGGTTATCCGTGCTTTTTTCTAGTTTTATAAACGAATTTAACTATGTTGCCTAACCTAACTCAACCTAACCTAACTTTGCCGTGAATGGTTCGTGGGGCTATCCGTGCTTTTTTCTAATTTTATAAACGAATTTAACTACGTTGCCTAACCTAACACAACCTAACCTAACCTTGTCGTTAATGGTTCTTCGGGCTATCCGTGCTTTTTTCTGGTTTTATAAACGAATTTAACTATGTTGCCTAACCTAACTCAACCTAACCTAACCTTGCCGTGAATGGTTCGTGGGGCTATCCGTGCATTTTACTAATTTTTAAAAACGAATTTCACTATGTTGCCTAACCTAACTCAACATAATCCAACCTTTTCGTGAATGGTTCGTGGGGCTATCCGTGCATTTTACTAATTTTTATAAACGAATTTAACTATGTTGCCTAACCTAACTCAACCTAATCTAACCTTGTCGTGAATGGTTCGTGGGGCTATCCGTGCTTTTTTTTATAAACGAATATTACTATGTAGCCTAACCTAACTCAACCTAACCTAACCTTGCCGTGAATGGTTCGTGGGTCTATCCGTGCTTTTTTCTAATTTTATAAACGAATTTAACTATGTTGCCTAACCTAACTCAACCTAACCTAACCTTGTCGTGAATGGTTCGAGGGGCTATCCGTGCTTTTTTCAAATTTTATAATCGAATTTAACTTTGTTGCCTAACCTAACTCAACCTAACTTAACCTTGTCGTGAATGATTCGTGGGGCTATCCGTGCTTTTTTGTAATTTTTTAAAACGAATTTAACTATGTTGCCTAACCTAACTTAACCTAACGTAACCTTGCCATGAATGGTTCGTGGGGCTATCCGTGATTTTTTCTAATTTTATAAACGAATTTAACAATGTTGCCTAACCTAACTCAACCTAAACTAACCTTGTCGTGAATGGTTCGTGGGGCTATCCGTGCTTTTTTCTAATTTTATAAACGAATTTAACTATGTTGCCTAACCTAACTCAACCTAACCTAACCTTGTCGTGAATGGTTCGTGGGGCTATACGTGCTTTTTACTAATTTTATAAACGAATTTAATTATGTTGCCTCAACCTAACCTAACCTTGCCGTGAATGGTTCGTGGGGCTATACGTGCTTTTTTGTATTTTTTTTAAAACGAATTGAACTGTTTCCTAACCTAACTCAACCTAACCTAACCTTGCCATGAATGGTTCGTGGGGCTATCCGTGTTTTTTCTAATTTTTTAAAACGAATTTAACTATGTTGCCTAACCTAACTCAACCTAACCTAACCTTGTCGTGAATGGTTCGTGGGGCTATCCGTGCTTTTTTTATATTTTATAAACGAATTTAACTATGTTGCCTAACCTAACTCAACCTAACCTAACCTTGCCGTGAATGGTTCGTGGGGTTATCCGTGCTTTTTTCTAATTTTATAAACGAATTTAACTATGTTGCCTAACCTAACTCAACGTAACCTAATCTTGCCGTGAATGGTTCGTGGGGCTATCCGTGCATTTTACTAATTTTTAAAAACGAATTTCACTATGTTGCCTACCCTAACTCAACATAATCTAACCTTTTCGTGAATGGTACGTGGGGCTATCCGTGCATTTTACTAATTTTTATAAACGAATTTAACTATGTTGCCTAACCTAACTCAACCTAACCTAACCTTTTCGTGAATGGTTCGTGGGACTATCCGTGCTTATTTCTAATTTTATAAAAGAATTTAACTATTTTGCCTAACCTAACTCAACCTAACCTAACCTTGTCGTGAATGGTTCGTCGGGTTATCCGTGCTTTTTTCTAGTTTTATAATCGAATTTAACTATGTTGCCTAACCTAACTCAACCTAACCTAACCTTGCCGTGAATGGTTCGTGGGGCTATCCGTGCTTTTTTCTAATTTTATAAACGAATTTAACTACGTTGCCTAACCTAACTAAGCCTAACCTAACCTTGTCGTTAATGGTTCTTCGGGCTATCCGTGCTTTTTTCTGGTTTTATAAACGAATTTAACTATGTTGCCTAACCTAACTCAACCTAACCTAACCTTGCCGTGAATGGTTCGTGGGGCTATCCGTGCATTTAACTAATTTTTAAAAACGAATTTCACTATGTTGCCTAACCTAACTCAACATAATCTAACCTTCTCGTGAATGGTTCGTGGGGCTATCCGTGCATTTTACTAATTTTTATAAACAAATTTAACTATGTTGCCTAACCTAACTCAACCTAACCTAACCTTTTCGTGAATGGTTCGTGGGGCTATCCGTGCTTTTTTCTAATTTTATAAACGAATTTAACTATGTTGCCTAACCTAACACAACATAACCTAACATTGTCGTGAATGGTTCGTGGGGCTATCCTTGCTTTTTTCTAATTTTATAAACGAATATAACTATGTTGCCTAACCTAACTCAACCTAACCTAACCTTGTCGTGAATGGTTCGTGGGGCTATCCGTGCTTTTTTCTAGTTCTATAAACGAATTTAACTATTTTGCCTAACCTAACTCAACCTAACCTAACCTTGCCGTGAATGGTTCGTGAGGTTATTCGTGCTTTTTTCTAATTTTATAAACGAATTTAACTATGTTGCCTAACCTAACTCAACCTAAGCTAACCTTGCCGTGAATGGTTCGTGGGGTATCCGTGAATTTTACTAATTTTTAAAAACGAGTTTCACTATGTTGCCTAACTTAACTCAACCTAACTTAACCTTGTCGTGAATGGTTCGTGGGGCTATCCTTGCTTTTTTCAAATTTTATAATCGAATTTAACTATGTTGCCTAACCTAACTCAACCTAACTTAACCTTGTCGTGAATGGTTCGTGGGGCTATCCGTGCTTTTTTGTAATTTTTTGAAACGAATTTAACTATGTTGCCTAACCAAACTCAACGTAACGTAACCTTGCCGTGAATGGTTCGTGGGGCTATCCGTGCTTTTTTCTAATTTTATAAACGAATTTAACTATGTTGCCTAACCTAACTCAACCTAACCTAACCTTGTCGTGAATGGTTCGTGGGGCTATACATGCTTTTTACTAATTTTATAAACGAATTTAATTATGTTGCCTCAACCTAACCTAACCTTGGCGTGAATGGTTCGTGGGGCTATACGTGATTTTTTGTATTTTTTTTAAAACGAATTGAACTGTGTTGCCTAACCTAACTCAACCTAACCTAACCTTGCCATGAATGGTTCGTGGGGCTATCCGTGTTTTTTCTAATTTTTTAAAACGAATTTAACTATGTTGCCTAACCTAACTCAACCTAACCTAACCTTGTCGTGAATGGTTCGTGGGGTTATCCGTGCTTTTTTCGTGTTTTATAAACGAATTTAACTATGTTGCCTAACCTAACTCAACCTAACCTAACTTTGCCGTGAAAGGTTCGTGGGGCTTTCCGTGCTTTTTTCTAATTTTATAAACGAATTTAACTACGTTGCCTAACCTAACTCAGCCTAACCTAACCTTGTCGTTAATGATTCTTCGGGCTATCCGTGCTTTTTTCTGGTTTTATAAACGAATTTAACTATGTTGCCTAACCTAACTCAACCTAACCTAACCTTGCCGTGAATGGTTCGTGGGGCTATCCGTGCATTTTACTAATTTTTAAAAACGAATTTCACTATGTTGCCTAACCTAACACAACATAATCTAACCTTTTCGTGAATGGTTCGTGGGGCTATCCGTGCATTTTATTAATTTTTATAAACGAATTTAACTATGTTGCCTAACCTAACTCAACCTAACCTAACCTTTTCGTGAATGGTTCGTGGGGCTATCCGTGCTTTTTTCTAATTTTATAAACGAATTTAACTATGTTGCCTAACCTAACTCAACCTAACCTAACTTTGTCGTGAATTGTTCGTGGGGCTATCCTTTCTTTTTTCTAATTTTATAAACGAATTTAACTATGTTGCCTAACCTAACTCAACGTAACCTAACTTTGTCGTGAATGGTTCGTGGGGCTATCCGTGCATTTTACTAATTTTTATAAACGAATTTAACTATCTTGCATAACCTAACTCAACCTAACCTAACCTTTTCGTGAATGGTTCGTGGGCTATCCGTGCTTTTTTCTAATTTTATAAACGAATTTAACTACGTTGCCTAACCTAACACAACCTAACCTAATCTTGTCGTTAATGGTTCTTCGGGCTATCCGTGCTTTTTTCTGGTTTTATAAACGAATTTAACTATGTTGCCTAACCTAACTCAACCTAACCTATCCTTGCCGTGAATGGTTCGTGGGGCTATCCGTGCATTTTACTAATTTTTAAAAACGAATTTCACTATGTTGCCTAACCTAACTCAACATAATCTAACCTTTTCGTGAATGGTTCGTGGGGCTATCCGTGCATTTTACTAATTTTTATAAACGAATTTAACTATGTTGCCTAACCTAACTCAACCTAACCTAACCTTGTCGTGAATGGTTCGTGGGGCTATCCGTGCTTTTTTGTAATTTTATAAACGAATATTACTATGTAGCCTAACCTAACTCAACCTAACCTAACCTTGCCGTGATGGTTCGTGGGTCTATCCGTGCTTTTTTCTAATTTTATAAACGAATTTAACTATGTTGCCTAACCTAACTCAACCTAACTTAACCTTGTCGTGAATGGTTCGAGGGGCTATCCGTGCTTTTTTCAAATTTTATAATCGAATTTAACTATGTTGCCTAACCTAACTCAACCTAACTTAACCTTGTCGTGAATGGTTCGTGGGGCTATCCGTGCTTTTTTGTAATTTTTTAAAACGAATTTAACTATGTTGCCTAACCTAACTCAACCTAACGGAACCTTGAAGTGAATGGTTCGTAGCTATCCGTGATTTTTTCTAATTTTATAAACGAATTTAACAATGTTGCCTAACCTAACTCAACCTAAACTAACCTTGTCGTGAATGGTTCGTGGGGCTATCCGTGCTTTTTTCTAATTTTATAAACGAATTTAACTATGTTGCCTAACCTAACTCAACCTAACCTAACCTTGCCATGAATGGTTCGTGGGGCTATCCGTGTTTTTTCAATTTTTTTAAAACGAATTTAACTATGTTGCCTAACCTAACTCAACCTAACCTAACCTTGACGTGAATGGTTCGTGGGGCTATCCGTGCTTTTTTTATATTTTATAAACGAATTTAACTATGTTACCTAAACTAACTCATCCTAAACTAACCTTGCCGTGAATGGTTCGTGGGGTTATCCGTGCTTTTTTCCAATTTTATAAACGAATTTAACTATGTTGCCTAACCTAACTCAACGTAACCTAACCTTGCCGTGAATGGTTCGTGGGGCTATCCGTGCATTTTACTAATTTTTAAAAACGAATTTCACTATGTTGCCTACCCTAACTCAACATAATCTAACCTTTTCGTGAATGGTACGTGGGGCTATCCGTGCATTTTACTAATTTTTATAAACGAATTTAACTATGTTGCCTAACCTAACTCAACCTAACCTAACCTTTTCGTGAATAGTGCGTGGGACTATCCGTGCTTATTTCTAATTTTATAAAAGAATTTAACTATGTTGCCAAACCTAACTCAACCTAACCTAACCTTGTCGTTAATGGTTCGTGGGGTTATCCGTTCTTTTTTCTAGTTTTATAAACGAATTTAACTATGTTGCCTAACCTAACTCAACCTAACCTAACTTTGCCGTGAATGGTTCGTGGGGCTATCCGTGCTTTTTTCTAATTTTATAAACGAATTTAACTACGTTGCCTAACCTAACTCAGCCTAACCTAACCTTGTCGTTAATGGTTCTTCGGGCTATCCGTGCTTTTTTCTGGTTTTATAAACGAATTTAACTATGTTGCCTAACCTAACTCAACCTAACCTAACCTTGCCGTGAATGGTTCGTGGGGCTATCCGTGCATTTTACTAATTTTTAAAAACGAATTTCACTATGTTGCCTAACCTAACTCAACATAATCTAACCTTTTCGTGAATGGTTCGTGGGGCTATCCGTGCATTTTACTAATTTTTATAAACGAATTTAACTATGTTGCCTAACCTAACTCAACCTAACCTAACCTTTTCGTGAATGGTTCGTGGGGCTATCCGTGCTTTTTTCTAATTTTATAAACGAATTTAACTATGTTGCCTAACCTAACTCAACATAACCTAACTTTGTCGTGAATGGTTCGTGGTGCTATCCTTGCTTTTTTCTAATTTTATAAACGAATTTAACTATGTTGCCTAACCTAACTGAACCTAACATAACCTTGTCGTGAATGGTTCGTGGGGCTATCCGTGCTTTTTTCTAGTTTTATAAATGAATTTAACTATGTTGCCTAACCTAACTCAACCTAACCTAACCTTGCCGTGAATGGTTCGTGAGGTTATTCGTGCTTTTTTCTAATTTTATAAACAAATTTAACTATGTTGCCTAACCTAACTCAACCTAAGCTAACCTTGCCGTGAATGGTTCGTGGGGTATCCGTGAATTTTACAATTTTTTAAAAACGAGTTTCACTATGTTGCCTAACCTAACTCAACCTAACTTAACCTTGTCGTGAATGGTTCGTGGGGCTATCCTTGCTTTTTTCAAATTTTATAATCGAATTTAACTATGTTGCCTAACCTAACTCAACCTAACTTAACCTTGTCGTGAATGGTTCGTGGGGCTATCCGTGCTTTTTTGTAATTTTTTAAAACGAATTTAACTATGTTGCCTAACCTAACTCAACGTAACGTAACCTTGCCGTGAATGGTTCGTGGGGCTATCCGTGCTTTTTTCTAATTTTATAAACGAATTTAACTATGTTGCCTAACCTAACTCAACCTAACCTAACCTTGTCGTGAATGGTTCGTGGGGCTATACGTGCTTTTTACTAATTTTATAAACGAATTTAATTATGTTGCCTCAACCTAACCTAACCTTGCCGTGAATGGTTCGTGGGGCTATACGTGCTTTTTAGTATTTTTTTTAAAACGAATTGAACTGTGTTGCCTAACCTAACTCAACCTAACCTAACCTTGCCATGAATGGTTCGTGGGGCTATCCGTGTTTTTTCTAATTTTTTAAAACGAATTTAACTATGTTGCCTAACCTAACTCAACCTAACCTAACCTTGTCGTGAATGGTTCGTGGGGCTATCCGTGCTTTTTTATTTTTTATAAACGAATTTAACTATGTTGCCTAGCATAACTCAACCTAACCTAACCTTGTCGTGAATGGTTCGTGGGGCTATCCGTGCATTTTACTAATTTTTATAAACGAATTTAACTATCTTGCATAACCTAACTCAACCTAACCTAACCTTTTCGTGAATGGTTCGTGGGCTATCCGTGCTTTTTTCTAATTTTATAAACGAATTTAACTACGTTGCCTAACCTAACACAACCTAACCTAACCTTGTCGTTAATGGTTCTTCGGGCTATCCGTGCTTTTTTCTGGTTTTATAAACGAATTTAACTATGTTGCCTAACCTAACTCAACCTAACCTATCCTTGCCGTGAATGGTTCGTGGTGCTATCCGTGCATTTTACTAATTTTTAAAAACGAATTTCACTATGTTGCCTAACCTAACTCAACATAATCTAACCTTTTCGTGAATGGTTCGTGGGGCTATCCGTGCATTTTACTAATTTTTATAAACGAATTTAACTATGTTGCCTAACCTAACTCAACCTAACCTAACCTTGTCGTGAATGGTTCGTGGGGCTATCCGTGCTTTTTTGTAATTTTATAAACGAATATTACTATGTAGCCTAACCTAACTCAACCTAACCTAACCTTGCCGTGATGGTTCGTGGGTCTATCCGTGCTTTTTTTTAATTTTATAAACGAATTTAACTATGTTGCCTAACCTAACTCAACCTAAACTAACCTTGTCGTGAATGGTTCGAGGGGCTATCCGTGCTTTTTTCAAATTTTATAATCGAATTTAACTATGTTGCCTAACCTAACTCAACCTAACTTAACCTTGTCGTGAATGGTTCGTGGGGCTATCCGTGCTTTTTTGTAATTTTTTAAAACGAATTTAACTATGTTGCCTAACCTAACTCAACCTAACGGAACCTTGAAGTGAATGGTTCGTAGCTATCCGTGATTTTTTCTAATTTTATAAACGAATTTAACAATGTTGCCTAACCTAACTCAACCTAAACTAACCTTGTCGTGAATGGTTCGTGGGGCTATCCGTGCTTTTTTCTAATTTTATAAACGAATTTAACTATGTTGCCTAACCTAACTCAACCTAACCTAACCTTGCCATGAATGGTTCGTGGGGCTATCCGTGTTTTTTCAATTTTTTTAAAACGAATTTAACTATGTTGCCTAACCTAACTCAACCTAACCTAACCTTGACGTGAATGGTTCGTGGGGCTATCCGTGCTTTTTTTATATTTTATAAACGAATTTAACTATGTTACCTAAACTAACTCAACCTAAACTAACCTTGCCGTGAATGGTTCGTGGGGTTATCCGTGCTTTTTTCCAATTTTATAAACGAATTTAACTATGTTGCCTAACCTAACTCAACGTAACCTAACCTTGCCGTGAATGGTTCGTGGGGCTATCCGTGCATTTTACTAATTTTTAAAAACGAATTTCACTATGTTGCCTACCCTAACTCAACATAATCTAACCTTTTCGTGAATGGTACGTGGGGCTATCCGTGCATTTTACTAATTTTTATAAACGAATTTAACTATGTTGCCTAACCTAACTCAACCTAACCTAACCTTTTCGTGAATAGTTCGTGGGACTATCCGTGCTTATTTCTAATTTTATAGAAGAATTTAACTATGTTGCCAAACCTAACTCAACCTAACCTAACCTTGTCGTTAATGGTTCGTGGGGTTATCCGTTCTTTTTTCTAGTTTTATAAACGAATTTAACTATGTTGCCTAACCTAACTCAACCTAACCTAACTTTGCCGTGAATGGTTCGTGGGGCTATCCGTGCTTTTTTCTAATTTTATAAACGAATTTAACTACGTTGCCTAACCTAACTCAGCCTAACCTAACCTTGTCGTTAATGGTTCTTCGGGCTATCCGTGCTTTTTTCTGGTTTTATAAACGAATTTAACTATGTTGCCTAACCTAACTCAACCTAACCTAACCTTGCCGTGAATGGTTCGTGGGGCTATCCGTGCATTTTACTAATTTTTAAAAACGAATTTCACTATGTTGCCTAACCTAACTCAACATAATCTAACCTTTTCGTGAATGGTTCGTGGGGCTATCCGTGCATTTTACTAATTTTTATAAACGAATTTAACTATGTTGCCTAACCTAACTCAACCTAACCTAACCTTTTCGTGAATGGTTCGTGGGGCTATCCGTGCTTTTTTCTAATTTTATAAACGAATTTAACTATGTTGCCTAACCTAACTCAACATAACCTAACTTTGTCGTGAATGGTTCGTGGTGCTATCCTTGCTTTTTTCTAATTTTATAAACGAATTTAACTATGTTGCCTAACCTAACTGAACCTAACCTAACCTTGTCGTGAATGGTTCGTGGGGCTATCCGTGCTTTTTTCTAGTTTTATAAATGAATTTAACTATGTTGCCTAACCTAACTCAACCTAACCTAACCTTGCCGTGAATGGTTCGTGAGGTTATTCGTGCTTTTTTCTAATTTTATAAACAAATTTAACTATGTTGCCTAACCTAACTCAACCTAAGCTAACCTTGCCGTGAATGGTTCGTGGGGTATCCGTGAATTTTACTAATTTTTAAAAACGAGTTTCACTATGTTGCCTAACCTAACTCAACCTAACTTAACCTTGTCGTGAATGGTTCGTGGGGCTATCCTTGCTTTTTTCAAATTTTATAATCGAATTTAACTATGTTGCCTAACCTAACTCAACCTAACTTAACCTTGTCGTGAATGGTTCGTGGGGCTATCCGTGCTTTTTTGTAATTTTTTAAAACGAATTTAACTATGTTGCCTAACCTAACTCAACGTAACGTAACCTTGCCGTGAATGGTTCGTGGGGCTATCCGTGCTTTTTTCTAATTTTATAAACGAATTTAACTATGTTGCCTAACCTAACTCAACCTAACCTAACCTTGTCGTGAATGGTTCGTGGGGCTATACGTGCTTTTTACTAATTTTATAAACGAATTTAATTATGTTGCCTCAACCTAACCTAACCTTGCCGTGAATGGTTCGTGGGGCTATACGTGCTTTTTTGTATTTTTTTTAAAACGAATTGAACTGTGTTGCCTAACCTAACTCAACCTAACCTAACCTTGCCATGAATGGTTCGTGGGGCTATCCGTGTTTTTTCTAATTTTTTAAAACGAATTTAACTATGTTGCCTAACCTAACTCAACCTAACCTAACCTTGTCGTGAATGGTTCGTGGGGCTATCCGTGCTTTTTTTATTTTTTATAAACGAATTTAACTATGTTGCCTAACTTAACTCAACCTAACCTAACCTTGCCGTGAATGGTTCGTGGGGTTATCCGAGCTTTTTTCTAATTTTATAAACGAATTTAACTATGTTGCCTAACCTAACTCAACGTAACCTAACCTTGCCGTGAATGGTTCGTGGGGCTATCCGTGCATTTTACTAATTTTTAAAAACGAATTTCACTATGTTGCCTACCCTAACTCAACATAATCTAACCTTTTCGTGAATGGTACGTGGGGCTATCCGTTCATTTTACTAATTTTTATAAACGAATTTAACTATGTTGCCTAACCTAACTCAACCTAACCTAACCTTTTCGTGAATGGTTCGTGGGGCTATCCGTGCTTATTTCTAATTTTATAAAAGAATTTAACTATGTTGCCTAACCTAACTCAACCTAACCTAACCTTGTCGTGAATGGTTCGTGGGGTTATCCGTGCTTTTTTCTAGTTTTATAAACGAATTTAACTATGTTGCCTAACCTAACTCAACCTAACCTAACCTTGCCGTGAATGGTTCGTGGGGCTATCCGAGATTTTTTCTAATTTTATAAACGAATTTAACTATGTTGCCTAACCTAACTCAACCTAACCTAACCTTGTCGTGAATGGTTCGTGGGGCTATCCATGCACTTTTCTAATTTTTGAAACGAAATTAACTATGTTGCCTAACCTAACTCAACCTAACCTAACCTTCTCGTGAGTGGTTCGTGGGGCTATCCGTGCATTCCTTTCTAATTTTTAAAACGATTTTAACTATGTTGCCTAACCTAACTCAACCTAACCTAACCTTGCCGTGAATAGTTCGTGGGGCTACCCCTGCATTTTTCTAATTTTTAAAACGATTTTAACTATGTTGCCCAACCAAACTCAACCTAACCTAACCTTACCGTGAATAGTTCGTGGGGCTATCCCTGCATTTTTCTAATTTTTAAAAACAAATTTAACTATGTTGCCTAAATTAACTCAACCTAACGTAACCTTGCCGTGAATGGTTCGTGGGGCTATCCGAGCATTTCTTCTAGTTTCAAAAACGAATTTAACTATGTTGCCTAACCTAACTCAACCTAACATAACCTTGTCGTGAATGGTTCGTGGGGCTATCCATGCACTTTTCTAATTTTTGAAACGAAATTAACTACGTTGCCTAACCTAACTCAACCTAACCTAACCTTGTGAATGGTTCGTTGGGCTGTCCGTGCTTTTTTCTAATTTTATATACGAATTTAACTGTGTTGCCCAACCTAACTCAACCTAACCTAACCTTGCCTTGAATGGTTCGTGGGGCTATCCGTGCTTTTTTCTAATTTTATAAACGAATTTAACTATGTAGCCTAACCTAACTCAACCTAACCTAACCTTGTCGTGAATGGTTCGTGGGGCTATCCGTGCTTTTTTCTAATTTTATAAACGAATTTAAATATGTTGCCTAACCTAACTCCACCTAACCTAACCTTGTCGTAAATGGTTCGTGGGGCTATCCGTTCACTTTTCTAATTTTTAAAAACGAATATAATTGTGTTGCCTAACCTAACTCAACCTAACCTAACCTTGTCATGAATGGTTCCTGGGGCTATCCGTGCTTTTTTCTAATTTTAAAAACGAATTTAACTATGTAGCCTAACCTAACTCAACCCAACCTAACTTTGCCGTGAATGGTTCGTGGGGCTATCCGTGCATTTTTCTAATTTTATAAACGAATTTAACTATGTTGCCTAACCTAACTCAACTTAACTTAACCTTGCCGTGAATGGTTCGTCGGGATATCCGTGCATTTTTCTAATTTAAAAAACGAATTTAACTATGTTGCCTAACCTAACTCAACCTAACCTAACCTTGCCGTGAATGGTTCGTGGGGCTATCCGTGCTTTTTTCTAATTTTATAAACGAATTTACCTATGTTGCCTAACCTAACTCAACCTAACCTAACCTTGTCGTGAATGGTTCGTGGGGCTATCCGTGCTTTTTTCTAGTTTTATAAACGAATTTAACTATGTTGCCTAACCTAACTCAACCTAACCTAACCTTGCCGTGAATGGTTCGTGGGGTTATCCGTGCTTTTTTCTAATTTTATAAACGAATTTAACTATGTTGCCTAACCTAACTCAACCTAACCTAACCTTGCCGTGAATGGTTCGTGGGGCTATCCGTGCATTTTACTAATTTTTAAAAACGAATTAACACTATGTTGCCTAACCTAACTCAACATAATCTAACTTTTTCGTGAATGATTCGTGGGGCTATCCGTGCATTTTACTAATTTTTATAAACGAATTTAACTATGTTGCCTAACCTAACTCAACCTATCCTAACCTTTTCGTGAATGGTTCGTGGGGCTATCCGTGCTTTTTTCTAATTTTATAAACGAATTTAACTATGTTGCCTAACCTAACTCAACCTAAACTAACCTTGTCGTAAATGGTTCGTGTGGCTATCCGTGCTTTTTTCTAATTTTATAAACGAATTTAACTATGTTGCCTAACCTAACTCAACCTAACCTAACCTTGTCGTGAATGGTTCGTGGGGCTATCCGTGCTTTTTTCTAGTTTTATAAACGAAGTTAACTATGTTGCCTAACCTAACTCAACCTAACCTAACCTTGCCGTGAATGGTTCGTGGGGCTATCCATGCTTTTTTCTAATTTTATAAACGAATTTAACTATGTTGCCTAACCTAACTCAACCTAACCTAACCTTGTCGTGAATGGTTCGTGGGGCTCTACGTGCTTTTTTGTAATTTTATAAAACGAATTTAACTATGTTGCCTAACCTAACTCAACCTAACCTAACCTTGTCGTGAATGGTTCGTGGGGCTATCCGTGCTTTTTTCTAATTTTATAAACGAATTTAACTATGTTGCCTAACCTAACTCAACCTAACCTAACCTTGTCGTGAATGGTTCGTGGGGCTATACGTGCTTTTTACTAATTTTATAAACGCCCTTGTCGTGATTGGTTCGTGGGGCTCTACGTGCTTTTTTGTAATTTTATAAAACGAATTTAACTATGTTGCCTAACCTAACTCAACCTAACTTAACCTTGTCGTGAATGGTTCGTGGGGCTATCCGTGCTTTTTTGTAATTTTATAAAACGAATTTAACTATGTTGCCTAACCTAACTCAACCTAACCTAACCTTGTCGTGAATGGTTCGTGGGGCTATCCGTGCTTTTTTCTAATTTTATAAACGAATTTAACTATGTTGCCTAACCTAACTCAACCTAACCTAACCTTGTCGTGAATGGTTCGTGGGGCTATACGTGCTTTTTACTAATTTTATAAACGCCCTTGTCGTGATTGGTTCGTGGGGCTCTACGTGCTTTTTTGTAATTTTATAAAACGAATTTAACTATGTTGCCTAACCTAACTCAACCTAACTTGACCTTGTCGTGAATGGTTCGTGGGGCTATCCGTGCTTTTTTGTAATTGTTTAAAACGAATTTAACTATGTTGCCTAACCTAACTCAACCTAACCTAACCTTGCCGTGAATGGTTCGTGGGGCTATCCGAGATTTTTTCTAATTTTATAAACGAATTTAACTATGTTGCCTAACCTAACTCAACCTAACCTAACCTTGTCGTGAATGGTTCGTGGGGCTATCCATGCACTTTTCTAATTTTTGAAACGAAATTAACTATGTTGCCTAACCTAACTTAACCTAACCTAACCTTCTCGTGAGTGGTTCGTGGGGCTATCCGTGCATTCCTTTCTAATTTTTAAAACGATTTTAACTATGTTGCCTAACCTAACTCAACCTAACCTAACCTTGCCGTGAATAGTTCGTGGGGCTACCCCTGCATTTTTCTAATTTTTAAAACGATTTTAACTATGTTGCCCAACCAAACTCAACCTAACCTAACCTTACCGTGAATAGTTCGTGGGGCTATCCCTGCATTTTTCTAATTTTTAAAACAAATTTAACTATGTTGCCTAAATTAACTCAACCTAACGTAACCTTGCCGTGAATGGTTCGTGGGGCTATCCGAGCATTTCTTCTAGTTTCAAAAACGAATTTAACTATGTTGCCTAACCTAACTCAACCTAACATAACCTTGTCGTGAATGGTTCGTGGGGCTATCCATGCACTTTTCTAATTTTTGAAACGAAATTAACTATGTTGCCTAACCTAACTCAACCTAACCTAACGTTGTGAATGGTTCGTGGGGCTGTCCGTGCTTTTTTCTAATTTTATATACGAATTTAACTGTGTTGCCTAACCTAACTCAACATAACCTAACCTTGCCTTGAATGGTTCGTGGGGCTATCCGTGCTTTTTTCTAATTTTATAAACGAATTTAACTATGTAGCCTAACCTAACTCAACCTAACCTAACCTTGTCATGAATGGTTCCTGGGGCTATCCGTGCTTTTTTCTAATTTTAAAAACGAATTTAACTATGTAGCCTAACCTAACTCAACCCAACCTAACTTTGCCGTGAATGGTTCGTGGGGCTATCCGTGCATTTTTCTAATTTTATAAACGAATTTAACTATGTTGCCTAACCTAACTCAACCTAACCTAACCTTGCCGTGAATGGTTCGTCGGGATATCCGTGCATTTTTCTAATTTAAAAAACGAATTTAACTATGTTGCCTAACCTAACTCAACCTAACCTAACCTTGCCGTGAATGGTTCGTGGGGCTATCCGTGCTTTTTTCTAATTTTATAAACGAATTTACCTATGTTGCCTAACCTAACTCAACCTAACCTAACCTTGTCGTGAATGGTTCGTGGGGCTATCCGTGCTTTTTTCTAGTTTTATAAACGAATTTAACTATGTTGCCTAACCTAACTCAACCTAACCTAACCTTGCCGTGAAAGGTTCGTGGGGTTATCCGTGCTTTTTACTAATTTTATAAACGAATTTAACTATGTTGCCTAACCTAACTCAACCTAACCTAACCTTGCCGTGAATGGTTCGTGGGGCTATCCATGGTTTTTCTAATTTTATAAACGAATTTAACTATGTTGCCTAACCTAACTCAACCTAACCTAACCTTGTCGTGAATGGTTCGTGGGGCTCTACGTGCTTTTTTGTAATTTTATAAAACGAATTTAACTATGTTGCCTAACCTAACTCAACCTAACCTAACCTTGCCGTGAATGGTTCGTGGGGCTATCCGTGTTTTTTCTAATTTAAAAAACGAATATAACTATGTTGCCTAACCTAACTCAACCTAACCTAACCTTGTCGTGAATGGTTCGTGGGGCTATACGTGCTTTTTACTAATTTTATAAACGAATTTAATTATGTTGCCTCAACCTAACCTAACCTTGTCGTGAATGGTTCGTGGGGCTATCCGTGCTTTTTTATATTTTATAAACGAATTTAACTATGTTGCCTAACCTAACTCAACCTAACCTAACCTTGCCGTGAATGGTTCGTGGGGTTATCCGTGCTTTTTTCTAATTTTATAAAAGAATTTAACTATGTTGCCTAACCTAACTCAACGTAACCTAACCTTGCCGTGAATGGTTCGTGGGGCTATCCGTGCATTTTACTAATTTTTAAAAACGAATTTCACTATGTTGCCTAACCTAACTCAACATAATCTAACCTTTTCGTGAATGGTTCGTGGGGCTATCCGTGCATTTTACTAATTTTTATAAACGAATTTAACTATGTTGCCTAACCTAACTCAACCTAACCTAACCTTTTCGTGAATGGTTCGTGGGGCTATCCGTGCTCTTTTCTAATTTTATAAACGAATTTAACTATGTTGCCTAACCTAACAACTTAACCTAACCTTGTCGTGAATGGTTTCATGGGGCTATACTTTTTTTCTAATTTTATAAACGAATTTAACTATGTTGCCTAACCTAACTCAACCTAACCTAACCTTATCGTTAATGGTTCTTTGGGCTATCCGTGCTTTTTTCTGGTTTTATAAACGAATTTAACTATGTTGCCTAACCTAACTCAACCTATCCTAACCTTGCTGTGAATGGTTCGTGGGGCTATCCGTGCATTTTACTAAGTTTTAAAAACGAATTTCACTATTTTGCCTAACCTAACTCAACATAATCTAACCTTTTCGTGAATGGTTCGTGGGGCTATCCGTGCATTTTACTAATTTTTATAAACGAATTTAACTATGTTGCCTAACATAACTCAACCTAACCTAACCTTTTCGTGAATGGTTCGTGGGGCTATCCGTGCTTTTTTCTAATTTTATAAACGAATTTAACTATGTTGCCTAACCTAACTCAACCCAACCTAACCTTTTCGTGAATGGTTCTTGGGGCTATCCGTGCTTTTTCTAATTTTATACACGAATTTAACTATGTTGCCTAACCTTACTCAACCTAACCTAACCTTTTCGTGAATGATTCGTGGGGCTATCCGTGCTTTTTTCTAGTTTTATAAACGAATTTAACTATGTTGCCTAACCTAACTCAACCTAACCTAACCTTGCCGTGAATGGTTCGTGGGGCTATCCGTGCTTTTTTCTAATTTTATAAACGAATTTAACTATGTTGCCTAACCTAACTCAACCTAACCTAACCTTGTCGTGAATGGTTCGTGGGGCTCTACGTGCTTTTTTGAAATTTTATAAAACGAATTTAACTATGTTGCCTAACCTAACTCAACCTAACTTAACCTTGTCGTGAATGGTTCGTGGGGCTATCCGTGCTTTTTTGTAATTTTTAAAACGAATTTAACTATGTTGCCTAACCTAACTCAACCTAACCTAACCTTGCCGTGAATGGTTCGTGGGGCTATCCATGCATTTTTCTAATTTTTGAAACGAAATTAACTATGTTGCCTAACCTAACTCAACCTAACCTAACCTTCTCGTGAGTGGTTCGTGGGGCTATCCGTGCATTCCTTTCTAATTTTTAAAACGATTTTAACTATGTTGCCTAACCTAACTCAACCTAACCTAACCTTGCCGTGAATAGTTCGTGGGGCTATCCCTGCATTTTTGTATTTTTTAAAACGATTTTAAATATGTTGCCCAACCAAACTCAACCTAACCTAACCTTACCGTGAATAGTTCGTGGGGCGATCCCTGCATTTTTCTAATTTTTAGAAACAAATTGAACTATGTTGCCTAAATTAACTCAACCTAACGTAACCTTGCCGTGAATGGTTCGTGGGGCTATCAGAGCATTTCTTCTAGTTTCAAAAACGAATTTAACTATGTTGCCTAACCTAACTCAACCTAACCTAACCTTGCCGTGAATGGTACGTGGTGCTATCCTTGTATTCCTTTCTAATTTTTAAAACGATTTTAACTATCTTGCCTAACCTAACTCAACCTAACCTAACCTTGCCGTGAATGGTTCGTGGGGCTATACTTTTTTTTCTAATTTTATAAACGAATTTTACTATGTAGCCTAACCTAACTCAACCTAACCTAACCTTGTCGTGAATGGTTCGTGGGGCTATCCGTGCTTTTTTCTAATTTTATAAACGAATTTAACTATGTAGCTTAACCTAACTCAACCTAACCTAACCTTGCCGTTAATGTTTCGTCGGGCTATCCGTGCATTTTTCTAATTTTATAAAACGAATTTAACTATGTTGCCTAACCTAACTCAAACTAACCTAACCTTGCCGTGAATGGTTCGTGGGGCTCTACGTGCTTTCTTCTAATTTTATAAACGAATTTACCTATGTTGCCTAAACTAACTCAACCTAACCTTACCTTGTCGTGAATGGTTCGTGGGGCTATCCGTGCTTTTTTCTAGTTTTATAAACGAATTTAACTATGTTGCCTAACCTAACTCAACCTAACCTAACTTTGCCGTGAATGGTTCGTGGGGTTATCCGTGCTGTTTTCTAATTTTATAAACGAATTCAACTATGTTGCCTAACCTAACTCAACCTAAACTAACCTTGCCGTGAATGGTTCGTGGGGCTATCCGTGCATTTTACTAATTTTTAAAAACGAATTTCACTATGTTGCCTAACCTAACTCAACATAATCTAACCTTTTCGTGAATGATTCGTGGGGCTATCCGTGCATTTTACTAATTTTTATAAACGAATTTAACTATGTTGCCTAACCTAACTCAACCTAACCTAACCTTTTCGTGAATGGTTCGTGGGGCTATCCGTGCTTTTTTCTAATTTTATAAACGAATTTAACTATGTTGCCTAACCTAACTCAACCTAACCTAACCTTGTCGTAAATGGTTCGTGGGGCTATCCGTGCTTTTTTCTAATTTTATAAACGAATTTAACTATGTTGCCTAACCTAACTCAACCTAACCTAACCTTGTCGTGAATGGTTCGTGGGGCTATCCGTGCTCTTCTCTAGTTTTATAAACGAATTTAACTATGTTGCCTAACCTAACTCAACCTAACCTAACCTTGCCGTGAATGGTTCGTGGGGCTATCCGTGCTTTTTTCTAATTTTATAAACGAATGTAACTATGTTGCCTAACCTAACTCAACCTAACCTAACCTTGTCGTGAATTGTTCGTGGGGCTCTACGTGCTTTTTTGTAATTTTATAAAACGAATTTAACTATGTTGCCTAACCTAACTCAACCTAACCTAACCTTGTCGTGAATGGTTCGTGGGGCTATCCGTGCTTTTTTCTAATTTTATAAACGAATTTAACTATGTTGCCTAACCTAACTCAACCTAACCTAACCTTGTCGTGAATGGTTCGTGGGGCTATACGTGCTTTTTACTAATTTTATAAACGAATTTAATTATGTTGCCTCAACCTAACCTAACCTTGCCGTGAATGGTTCGTGGGGCTATACGTGCTTTTTTGAATTTTTTTTAAAACGAATTGAACTATGTTGCCTAACCTAACTCAACCAAACCTAACCTTGCCGTGAATGGTTCGTGGGGCTATCCGTGTTTTTTCTAATTTAAAAAACGAATTTAACTATGTTGCCTAACCTAACTCAACCTAACCTAACCTTGTCGTGAATGGTTCGTGGGGCTATACGTGCTTTTTACTAATTTTATAAACGAATTTAATTATGTTGCCTCAACCTAACCTAACCTTGTCGTGAATGGTTCGTGGGGCTATCCGTGCTTTTTTATATTTTATAAACGAATTTAACTATGTTGCCTAACCTAACTCAACCTAACCTAACCTTGCCGTGAATGGTTCGTGGGGTTATCCGTGCTTTTTTCTAATTTTATAAAAGAATTTAACTATGTTGCCTAACCTAACTCAACGTAACCTAACCTTGCCGTGAATGGTTCGTGGGGCTATCCGTGCATTTTACTAATTTTTAAAAACGAATTTCACTATGTTGCCTAACCTAACTCAACATAATCTAACCTTTTCGTGAATGGTTCGTGGGGCTATCCGTGCATTTTACTAATTTTTATAAACGAATTTAACTATGTTGCCTAACCTAACTCAACCTAACCTAACCTTTTCGTGAATGGTTCGTGGGGCTATCCGTGCTTATTTCTAATTTTATAAACGAATTTAACTATGTTGCCTAACCTAACTCAACCTAACCTAACCTTGTCGTGAATGGTTCGTGGGGCTATCCGTGCTTTTTCTAATTTTATAAACGAATTTAACTATGTTGCCTAACCTAACAACCTAACCTAACCTTGTCGTGAATGGTTCGTGGGGCTATCCGTGCTTTTTTCTAATTTTATAAACGAATTTAACTATGTTGCCTAACCTAACTCAACCTAACCTAACCTTATCGTTAATGGTTCTTTGGGCTATCCGTGCTTTTTTCTGGTTTTATAAACGAATTTAACTATGTTGCCTAACCTAACTCAACCTAACCTAACTTTGCCGTGAATGGTTCGTTTGGCTATCCGTGCTTTTTTCTAATTTTATAAACGAATTTAACTATGTTGCCTAACCTAACTCAACCTAACCTAACCTTGTCGTGAATGGTTCGTGGGGCTATCCGTGCTTTTTTCTAGTTATATAAACGAATTTAACTATGTTGCCTAACCTAACTCAACCTAACCTAACCTTGCCGTGAATGGTTCGTGGGGCTATCCATGCTTTTTTCTAATTTTATAAACGAATTTAACTATGTTGCCTAACCTAACTCAACCTAACCTAACCTTGTCGTGAATGGTTCGTGGGGCTCTACGTGCTTTTTTGTAACTTTATAAAACGAATTTAACTATGTTGCCTAACCTAACTCAACCTAATCTAACCTTGTCGTGAATGGTTCGTGGGGCTATCCGTGCTTTTTTCTAATTTTATAAACGAATTTAACTATGTTGCCTAACCTAACTCAACCTAACCTAACCTTGTCGTGAATGGTTCGTGGGGCTATACGTGCTTTTTACTAATTTTATAAACGAATTTAATTATGTTGCCTCAACCTAACCTAACCTTGCCGTGAATGGTTCGTGGGGCTATACGTGCTTTTTTGTATTTTTTAAAAACGAATTGAACTATGTTGCCTAACCTAACTCAACCTAACCTAACCTTGCCGTGAATGGTTCGTGGGGCTATCCGTGTTTTTTCTAATTTAAAAAACGAATATAACTATGTTGCCTAACCTAACTCAACCTAACCTAACCTTGTCGTGAATGGTTCGTGGGGCTATACGTGCTTTTTACTAATTTTATAAACGAATTTAATTATGTTGCCTCAACCTAACCTAACCTTGTCGTGAATGGTTCGTGGGGCTATCCGTGCTTTTTTTATATTTTATAAACGAATTTAACTATGTTGCCTAACCTAACTCAACCTAACCTAACCTTGTCGTGAATGGTTCGTTGGGTTATCCGTGCTTTTTTCTAATTTTATAAAAGAATATAACTATGTTGCCTAACCTAACTCAACGTAACCTAACCTTGCCGTGAATGGTTCGTGGGGCTATCCGTGCATTTTACTAATTTTTAAAAACGAATTTCACTATGTTGCCTAACCTAACTCAACATAATCTAACCTTTTCGTGAATGGTTCGTGGGGCTATCCGTGCATTTTACTAATTTTTATAAACGAATTTAACTATGTTGCCTAACCTAACTCAACCTAACCTAACCTTTTCGTGAATGGTTCGTGGGGCTATCCGTGCTTATTTCTAATTTTATAAACGAATTTAACTATGTTGCCTAACCGAACTCAACCTAACCTAACCTTGTCGTGAATGGTTCGTGGGGCTATCCGTGCTTTTTTCTAATTTTATAAACGAATTTAACTATGTTGCCTAACCTAACAACTTAACCTAACCTTGTCGTGAATGGTTTCATGGGGCTATACTTTTTTTCTAATTTTATAAACGAATTTAACTATGTTGCCTAACCTAACTCAACCTCACCTAACCTTATCGTTAATGGTTCTTTGGGCTATCCGTGCTTTTTTCTGGTTTTATAAACGAATTTAACTATGTTGCCTAACCTAACTCAACCTATCCTAACCTTGCTGTGAATGGTTCGTGGGGCTATCCGTGCATTTTACTAAGTTTTAAAAACGAATTTCACTATTTTGCCTAACCTAACTCAACCTAACCTAACCTTGTCGTGAATTGTTCGTGGGGCTCTACGTGCTTTTTTGTAATTTTATAAAACGAATTTAACTATGTTGCCTAACCTAACTCAACCTAACCTAACCTTGTCGTGAATGGTTCGTGGGGCTATCCGTGCTTTTTTCTAATTTTATAAACGAATTTAACTATGTTGCCTAACCTAACTCAACCTAACCTAACCTTGTCGTGAATGGTTCGTGGGGCTATACGTGCTTTTTACTAATTTTATAAACGAATTTAATTATGTTGCCTCAACCTAACCTAACCTTGCCGTGAATGGTTCGTGGGGCTATACGTGCTTTTTTGAATTTTTTTAAAACGAATCGAACTATGTTGCCTAACCTAACTCAACCAAACCTAACCTTGCCGTGAATGGTTCGTGGGGCTATCCGTGTTTTTTCTAATTTAAAAAACGAATTTAACTATGTTGCCTAACCTAACTCAACCTAACCTAACCTTGTCGTGAATGGTTCGTGGGGCTATCCGTGCTTTTTTCTAATTTTATAAACGAATTTAACTATGTTGCCTAACCTAACTCAACCTAACCTAACCTTGTCGTGAATGGTTCGTGGGGCTATACGTGCTTTTTACTAATTTTATAAACGAATTTAATTATGTTGCCTCAACCTAACCTAACCTTGTCGTGAATGGTTCGTGGGGCTATCCGTGCTTTTTTTATATTTTATAAACGAATTTATCTATGTTGCCTAACCTAACTCAACCTAACCTAACCTTGCCGTGAATGGTTCGTGGGGTTATCCGTGCTTTTTTCTAATTTTATAAAAGAATTTAACTATGTTGCCTAACCTAACTCAACGTAACCTAACCTTGCCGTGAATGGTTCGTGGGGCTATCCGTGCATTTTACTAATTTTTAAAAACGAATTTCACTATGTTGCCTAACCTAACTCAACATAATCTAACCTTCTCGTGAATGGTTCGTGGGGCTATCCGTGCATTTTACTAATTTTTATAAACGAATTTAACTATGTTGCCTAACCTAACTCAACCTAACCTAACTTTTTCGTGAATGGTTCGTGGGGCTATCCGTGCTTATTTCTAATTTTATAAACGAATTTAACTATGTTGCCTAACCTAACTCAACCTAACCTAACCTTGTCGTGAATGGTTCGTGGGGCTATCCGTGCTTTTTTCTAATTTTATAAACGAATTTAACTATGTTGCCTAACCTAACAACCTAACCTAACCTTGTCGTGAATGGTTCGTGGGGCTATCCGTGCTTTTTTCTAATTTTATAAACGAATTTAACTATGTTGCCTAACCTAACTCAACCTAACCTAACCTTATCGTTAATGGTTCTTTGGGCTATCCGTGCTTTTTTCTGGTTTTATAAACGAATTTAACTATGTTGCCTAACCTAACTCAACCTAACCTAACCTTGCCGTGAATGGTTCGTTTGGCTATCCGTGCTTTTTTCTAATTTTATAAACGAATTTAACTATGTTGCCTAACCTAACTCAACCTAACCTAACCTTGTCGTGAATGGTTCGTGGGGCTCTACGTGCATTTTTCTAATTTTATAAACGAATTTAACTATGTTGCCTAACCTAACTCAACTTAACCTAACCTTGCCGTGAATGGTTCGTCGGGATATCCGTGCATTTTTCTAATTTAAAAAACGAATTTAACTATGTTGCCTAACCTAACTCAACCTAACCTAACCTTGCCGTGAATGGTTCGTGGGGCTATCCGTGCTTTTTTCTAATTTTATAAACGAATTTACCTATGTTGCCTAACCTAACTCAACCTAACCTAACCTTGTCGTGAATGGTTCGTGGGGCTATCCGTGCTTTTTTCTAGTTTTATAAACGAATTTAACTATGTTGCCTAACCTAACTCAACCTAACCTAACCTTGCCGTGAATGGTTCGTGGGGTTATCCGTGCTTTTTTCTAATTTTATAAACGAATTTAACTATGTTGCCTAACCAAACTCAAACTAACCTAACCTTGCCGTGAATGGTTCGTGGGGCTATCCGTGCATTTTACTAATTTTTAAAAACGAATTAACACTATGTTGCCTAACCTAACTCAACATAATCTAACTTTTTCGTGAATGATTCGTGGGGCTATCCGTGCATTTTACTAATTTTTATAAACGAATTTAACTATGTTGCCTAACCTAACTCAACCTAACCTAACCTTTTCGTGAATGGTTCGTGGGGCTATCCGTGCTTTTTTCTAATTTTATAAACGAATTTAACTATGTTGCCTAACCTAACTCAACCTAAACTAACCTTGTCGTAAATGGTTCGTGTGGCTATCCGTGCTTTTTTCTAATTTTATAAACGAATTTAACTATGTTGCCTAACCTAACTCAACCTAACCTAACCTTGTCGTGAATGGTTCGTGGGGCTATCCGTGCTTTTTTCTAGTTTTATAAACGAAGTTAACTATGTTGCCTAACCTAACTCAACCTAACCTAACCTTGCCGTGAATGGTTCGTGGGGCTATCCATGCTTTTTTCTAATTTTATAAACGAATTTAACTATGTTGCCTAACCTAACTCAACCTAACCTAACCTTGTCGTGAATGGTTCGTGGGGCTCTACGTGCTTTTTTGTAATTTTATAAAACGAATTTAACTATGTTGCCTAACCTAACTCAACCTAACCTAACCTTGTCGTGAATGGTTCGTGGGGCTATCCGTGCTTTTTTCTAATTTTATAAACGAATTTAACTATGTTGCCTAACCTAACTCAACCTAACCTAACCTTGTCGTGAATGGTTCGTGGGGCTATACGTGCTTTTTACTAATTTTATAAACGCCCTTGTCGTGATTGGTTCGTGGGGCTCTACGTGCTTTTTTGTAATTTTATAAAACGAATTTAACTATGTTGCCTAACCTAACTCAACCTAACTTAACCTTGTCGTGAATGGTTCGTGGGGCTATCCGTGCTTTTTTGTAATTTTATAAAACGAATTTAACTATGTTGCCTAACCTAACTCAACCTAACCTAACCTTGTCGTGAATGGTTCGTGGGGCTATCCGTGCTTTTTTCTAATTTTATAAACGAATTTAACTATGTTGCCTAACCTAACTCAACCTAACCTAACCTTGTCGTGAATGGTTCGTGGGGCTATACGTGCTTTTTACTAATTTTATAAACGCCCTTGTCGTGATTGGTTCGTGGGGCTCTACGTGCTTTTTTGTAATTTTATAAAACGAATTTAACTATGTTGCCTAACCTAACTCAACCTAACTTAACCTTGTCGTGAATGGTTCGTGGGGCTATCCGTGCTTTTTTGTAATTTTTTAAAACGAATTTAACTATGTTGCCTAACCTAACTCAACCTAACCTAACCTTGCCGTGAATGGTTCGTGGGGCTATCCGAGATTTTTTCAAATTTTATAAACGAATTTAACTATGTTGCCTAACCTAACTCAACCTAACTTAACCTTGTCGTGAATGGTTCGTGGGGCTATCCATGCACTTTTCTAATTTTTGAAACGAAATTAACTATGTTGCCTAACCTAACTCAACCTAACCTAACCTTCTCGTGAGTGGTTCGTGGGGCTATCCGTGCATTCCTTTCTAATTTTTAAAACGATTTTAACTATGTTGCCTAACCTAACTCAACCTAACCTAACCTTGCCGTGAATAGTTCGTGGGGCTACCCCTGCATTTTTCTAATTTTTAAAACGATTTTAACTATGTTGCCCAACCAAACTCAACCTAACCTAACCTTACCGTGAATAGTTCGTGGGGCTATCCCTGCATTTTTCTAATTTTTAAAAACAAATTTAACTATGTTGCCTAAATTAACTCAACCTAACGTAACCTTGCCGTGAATGGTTCGTGGGGCTATCCGAGCATTTCTTCTAGTTTCAAAAACGAATTTAACTATGTTGCCTAACCTAACTCAACCTAACATAACCTTGTCGTGAATGGTTCGTGGGGCTATCCATGCACTTTTCTAATTTTTGAAACGAAATTAACTATGTTGCCTAACCTAACTCAACCTAACCTAACGTTGTGAATGGTTCGTGGGGCTGTCCGTGCTTTTTTCTAATTTTATATACGAATTTAACTGTGTTGCCTAACCTAACTCAACCTAACCTAACCTTGCCTTGAATGGTTCGTGGGGCTATCCGTGCTTTTTTCTAATTTTATAAACGAATTTAACTATGTAGCCTAACCTAACTCAACCTAACCTAACCTTGTCGTGAATGGTTCGTGGGGCTATCCGTGCTTTTTTCTAATTTTATAAACGAATTTAAATATGTTGCCTAACCTAACTCCACCTAACCAAACCTTGTCGTAAATGGTTCGTGGGGCTATCCGTTCACTTTTCTAATTTTTAAAAACGAACTTAATTGTGTTGCCTAACCTAACTCAACCTAACCTAACCTTGTCATGAATGGTTCCTGGGGCTATCCGTGCTTTTTTCTAATTTTAAAAACGAATTTAACTATGTAGCCTAACCTAACTCAACCCAACCTAACTTTGCCGTGAATGGTTCGTGGGGCTATCCGTGCATTTTTCTAATTTTATAAACGAATTTAACTATGTTGCCTAACCTAACTCAACCTAACCTAACCTTGTCGTGAATGGTTCGTCGGGATATCCGTGCATTTTTCTAATTTAAAAAACGAATTTAACTATGTTGCCTAACCTAACTCAACCTAACCTAACCTTGCCGTGAATGGTTCGTGGGGCTATCCGTGCTTTTTTCTAATTTTATAAACGAATTTACCTATGTTGCCTAACCTAACTCAACCTAACCTAACCTTGTCGTGAATGGTTCGTGGGGCTATCCGTGCTTTTTTCTAGTTTTATAAACGAATTTAACTATGTTGCCTAACCTAACTCAACCTAACCTAACCTTGCCGTGAAAGGTTCGTGGGGTTATCCGTGCTTTTTTCTAATTTTATAAACGAATTTAACTATGTTGCCTAACCTAACTCAACCTAACCTAACCTTGCCGTGAATGGTTCGTGGGGCTATCCATGCTTTTTTCTAATTTTATAAACGAATTTAACTATGTTGCCTAACCTAACTCAACCTAACCTAACCTTGTCGTGAATGGTTCGTGGGGCTCTACGTGCTTTTTTGTAATTTTATAAAACGAATTTAACTATGTTGCCTAACCTAACTCAACCTAACCTAACCTTGTCGTGAATGGTTCGTGGGGCTATCCGTGCTTTTTTCTAATTTTATAAACGAATTTAACTATGTTGCCTAACCTAACTCAACCTAACCTAACCTTGTCGTGAATGGTTCGTGGGGCTATACGTGCTATTTACTAATTTTATAAACGAATTTAATTATGTTGCCTCAACCTAACCTAATCTTGCCGTGAATGGTTCGTGGGGCTATACGTGCTTTTTTGTATTTTTTAAAAACGAATTGAACTATGTTGCCTAACCTAACTCAACCTAACCTAACCTTGCCGTGAATGGTTCGTGGGGCTATCCGTGTTTTTTCTAATTTAAAAAACGAATATAACTATGTTGCCTAACCTAACTCAACCTAACCTAACCTTGTCGTGAATGGTTCGTGGGGCTATACGTGCTTTTTACTAATTTTATAAACGAATTTAATTATGTTGCCTCAACCTAACCTAACCTTGTCGTGAATGGTTCGTGGGGCTATCCGTGCTTTTTTTATATTTTATAAACGAATTTAACTATGTTGCCTAACCTAACTCAACCTAACCTAACCTTGCCGTGAATGGTTCGTGGGGTTATCCGTGCTTTTTTCTAATTTTATAAAAGAATTTAACTATGTTGCCTAACCTAACTCAACGTAACCTAACCTTGCCGTGAATGGTTCGTGGGGCTATCCGTGCATTTTACTAATTTTTAAAAACGAATTTCACTATGTTGCCTAACCTAACTCAACATAATCTAACCTTTTCGTGAATGGTTCGTGGGGCTATCCGTGCATTTTACTAATTTTTATAAACGAAATTAACTATGTTGCCTAACCTAACTCAACCTAACCTAACCTTTTCGTGAATGGTTCGTGGGGCTATCCGTGCTTATTTCTAATTTTATAAACGAATTTAACTATGTTGCCCAACCTAACTCAACCTAACCTAACCTTGTCGTGAATGGTTCGTGGGGCTATCCGTGCTCTTTTCTAATTTTATAAACGAATTTAACTATGTTGCCTAACCTAACAACTTAACCTAACCTTGTCGTGAATGGTTTCATGGGGCTATACTTTTTTTCTAATTTTATAAACGAATTTAACTATGTTGCCTAACCTAACTCAACCTAACCTAACCTTATCGTTAATGGTTCTTTGGGCTATCCGTGCTTTTTTCTGGTTTTATAAACGAATTTAACTATGTTGCCTAACCTAACTCAACCTATCCTAACCTTGCTGTGAATGGTTCGTGGGGCTATCCGTGCATTTTACTAAGTTTTAAAAACGAATTTCACTATTTTGCCTAACCTAACTCAACATAATCTAACCTTTTCGTGAATGGTTCGTGGGGCTATCCGTGCATTTTACTAATTTTTATAAACGAATTTAACTATGTTGCCTAACATAACTCAACCTAACCTAACCTTTTCGTGAATGGTTCGTGGGGCTATCCGTGCTTTTTTCTAATTTTATAAACGAATTTAACTATGTTGCCTAACCTAACTCAACCCAACCTAACTTTTCGTGAATGGTTCTTGGGGCTATCCGTGCTTTTTTCTAATTTTATACACGAATTTAACTATGTTGCCTAACCTAACTCAACCTAACCTAACCTTTTCGTGAATGATTCGTGGGGCTATCCGTGCTTTTTTCTAGTTTTATAAACGAATTTAACTATGTTGCCTAACCTAACTCAACCTAACCTAACCTTGCCGTGAATGGTTCGTGGGGCTATCCGTGCTTTTTTCTAATTTTATAAACGAATTTAACTATGTTGCCTAACCTAACTCAACCTAACCTAACCTTGTCGTGAATGGTTCGTGGGGCTCTACGTGCTTTTTTGAAATTTTATAAAACGAATTTAACTATGTTGCCTAACCTAACTCAACTTAACTTAACCTTGTCGTGAATGGTTCGTGGGGCTATCCGTGCTTTTTTGTAATTTTTAAAACGAATTTAACTATGTTGCCTAACCTAACTCAACCTAACCTAACCTTGCCGTGAATGGTTCGTGGGGCTATCCATGCATTTTTCTAATTTTTGAAACGAAATTAACTATGTTGCCTAACCTAACCTTCTCGTGAGTGGTTCGTGGGGCTATCCGTGCATTCCTTTCTAATTTTTAAAACGATTTTAACTATGTTGCCTAACCTAACTCAACCTAACCTAACCTTGCCGTGAATAGTTCGTGGGGCTATCCCTGCATTTTTGTATTTTTTAAAACGATTTTAACTATGTTGCCCAACCAAACTCAACCTAACCTAACCTTACCGTGAATAGTTCGTGGGGCGATCCCTGCATTTTTCTAATTTTTAGAAACAAATTTAACTATGTTGCCTAAATTAACTCAACCTAACGTAACCTTGCCGTGAATGGTTCGTGGGGCTATCAGAGCATTTCTTCTAGTTTCAAAAACGAATTTAACTATGTTGCCTAACCTAACTCAACCTAACCTAACCTTGCCGTGAATGGTACGTGGTGCTATCCTTGTATTCCTTTCTAATTTTTAAAACGATTTTAACTATCTTGCCTAACCTAACTCAACCTAACCTAACCTTGCCGTGAATGGTTCGTGGGGCTATACTTTTTTTTCTAATTTTATAAACGAATTTTACTATGTAGCCTAACCTAACTCAACCTAACCTAACCTTGTCGTGAATGGTTCGTGGGGCTATCCGTGCTTTTTTCTAATTTTATAAACGAATTTAACTATGTAGCTTAACCTAACTCAACCTAACCTAACCTTGCCGTTAATGTTTCGTCGGGCTATCCGTGCATTTTTCTAATTTTATAAAACGAATTTAACTATGTTGCCTAACCTAACTCAAACTAACCTAACCTTGCCGTGAATGGTTCGTGGGGCTCTACGTGCTTTCTTCTAATTTTATAAACGAATTTACCTATGTTGCCTAAACTAACTCAACCTAACCTAACCTTGTCGTGAATGGTTCGTGGGGCTATCCGTGCTTTTTTCTAGTTTTATAAACGAATTTAACTATGTTGCCTAACCTAACTCAACCTAACCTAACTTTGCCGTGAATGGTTCGTGGGGTTATCCGTGCTGTTTTCTAATTTTATAAACGAATTTAACTATGTTGCCTAACCTAACTCAACCTAACCTAACCTTGCCGTGAATGGTTCGTGGGGCTATCCGTGCATTTTACTAATTTTTAAAAACGAATTTCACTATGTTGCCTAACCTAACTCAACATAATCTAACCTTTTCGTGAATGATTCGTGGGGCTATCCGTGCATTTTACTAATTTTTATAAACGAATTTAACTATGTTGCCTAACCTAACTCAACCTAACCTAACCTTTTCGTGAATGGTTCGTGGGGCTATCCGTGCTTTTTTCTAATTTTATAAACGAATTTAACTATGTTGCCTAACCTAACTCAACCTAACCTAACCTTGTCGTAAATGGTTCGTGGGGCTATCCGTGCCTTTTTCTAATTTTATAAACGAATTTAACTATGTTGCCTAACCTAACTCAACCTAACCTAACCTTGTCGTGAATGGTTCGTGGGGCTATCCGTGCTCTTCTCTAGTTTTATAAACGAATTTAACTATGTTGCCTAACCTAACTCAACCTAACCTAACCTTGCCGTGAATGGTTCGTGGGGCTATCCGTGCTTTTTTCTAATTTTATAAACGAATTTAACTATGTTGCCTAACCTAACTCAACCTAACCTAACCTTGTCGTGAATTGTTCGTGGGGCTCTACGTGCTTTTTTGTAATTTTATAAAACGAATTTAACTATGTTGCCTAACCTAACTCAACCTAACCTAACCTTGTCGTGAATGGTTCGTGGGGCTATCCGTGCTTTTTTCTAATTTTATAAACGAATTTAACTATGTTGCCTAACCTAACTCAACCTAACCTAACCTTGTCGTGAATGGTTCGTGGGGCTATACGTGCTTTTTACTAATTTTATAAACGAATTTAATTATGTTGCCTCAACCTAACCTAACCTTGCCGTGAATGGTTCGTGGGGCTATACGTGCTTTTTTGAATTTTTTTTAAAACGAATTGAACTATGTTGCCTAACCTAACTCAACCAAACCTAACCTTGCCGTGAATGGTTCGTGGGGCTATCCGTGTTTTTTCTAATTTAAAAAACGAATTTAACTATGTTGCCTAACCTAACTCAACCTAACCTAACCTTGTCGTGAATGGTTCGTGGGGCTATACGTGCTTTTTACTAATTTTATAAACGAATTTAATTATGTTGCCTCAACCTAACCTAACCTTGTCGTGAATGGTTCGTGGGGCTATCCGTGCTTTTTTTATATTTTATAAACGAATTTAACTATGTTGCCTAACCTAACTCACCTAACCTAACCTTGCCGTGAATGGTTCGTTGGGTTATCCGTGCTTTTTTCTAATTTTATAAAAGAATTTATCTATGTTGCCTAACCTAACTCAACGTAACCTAACCTTGCCGTGAATGGTTCGTGGGGCTATCCGTGCATTTTACTAATTTTTAAAAACGAATTTCACTATGTTGCCTAACCTAACTCAACATAATCTAACCTTTTCGTGAATGGTTCGTGGGGCTATCCGTGCTTATTTCTAATTTTATAAACGAATTAACTATGTTGCCTAACCTAACTCAACCTAACCTAACCTTGTCGTGAATGGTTCGTGGGGCTATCCGTGCTTTTTTCTAATTTTATAAACGAATTTAACTATGTTGCCTAACCTAACAACCTAACCTAACCTTGTCGTGAATGGTTCGTGGGGCTATCCGTGCTTTTTTCTAATTTTATAAACGAATTTAACTATGTTGCCTAACCTAACTCAACCTAACCTAACCTTATCGTTAATGGTTCTTTGGGCTATCCGTGCTTTTTTCTGGTTTTATAAACGAATTTAACTATGTTGCCTAACCTAACTCAACCTAACCTAACCTTGCCGTGAATGGTTCCTTTGGCTATCCGTGCTTTTTTCTAATTTTATAAACGAATTTAACTATGTTGCCTAACCTAACTCAACCTAACCTAACCTTGTCGTGAATGGTTCGTGGGGCTATCCGTGCTTTTTTCTAGTTTTATAAACGAATTTAACTATGTTGCCTAACCTAACTCAACCTAACCTAACCTTGCCGTGAATGGTTCGTGGGGCTATCCATGCTTTTTTCTAATTTTATAAACGAATTTAACTATGTTGCCTAACCTAACTCAACCTAACCTAACCTTGTCGTGAATGGTTCGTGGGGCTCTACGTGCTTTTTTGTAATTTTATAAAACGAATTTAACTATGTTGCCTAACCTAACTCAACCTAACCTAACCTTGTCGTGAATGGTTCGTGGGGCTATCCGTGCTTTTTTCTAATTTTATAAACGAATTTAACTATGTTGCCTAACCTAACTCAACCTAACCTAACCTTGTCGTGAATGGTTCGTGGGGCTATACGTGCTTTTTACTAATTTTATAAACGAATTTAATTATGTTGCCTCAACCTAACCTAACCTTGCCGTGAATGGTTCGTGGGGCTATACGTGCTTTTTTGTATTTTTTAAAAACGAATTGAACTATGTTGCCTAACCTAACCTTGTCGTGAATGGTTCGTGGGGCTATCCGTGCTTTTTTCTAATTTTATAAAAGAATTTAACTATGTTGCCTAACCTAACAACCTAACCTAACCTTGTCGTGAATGGTTCGTGGGGCTATCCGTGCTTTTTTCTAATTTTATAAACGAATTTAACTATGTTGCCTAACCTAACTCAACCTAACCTAACCTTATCGTTAATGGTTCTTTGGGCTATCCGTGCTTTTTTCTGGTTTTATAAACGAATTTAACTATGTTGCCTAACCTAACTCAACCTAACCTAACCTTGCTGTGAATGGTTCCTTTGGCTATCCGTGCTTTTTTCTAATTTTATAAACGAATTTAACTATGTTGCCTAACCTAACTCAACCTAACCTAACCTTGTCGTGAATGGTTCGTGGGGCTATCCGTGCTTTTTTCTAGTTTTATAAACGAATTTAACTATGTTGCCTAACCTAACTCAACCTAACCTAACCTTGCCGTGAATGGTTCGTGGGGCTATCCATGCTTTTTTCTAATTTTATAAACGAATTTAACTATGTTGCCTAACCTAACTCAACCTAACCTAACCTTGTCGTGAATGGTTCGTGGGGCTCTACGTGCTTTTTTGTAATTTTATAAAACGAATTTAACTATGTTGCCTAACCTAACTCAACCTAACCTAACCTTGTCGTGAATGGTTCGTGGGGCTATCCGTGCTTTTTTCTAATTTTATAAACGAATTTAACTATGTTGCCTAACCTAACTCAACCTAACCTAACCTTGTCGTGAATGGTTCGTGGGGCTATACGTGCTTTTTACTAATTTTATAAACGAATTTAATTATGTTGCCTCAACCTAACCTAACCTTGCCGTGAATGGTTCGTGGGGCTATACGTGCTTTTTTGTATTTTTTAAAAACGAATTGAACTATGTTGCCTAACCTAACTCAACCTAACCTAACCTTGCCGTGAATGGTTCGTGGGGCTATCCGTGTTTTTTCTAATTTAAAAAACGAATATAACTATGTTGCCTAACCTAACTCAACCTAACCTAACCTTGTCGTGAATGGTTCGTGGGGCTATACGTGCTTTTTACTAATTTTATAAACGAATTTAATTATGTTGCCTCAACCTAACCTAACCTTGTCGTGAATGGTTCGTGGGGCTATCCGTGCTTTTTTTATATTTTATAAACGAATTTAACTATGTTGCCTAACCTAACTCAACCTAACCTAACCTTGTCGTGAATGGTTCGTTGGGTTATCCGTGCTTTTTTCTAATTTTATAAAAGAATATAACTATGTTGCCTAACCTAACTCAACGTAACCTAACCTTGCCGTGAATGGTTCGTGGGGCTATCCGTGCATTTTACTAATTTTTAAAAACGAATTTCACTATGTTGCCTAACCTAACTCAACATAATCTAACCTTTTCGTGAATGGTTCGTGGGGCTATCCGTGCATTTTACTAATTTTTATAAACGAATTTAACTATGTTGCCTAACCTAACTCAACCTAACCTAACCTTGTCGTGAATGGTTCGTGGGGCTATCCGTGCTTTTTTCTAATTTTATAAACGAATTTAACTATGTTGCCTAACCTAACAACTTAACCTAACCTTGTCGTGAATGGTTTCATGGGGCTATACTTTTTTTCTAATTTTATAAACGAATTTAACTATGTTGCCTAACCTAACTCAACCTAACCTAACCTTATCGTTAATGGTTCTTTGGGCTATCCGTGCTTTTTTCTTGTTTTATAAACGAATTTAACTATGTTGCCTAACCTAACTCAACCTATCCTAACCTTGCTGTGAATGGTTCGTGGGGCTATCCGTGCATTTTACTAAGTTTTAAAAACGAATTTAACTATGTTGCCTTACCTAACTCAACCTATCCTAACCTTGCTGTGAATGGTTCGTGGGGCTATCCGTGCATTTTACTAAGTTTTAAAAACGAATTTCACTATTTTGCCTAACCTAACTCAACATAATCTAACCTTTTCGTGAATGGTTCGTGGGGCGATCCCTGCATTTTTCTAATTTTTAGAAACAAATTTAACTATGTTGCCTAAATTAACTCAACCTAACGTAACCTTGCCGTGAATGGTTCGTGGGGCTATCAGAGCATTTCTTCTAGTTTCAAAAACGAATTTAACTATGTTGCCTAACCTAACTCAACCTAACCTAACCTTGCCGTGAATGGTACGTGGTGCTATCCTTGTATTCCTTTCTAATTTTTAAAACGATTTTAACTATCTTGCCTAACCTAACTCAACCTAACCTAACCTTGCCGTGAATGGTTCGTGGGGCTATACTTTTTTTTCTAATTTTATAAACGAATTTTACTATGTAGCCTAACCTAACTCAACCTAACCTAACCTTGTCGTGAATGGTTCGTGGGGCTATCCGTGCTTTTTTCTAATTTTATAAACGAATTTAACTATGCAGCTTAACCTAACTCAACCTAACCTAACCTTGCCGTTAATGTTTCGTCGGGCTATCCGTGCATTTTTTTTAATTTTATAAAACGAATTTAACTATGTTGCCTAACCTAACTCAAACTAACCTAACCTTGCCTTGAATGGTTCGTGGGGCTCTACGTGCTTTCTTCTAATTTTATAAACGAATTTACCTATGTTGCCTAAACTAACTCAACCTAACCTAACCTTGTCGTGAATGGTTCGTGGTTATATCCGTGCTTTTTTCTAGTTTTATAAACGAATTTAACTATGTTGCCTAACCTAACTCAACCTAACCTAACTTTGCCGTGAATGGTTCGTGGGGTTATCCGTGCTGTTTTCTAATTTTATAAACGAATTTAACTATGTTGCCTAACCTAACTCAACTTAACCTAACCTTGCCGTGAATGGTTCGTGGGGCTATCCGTGCATTTTACTAATTTTTAAAAACGAATTTCACTATGTTGCCTAACCTAACTCAACATAATCTAACCTTTTCGTGAATGATTCGTGGGGCTATCCGTGCATTTTACTAATTTTTATAAACGAATTTAACTATGTTGCCTAACCTAACTCAACCTAACCTAACCTTTTCGTGAATGGTTCGTGGGGCTATCCGTGCTTTTTTCTAATTTTATAAACGAATTTAACTATGTTGCCTAACCTAACTCAACCTAACCTAACCTTGTCGTAAATGGTTCGTGGGGCAATCCGTGCTTTTTTCTAATTTTATAAACGAATTTAACTATGTTGCCTAACCTAACTCAACCTAACCTAACCTTGTCGTGAATGGTTCGTGGGGCTATCCGTGCTTTTCTCTAGTTTTATAAACGAATTTAACTCTGTTGCCTAACCTAACTCAACCTAACCTAACCTTGCCGTGAATGGTTCGTGGGGCTATCCGTGCTTTTTTCTAATTTTATAAACGAATTTAACTATGTTGCCTAACCTAACTCAACCTAACCTAACCTTGTCGTGAATTGTTCGTGGGGCTCTACGTGCTTTTTTGTAATTTTATAAAACGAATTTAACTATGTTGCCTAACCTAACTCAACCTAACCTAACCTTGTCGTGAATGTTTCGTGGGGCTATCCGTGCTTTTTTCTAATTTTATAAACGAATTTAACTATGTTGCCTAACCTAACTCAACCTAACCTAACCTTGTCGTGAATGGTTCGTGGGGCTATACGTGCTTTTTACTAATTTTATAAACGAATTTAATTATGTTGCCTCAACCTAACCTAACCTTGCCGTGAATGGTTCGTGGGGCTATACGTGCTTTTTTGATTTTTTTTAAAACGAATTGAACTATGTTGCCTAACCTAACTCAACCAAACCTAACCTTGCCGTGAATGGTTCGTGGGGCTATCCGTGTTTTTTCTAATTTAAAAAACGAATTTAACTATGTTGCCTAACCTAACTCAACCTAACCTAACCTTGTCGTGAATGGTTCGTGGGGCTATACGTGCTTTTTACTAATTTTATAAACGAATTTAATTATGTTGCCTCAACCTAACCTAACCTTGTCGTGAATTGTTCGTGGGGCTATACGTGCTTTTTTGAATTTTTTTTAAAACGAATTGAACTATGTTGCCTAACCTAACTCAACCAAACCTAACCTTGCCGTGAATGGTTCGTGGGGCTATCCGTGTTTTTTCTAATTTAAAAAACGAATTTAACTATGTTGCCTAACCTAACTCAACCTAACCTAACCTTGTCGTGAATGGTTCGTGGGGCTATACGTGCTTTTTACTAATTTTATAAACGAATTTAATTATGTTGCCTCAACCTAACCTAACCTTGTCGTGAATGGTTCGTGGGGCTATACGTGCTTTTTACTAATTTTATAAACGAATTTAATTATGTTGCCTCAACCTAACCTAACCTTCTCGTGAGTGGTTCGTGGGGCTATCCGTGCATTCCTTTCTAATTTTTAAAACGATTATAACTATGTTGCCTAACCTAACTCAACCTAACCTAACCTTGCCGTGAATAGTTCGTGGGGCTATCCCTGCATTTTCGTATTTTTTAAAACGATTTTAACTATGTTGCCCAACCAAACTCAACCTAACCTAACCTTACCGTGAATAGTTCGTGGGGCGATCCCTGCATTTTTCTAATTTTTAGAAACAAATTTAACTATGTTGCCTAAATTAACTCAACCTAACGTAACCTTGCCGTGAATGGTTCGTGGGGCTATCAGAGCATTTCTTCTAGTTTCAAAAACGAATTTAACTATGTTGCCTAACCTAACTCAACCTAACCTAACCTTGCCGTGAATGGTACGTGGTGCTATCCTTGTATTCCTTTCTAATTTTTAAAACGATTTTAACTATCTTGCCTAACCTAACTCAACCTAACCTAACCTTGCCGTGAATGGTTCGTGGGGCTATACTTTTTTTTCTAATTTTATAAACGAATTTTACTATGTAGCCTAACCTAACTCAACCTAACCTAACCTTGTCGTGAATGGTTCGTGGGGCTATCCGTGCTTTTTTCTAATTTTATAAACGAATTTAACTATGTAGCTTAACCTAACTCAACCTAACCTAACCTTGCCAAATAATGTTTCGTCGGGCTATCCGTGCATTTTTTTAATTTTATAAAACGAATTTAACTATGTTGCCTAACCTAACTCAAACTAACCTAACCTTGCCGTGAATGGTTCGTGGGGCTCTACGTGCTTTCTTCTAATTTTATAAACGAATTTACCTATGTTGCCTAAACTAACTCAACCTAACCTAACCTTGTCGTGAATGGTTCGTGGGGCTATCCGTGCTTTTTTCTAGTTTTATAAACGAATTTAACTATGTTGCCTAACCTAACTCAACCTAACCTAACTTTGCCGTGAATGGTTCGTGGGGTTATCCGTGCTGTTTTCTAATTTTATAAACGAATTTAACTATGTTGCCTAACCTAACTCAACCTAACCTAACCTTGCCGTGAATGGTTCGTGGGGCTATCCGTGCATTTTACTAATTTTTAAAAACGAATTTCACTATGTTGCCTAACCTAACTCAACATAATCTAACCTTTTCGTGAATGATTCGTGGGGCTATCCGTGCATTTTACTAATTTTTATAAACGAATTTAACTATGTTGCCTAACCTAACTCAACCTAACCTAACCTTTTCGTGAATGGTTCGTGGGGCTATCCGTGCTTTTTTCTAATTTTATAAACGAATTTAACTATGTTGCCTAACCTAACTCAACCTAACCTAACCTTGTCGTAAATGGTTCGTGGGGCAATCCGTGCTTTTTTCTAATTTTATAAACGAATTTAACTATGTTGCCTAACCTAACTCAACCTAACCTAACCTTGTCGTGAATGGTTCGTGGGGCTATCCGTGCTTTTCTCTAGTTTTATAAACGAATTTAACTCTTTTGCCTAACCTAACTCAACCTAACCTAACCTTGCCGTGAATGGTTCGTGGGGCTATCCGTGCTTTTTTCTAATTTTATAAACGAATTTAACTATGTTGCCTAACCTAACTCAACCTAACCTAACCTTGTCGTGAATTGTTCGTGGGGCTCTACGTGCTTTTTTGTAATTTTATAAAACGAATTTAACTATGTTGCCTAACCTAACTCAACCTAACCTAACCTTGTCGTGAATGGTTCGTGGGGCTATCCGTGCTTTTTTCTAATTTTATAAACGAATTTAACTATGTTGCCTAACCTAACTCAACCTAACCTAACCTTGTCGTGAATGGTTCGTGGGGCTATACGTGCTTTTTACTAATTTTATAAACGAATTTAATTATGTTGCCTCAACCTAACCTAACCTTGCCGTGAATGGTTCGTGGGGCTATACGTGCTTTTTTGATTTTTTTTTAAAACGAATCGAACTATGTTGCCTAACCTAACTCAACCAAACCTAACCTTGCCGTGAATGGTTCGTGGGGCTATCCGTGTTTTTTCTAATTTAAAAAACGAATTTAACTATGTTGCCTAACCTAACTCAACCTAACCTAACCTTGTCGTGAATGGTTCGTGGGGCTATCCGTGCTTTTTTCTAATTTTATAAACGAATTTAACTATGTTGCCTAACCTAACTCAACCTAACCTAACCTTGTCGTGAATGGTTCGTGGGGCTATACGTGCTTTTTACTAATTTTATAAACGAATTTAATTATGTTGCCTCAACCTAACCTAACCTTGTCGTGAATGGTTCGTGGGGCTATCCGTGCTTTTTTTATATTTTATAAACGAATTTAACTATGTTGCCTAACCTAACTCAACCTAACCTAACCTTGCCGTGAATGGTTCGTGGGGTTATCCGTGCTTTTTTCTAATTTTATAAAAGAATTTAACTATGTTGCCTAACCTAACTCAACGTAACCTAACCGTGCCGTGAATGGTTCATGGGGCTATCCGTGCATTTTACTAATTTTTAAAAACGAATTTCACTATGTTGCCTAACCTAACTCAACATAATCTAACCTTCTCGTGAATGGTTCGTGGGGCTATCCGTGCATTTTACTAATTTTTATAAACGAATTTAACTATGTTGCCTAACCTAACTCAACCTAACCTAACTTTTTCGTGAATGGTTCGTGGGGCTATCCGTGCTTATTTCTAATTTTATAAACGAATTTAACTATGTTGCCTAACCTAACTCAACCTAACCTAACCTTGTCGTGAATGGTTCGTGGGGCTATCCGTGCTTTTTTCTAATTTTATAAACGAATTTAACTATGTTGCCTAACCTAACAACCTAACCTAACCTTGTCGTGAAGGGTTCGTGGGGCTATCCGTGCTTTTTTCTAATTTTATAAACGAATTTAACTATGTTGCCTAACCTAACTCAACCTAACCTAACCTTATCGTTAATGGTTCTTTGGGCTATCCGTGCTTTTTTCTGGTTTTATAAACGAATTTAACTATGTTGCCTAACCTAACTCAACCTAACCTAACCTTGCCGTGAATGGTTCGTTTGGCTATCCGTGCTTTTTTCTAATTTTATAAACGAATTTAACTATGTTGCCTAACCTAACTCAACCTAACCTAACCTTGTCGTGAATGGTTCGTGGGGCTCTACGTGCTTTTTTGTAATTTTATAAAACGAATTTAACTATGTTGCCTAACCTAACTCAACCTAACCTAACCTTGTCGTGAATGGTTCGTGGGGCTATCTGTGCTTTTTTCTAATTTTATAAACGAATTTAACTATGTTGCCTAACCTAACTCAACCTAACCTAACCTTGTCGTGAATGGTTCGTGGGGCTATACGTGCTTTTTACTAATTATATAAACGAATTTAATTATGTTGCCTCAACCTAACCTAACCTTGGTGTGAATGGTTCGTGGGGCTATACGTGCTTTTTTGTATTTTTTTTAAAACGAATTGAACTATGTTGCCTAACCTAACTCAACCTAACCTAACCTTGCCGTGAATGGTTCGTGGGGCTATCCGTGTTTTTTCTAATTTAAAAAGCGAATTTAACTTTGTTGCCTAACCTAACTCAACCTAACCTAACCTTGTCGTGAATGGTTCGTGGGGCTATACGTGCTTTTTACTAATTTTATAAACGAATTTAATTATGTTGCCTCAACCTAACCTAACCTTGCCGTGAATGGTTCGTGGGGCTATACGTGCTTTTTTGTATTTTTTAAAAACGAATTGAACTATGTTGCCTAACCTAAAAAGGTAAAAAAGGTAAAGTGTTCCCCTGTGCATAGCACCACGCCATGAAGGCGTATAGGGGGTGTGGGGGTAACGCCCCACACTTTCTTGATCCGGTCGTGAGTGGGGGTGATGTGATCAGCATCACGCCCCTGACCGCCTTTACCCCCCAGGGTTTCCCCCAGGTACCCATGTTATTCGACGCTGGGTAGGCGCCGGGGCCGCTTCCACCGTTAGAAAAGTTCCCGGATTTGAACCGGCCGGGGATCGAACCCGGGACCTTGAGCATGGTAGTCAGACGCGTTACCGACTGAGCCACCTAACCTAACTCAACCTAACCTAACCTTGCCGTGAATGGTTCGTGGGGCTATCCGTGTTTTCTCTAATTTAAAAAACGATAATAACTATGTTGCCTAACCTAACTCAACCTAACCTAACCTTGTCGTGAATGGTTCGTGGGGCTATACGTGCTTTTTACTAATTTTATAAACGAATTTAATTATGTTGCCTCAACCTAACCTAACCTTGTCGTGAATGGTTCGTGGGGCTATCCGTGCTTTTTTTATATTTTATAAACGAATTTAACTATGTTGCCTAACCTAACTCAACCTAACCTAACCTTGCCGTGAATGGTTCGTGGGGTTATCCGTGCTTTTTTCTAATTTTATAAAAGAATTTAACTATGTTGCCTAACCTAACTCAACGTAACCTAACCTTGCCGTGAATGGTTCGTGGGGCTATCCGTGCATTTTACTAATTTTTAAAAACGAATTTCACTATGTTGCCTAACCTAACTCAACATAATCTAACCTTTTCGTGAATGGTTCGTGGGGCTATCCGTGCATTTTACTAATTTTTATAAACGAATTTAACTATGTTGCCTAACCTAACTCAACCTAACCTAACCTTTTCGTGAATGGTTCGTGGGGCTATCCGTGCTTATTTCTAATTTTATAAACGAATTTAACTATGTTGCCTAACCTAACTCAACCTAACCTAACCTTGTCGTGAATGGTTCGTGGGGCTATCCGTGCTTTTTTCTAATTTTATAAACGAATTTAACTATGTTGCCTAACCTAACAACTTAACCTAACCTTGTCGTGAATGGTTTCATGGGGCTATACTTTTTTTCTAATTTTATAAACGAATTTAACTATGTTGCCTAACCTAACTCAACCTAACCTAACCTTATCGTTAATGGTTCTTTGGGCTATCCGTGCTTTTTTCTGGTTTTATAAACGAATTTAACTATGTTGCCTAACCTAACTCAACCTATCCTAACCTTGCTGTGAATGGTTCGTGGGGCTATCCGTGCATTTTACTAAGTTTTAAAAACGAATTTCACTATTTTGTATAACCTAACTCAACATAATCTAACCTTTTCGTGAATGGTTCGTGGGGCTATCCGTGCATTTTACTAATTTTTATAAACGAATTTAACTATGTTGCCTAACATAACTCAACCTAACCTAACCTTTTCGTGAATGGTTCGTGGGGCTATCCGTGCTTTTTTCTAATTTTATAAACGAATTTAACTATGTTGCCTAACCTAACTCAACCCAACCTAATCTTTTCGTGAATGGTTCTTGGGGCTATTCGTGCTTCTTTCTAATTTTATACACGAATTTAACTATGTTGCCTAAACTAACTCAACCTAACCTAACCTTTTCGTGAATGATTCGTGGGGCTATCCGTGCTTTTTTGTAATTTTTAAAACGAATTTAACTATGTTGCCTAACCTAACTCAACCTAACCTAACCTTGCCGTGAATGGTTCGTGGGGCTATCCATGCATTTTTCTAATTTTTGAAACGAAATTAACTATGTTGCCTAACCTAACTCAACCTAACCTAACCTTCTCGTGAGTTGTTCGTGGGGCTATCCGTGCATTCCTTTCTAATTTTTAAAACGATTTTAACTATGTTGCCTAACCTAACTCAACCTAACCTAACCTTGCCGTGAATAGTTCGTGGGGCTATCCCTGCATTTTTGTATTTTTTAAAACGATTTTAACTATGTTGCCCAACCAAACTCAACCTAACCTAACCTTACCGTGAATAGTTCGTGGGGCGATCCCTGCATTTTTCTAATTTTTAGAAACAAATTTAACTATGTTGCCTAAATTAACTCAACCTAACGTAACCTTGCCGTGAATGGTTCGTGGGGCTATCAGAGCATTTCTTCTAGTTTCAAAAACGAATTTAACTATGTTGCCTAACCTAACTCAACCTAACCTAACCTTGCCGTGAATGGTACGTGGTGCTATCCTTGTATTCCTTTCTAATTTTTAAAACGATTTTAACTATCTTGCCTAACCTAACTCAACCTAACCTAACCTTGCCGTGAATGGTTCGTGGGGCTATACTTTTTTTTCTAATTTTATAAACGAATTTTACTATGTAGCCTAACCTAACTCAACCTAACCTAACCTTGTCGTGAATGGTTCGTGGGGCTATCCGTGCTTTTTTCTAATTTTATAAACGAATTTAACTATGTAGCTTAACCTAACTCAACCTAACCTAACCTTGCCGTTAATGTTTCGTCGGGCTATCCGTGCATTTTTCTAATTTTATAAACGAATTTACCTATGTTGCCTAAACTAACTCAACCTAACCTAACCTTGTCGTGAATGGTTCGTGGGGCTATCCGTGCTTTTTTCTAGTTTTATAAACGAATTTAACTATGTTGCCTAACCTAACTCAACCTAACCTAACTTTGCCGTGAATGGTTCGTGGGGTTATCCGTGCTGTTTTCTAATTTTATAAACGAATTTAACTATGTTGCCTAACCTAAGTCAACCTAACCTAACCTTGCCGTGAATGGTTCGTGGGGCTATCCGTGCATTTTACTAATTTTTAAAAACGAATTTCACTATGTTGCCTAACCTAACTCAACATAATCTAACCTTTTCGTGAATGATTCGTGGGGCTATCCGTGCATTTTACTAATTTTTATAAACGAATTTAACTATGTTGCCTAACCTAACTCAACCTAACCTAACCTTTTCGTGAATGGTTCGTGGGGCTATCCGTGCTTTTTTCTAATTTTATAAACGAATTTAACTATGTTGCCTAACCTAACTCAACCTAACCTAACCTTGTCGTAAATGGTTCGTGGGGCAATCCGTGCTTTTTTCAAATTTTATAAACGAATTTAACTATGTTGCCTAACCTAACTCAACCTAACCTAACCTTGTCGTGAATGGTTCGTGGGGCTATCCGTGCTTTTCTCTAGTTTTATAAACGAATTTAACTCTGTTGCCTAACCTAACTCAACCTAACCTAACCTTGCCGTGAATGGTTCGTGGGGCTATCCGTGCTTTTTTCTAATTTTATAAACGAATTTAACTATGTTGCCTAACCTAACTCAACCTAACCTAACCTTGTCGTGAATTGTTCGTGGGGCTCTACGTGCTTTTTTGTAATTTTATAAAACGAATTTAACTATGTTGCCTAACCTAACTCAACCTAACCTAACCATGTCGTGAATGGTTCGTGGGGCTATCCGTGCTTTTTTCTAATTTTATAAACGAATTTAACTATGTTGCCTAACCTAACTCAACCTAACCTAACCTTGTCGTGAATGGTTCGTGGGGCTATACGTGCTTTTTACTAATTTTATAAACGAATTTAATTATGTTGCCTCAACCTAACCTAACCTTGCCGTGAATGGTTCGTGGGGCTATACGTGCTTTTTTGAATTTTTTTTAAAACGAATTGAACTATGTTGCCTAACCTAACTCAACCAAACCTAACCTTGCCGTGAATGGTTCGTGGGGCTATCCGTGTTTTTTCTAATTTAAAAAACGAATTTAACTATGTTGCCTAACCTAACTCAACCTAACCTAACCTTGTCGTGAATGGTTCGTGGGGCTATACGTGCTTTTTACTAATTTTATAAACGAATTTAATTATGTTGCCTCAACCTAACCTAACCTTGTCGTGAATGGTTCGTGGGGCTATCCGTGCTTTTTTATATTTTATAAACGAATTTAACTATGTTGCCTAACCTAACTCAACCTAACCTAACCTTGCCGTGAATGGTTCGTGGGGTTATCCGTGCTTTTTTCTAATTTTATAAAAGAATTTAACTATGTTGCCTAACCTAACTCAACGTAACCTAACCTTGCCGTGAATGGTTCGTGGGGCTATCCGTGCATTTTACTAATTTTTAAAAACGAATTTCACTATGTTGCCTAACCTAACTCAACATAATCTAACCTTTTCGTGAATGGTTCGTGGGGCTATCCGTGCATTTTACTAATTTTTATAAACGAATTTAACTATGTTGCCTAACCTAACTCAACCTAACCTAACTTTTTCGTGAATGGTTCGTGGGGCTATCCGTGCTTATTTCTAATTTTATAAACGAATTTAACTATGTTGCCTAACCTAACTCAACCTAACCTAACCTTGTCGTGAATGGTTCGTGGGGCTATCCGTGCTTTTTTCTAATTTTATAAACGAATTTAACTATGTTGCCTAACCTAACAACCTAACCTAACCTTGTCGTGAATGGTTCGTGGGGCTATCCGTGCTTTTTTCTAATTTTATAAACGAATTTAACTATGTTGCCTAACCTAACTCAACCTAACCTAACCTTATCGTTAATGGTTCTTTGGGCTATCCGTGCTTTTTTCTGGTTTTATAAACGAATTTAACTATGTTGCCTAACCTAACTCAACCTAACCTAACCTTGCCGTGAATGGTTCGTTTGGCTATCCGTGCTTTTTTCTAATTTTATAAACGAATTTAACTATGTTGCCTAACCTAACTCAACCTAACCTAACCTTGTCGTGAATGGTTCGTGGGGCTCTACGTGCTTTTTTGTAATTTTATAAAACGAATTTAACTATGTTGCCTAACCTAACTCAACCTAACCTAACCTTGTCGTGAATGGTTCGTGGGGCTATCTGTGCTTTTTTCTAATTTTATAAACGAATTTAACTATGTTGCCTAACCTAACTCAACCTAACCTAACCTTGTCGTGAATGGTTCGTGGGGCTATACGTGCTTTTTACTAATTATATAAACGAATTTAATTATGTTGCCTCAACCTAACCTAACCTTGGTGTGAATGGTTCGTGGGGCTATACGTGCTTTTTTGTATTTTTTTTTAAACGAATTGAACTATGTTGCCTAACCTAACTCAACCTAACCTAACCTTGCCGTGAATGGTTCGTGGGGCTATCCGTGTTTTTTCTAATTTAAAAAGCGAATTTAACTTTGTTGCCTAACCTAACTCAACCTAACCTAACCTTGTCGTGAATGGTTCGTGGGGCTATACGTGCTTTTTACTAATTTTATAAACGAATTTAATTATGTTGCCTCAACCTAACCTAACCTTGTCGTGAATGGTTCGTGGGGCTATCCGTGCTTTTTTATATTTTATAAACGAATTTAACTATGTTGCCTAACCTAACTCAACCTAACCTAACCTTGCCGTGAATGGTTCGTGGGGTTATCCGTGCTTTTTTCTAATTTTATAAAACGAATTTAACTATGTTGCCTAACCTAACTCAACGTAACCTAACCTTGCCATGAATGATTCGTGGGGCTATCCGTGCTTTTTTCTAGTTTTATAAACGAATTTAACTATGTTGCCTAACCTAACTCAACCTAACCTAACCTTGCCGTGAATGGTTCGTGGGGCTATCCGTGCCTTTTTCTAATTTTATAAACGAATTTAACTATGTTGCCTAACCTAACTCAACCTAACCTAACCTTTTCGTGAATGGTTCGTGGGGCTATCCGTGCTCATTTCTAATTTCATAAACGAATTTAACTATGTTGCCTAACCTAACTCAACCTAACCTAACCTTGTCGTGAATGGTTCGTCGGGCTATCCGTGCTTTTTTCTAATTTTATAAACGAATTTAACTATGTTGCCTAACCTAACAACCTAACCTAACCTTGTCGTGAATGGTTCGTGGGGCTATCCGTGCTTTTTTCTAATTTTATAAACGAATTTAACTATGTTGCCTAACCTAACTCAACCTAACCTAACCTTATCGTTAATGGTTCTTTGGGCTATCCGTGCTTTTTTCTGGTTTTATAAACGAATTAAACTATGCTGCCTAACCTAACTCAACCTAACCTAACCTTGCCGTGAATGGTTCGTGGGGCTATCCGTGCATTTTACTAAGTTTTAAAAACGAATTTCACTATTTTGCCTAACCTAACTCAACATAATCTAACCTTTTCGGGAATGGTTCGTGGGGCTATCCGTGCATTTTACTAATTTTTATAAACGAATTTAACTATGTTGCCTAACATAACTCAACCTAACCTAACCTTTTCGTGAATGGTTCGTGGGGCTATCCGTGCTTTTTTCTAATTTTATAAAAGGATTTTAACTATGTTGCCTAACCTAACTCAACATAACCTAACCTTTTCGTGAATGGTTCGTGGGGCTATCCGTGCTTTTTTCTAATTTTATAAACGAATTTAACTATGTTGCCTAACCTAACTCAACCTAACCTAACCTTTTCGTGAATGATTCGTGGGGCTATCCGTGCTTTTTTCTAGTTTTATAAACGAATTTAACTATGTTGCCTAACCTAACTCAACCTAACCTAACCTTGCCGTGAATGGTTCGTGGGGCTATCCGTGCTTTTTTCTAATTTTATAAACGAATTTAACTATGTTGCCTAACCTAACTCAACCTAACCTAACCTTGTCGTGAATGGTTCGTGGGGCTCTACGTGCTTTTTTGTAATTTTATAAAACGAATTTAACTATGTTGCCTAACCTAACTCAACCTAACTTAACCTTGTCGTGAATGGTTCGTGGGGCTATCCGTGCTTTTTTGTAATTTTTTAAAACGAATTTAACTATGTTGCCTAACCTAACTCAACCTAACCTAACCTTGCCGTGAATGCTTCGTGGGGCTGTCCGTGATTTTTTCTCATTTCATAAACGAATTTAACTATGTTGCCTAACCTAACTCAACCTAACCTAACCTTGCCGTGAATAGTTCGTGGGGCTATCCCTGCATTTTTCTATTTTTTAAAACGATTTTAACTATGTTGCCCAACCAAACTCAACCTAACCTAACCTTACCGTGAATAGTTCGTGGGGCTATCCCTGCATTTTTCTAATTTTTTAAAACAAATTTAACTATGTTGCCTAAATTAACTCAACCTAACGTAACCTTGCCGTGAATGGTTCGTGGGGCTATCCGAGCATTTCTTCTAGTTTCAAAAACGAATTTAATTATTTTGCCTAACCTAACTCAACCTAACCTAACCTTGCCGTGAATGGTACGTTGTGCTATCCTTGTATTCCTTTCTAATTTTTAAAACGATTTTAACTATCTTGCCTAACCTAACTCAACCTAACCTAACCTTGCCGTGAATGGTTCGTGGGGCTATACTTTTTTCTAATTTTATAAACGAATTTTACTATGTAGCCTAACCTAACTCAACCTAACCTAACCTTGTCGTGAATGGTTCGTGGGGCTATCCGTGCTTTTTTCTAATTTTATAAACGAATTTAACTATGTAGCTTAACCTAACTCAACCTAACCTAACCTTGTCGTTAATGGTTCGTCGGGCTATCCGTGCATTTTTCTAATTTTATAAAACGAATTTAACTATGTTGCCTAACCTAACTCAACCTAACCTAACCTTGCCGTGAATGGTTCGTGGGGCTCTACGTGCTTTCTTCTAATTTTATAAACGAATTTAACTATGTTGCCTAACCTAACTCAACCTAACCTAAACTTTTGAATGGTTCGTGGGACTGTCCGGGCAATTTTCTAATTTTATATACGAATTTAACTGTGTTGCCTAACCTAACTCAACCTAACCTAACCTTGCCTTGAATGGTTTGTTGGGCTATCCGTGCTTTTTCTAATTTTATAAACGAATTTAACTATGTAGCCTAACCTAACTCAACCTAACCCAACATTGTCGTGAATGGTTCGTGGGGCTATCCGTGCTTTTTTCTAATTTTATAAACGAATTTAAATATGTTGCCTAACCTAACTCCACCTAACCTAACCTTGTCGTAAATGGTTCGTGGGGCTATCCGTTCACTTTTCTAATTCTTAAAAACGAATTTAATTGTGTTGCCTAACCTAACTCAACCTAACCTAACCTTGTCATGAATGGTTACTGGGGCTATCCGTGCTTTTTTCTAATTTTATAAACAAATTTAACTATGTAGCCAAACCTAACTCAACCCAACCTAACTTTGCCGTGAATGGTTCGTGGGGCTATCCGTGCATTTTTCTAATTTTATAAACGAATTTAACTATGTTGCCTAACCTAACTGAACCTAACCTAACCTTGCCGTGAATAATTCGTCGGGATATCCGTGCATTTTTCTAATTTAAAAAACGAATTTAACTATGTTGCCCAACCTAACTCAACCTAACCTAACCTTGCCGTGAATGGTTCGTGGGGCTATCCGTGCTTTTTTCTAATTTTATAAACGAATTTAACTATGTTGCCTAACCTAACTCAACCTAACCTAACCTTGTCGTGAATGGTTCGTGGGGCTATCCGGGCTTTTTTCTAGTTTTATAAACGAATTTAACTATGTTGCCTAACCTAACTCAACCTAACCTAACATTGCCGTGAATGGTTCGTGGGGTTATCCGTGCTTTTTTCTAATTTTATAAACGAATTTAACTATGTTGCCTAACCTAACTCAACCTAACCTAACCTTGCCGTGAATGGTTCGTGGGGCTATCCGTGCATTTTACTAATTTTAAAAAACGAATTTCACTATGTTGCCTAACCTAACTCAACATAATCTAACCTTTTCGTGAATGATTCGTGGGGCTATCCGTGCATTTTACTAATTTTTATAAACGAATTTAACTATGTTGCTTAACCTAACTCAACCTTACCTAACCTTTTCGTGAATGGTTCGTGGGGCTATCCGTGCTTTTTTCTAATTTTATAAACGAATTTAACTATGTTGCCTAACTTTACTCAACCTAACCTAACCTTGTCGTAAATGGTTCGTGGGGATATCCGTGCTTTTTTCTAATTTTATAAACGAATTTAACTATGTAGCCTAACCTAACTCAACCTAACTTAACCTTGCCGAGAATGGTTCGTCGGGCTATCCGTGCTTTTTTCTAGTTTTATAAACGAATTTAACTATGTTGCCTAACCTAACTCAACCTAACCTAACCTTGCCGTGAATGGTTCGTGGGGCTATCCGTGCTTTTTTCTAATTTTATAAACGAATTTAACTATGTTGCCTAACCTAACTCAACCTAACCTAACCTTGTCGTGAATGTTTCGTGGGGCTCTACGTGCTTTTTTGTAATTTTATAAGACGAATTTAACTATGTTGCCTAACCTAACTCAACCTAACTTAACCTTGCCGTGAATGGTTCGTGGGGCTATACGTGCTTTTTTGTAATTTTTTAAAACGAATTTAACTATGTTGCCTAACCTAACTCAACCTAACCTAACCTTGCCGTGAATGGTTCGTGGGGCTATCCGTGATTTTTTCTAATTTTTAAACGAATTTAACAATGTTGCCTAACCTAACTCAACCTAACCTAACCTTGTCGTGAATGGTTCGTGGGGCTATCCATGCATTTTTCTAATTTTTGAAACGAAATTAACTATGTTGCCTAACCTAACTCAACCTAACCTAACCTTCTCGTGAGTGGTTCGTGGGGCTATCCGTGCATTCCTTTCTAATTTTTAAAACGATTTTAACTATGTTGCCTAACCTAACTCAACCTAACCTAACCTTGCCGTGAATAGTTCGTGGGGCTATCCCTGTATTTTTCTAATTTTTAAAACGATTTTAACTATGTTGCCCAACCAAACTCAACCTAACCTAACCTTACCGTGAATAGTTCGATGGGCTATCCCTGCATTTTTCTAATTTTTAAAAACAAATTTAACTATGTTGCCTAAATTAACTCAACCTAACGTAACCTTGCCGTGAATGGTTCGTGGGGCTATCCGAGCATTTCTTCTAGTTTCAAAAACGAATTTAACTATGTTGCCTAACCTAACTCAACCTAACCTAACCTTGCCGTGAATGGTACGTGGGGCTATCCTTGTATCCCTTTCTAATTTTTAAAACGATTTTAACTATCTTGCCTAACCTAACTCAACCTAACATAACCTTGCCGTGAATGGTTCGTGGGGCTATACTCTTTTTTCTAATTTTATAAACGTATTTTACTATGTAGCCTAACCTAACTCAACCTAACCTAACCTTGTCGTGAATGGTTCGTGGGGCTATCCGTGCTTTTTTCTAATTTTATAAACGAATTTAACTATGTAGCTTAACCTAACTCAACCTAACCTAACCTTGCCGTGAATGGTTCGTCGGGCTATCCGTGCATTTTTCTAATTTTATAAAACGAATTTAACTATGTTGCCTAACCTAACTCAACCTAACATAACCTTGCCGTGAATGGTTCGTGGGGCTCTACGTGCTTTCTTCTAATTTTATAAACGAATTTAAATATGTTGCCTAACCTAACTCAACCTAACCTAACCTTGTGAATGGTTCGTGGGGCTGTCCGTGCTTTTTTCTAATTTTATATACGAATTTAACTGTGTTGCCTAACCTAACTCAACCTAACTTAACCTTGCCTTGAATGGTTCGTGGGGCTATCCGTGCTTTTTTCTAATTTTTTAAACGAATTTAACTATGTAGCCTAACCTAACCCAATCTAACCTAACCTTGTCGTGAATCGTTCGTGGGGCTATCCGTGCTTTTTTCTAATTTTATAAACGAATTAGATATGTTGCCTTACCTAACTCCACCTAACCTAACCTTGTCGTAAATCGTTCGTGGGGCTATCCGTGCACTTTTCTAATTTTTAAAAACGAATTTAATTGTGTTGTCTAACCTAACTCAACCTAACCTAACCTTGTCGTGAATGGTTCCTGGGGCTATCCGTGCTTTTTTCTAATTTTATAAACGAATTTAACTATGTAGCCTAACCTAACTCAACCCAACCTAACTTTGCCGTGAATGGTTCGTGGGGCTATCCGTGCATTTTTCTAATTTTATAAACGAATTTAACTATGTTGCCTAACCTAACTCAACCTAACCTAACCTTGCCGTGAATGGTTCGTCGGTATATCCGTGCATTTTTCTAATTTTAAAAAACGAATTTAACTATGTTGCCTAACCTTACTTAACCTAACCTAACCTTGTTGTGAATGGTTCGTGGGGCTATCCGTGAATTTTACTAATTTTTAAAAACGAATTTATCTATGTTGCCTAACCTAAATCAACCTAACCTATCCTTGTCGTGAATGGTTCGTGGGGCTATCCGTGCTTTTTTCTAATTTTATAAACGAATTTAACTATGTTGCCTAACCTAACTCTACCTAACCTAACCTTGTCGTGAATGGTTCGTGGGGCTATCCGTGCTTTTTTCTAATTTTATAAACGAATTTAACTATGTTGCCTAACCTAACTCAACCTAACCTAACCTTGTCGTGAATGGTTCGTGGGGCTATCCGTCCCTTTTTTCTAATTTTATAAACGAATTTAACTATGTTGCCTAACCTAACTCAACCTAACCTAACCTTGTCGTGAATGGTTCGTGGGGCTATCCGTGCTTTTTTCTAATTTTATAAACGAATTTAACTATGTTGCCTAACCTAACTCAACCTAACCTAACCTTGCCGTGAATGGTTCGTGGGGCTATCCGTGCTTTTTTCTAATTTTATAAACGAATTTAACTATGTAGCCTAACTTAACTCAACCTAACCTAACATTGTCGTGAATGGTTCGTGGGGCTATCCGTGCTTTTTTCTAATTTTATAAACGAATTTAACTATGTTGCCTAACCTAACTCAACCTAACCTAACCTTATCGTTAATGGTTCTTTGGGCTATCCGTGCTTTTTTCTGGTTTTATAAACGAATTTAACTATGTTGCCTAACCTAACTCAACCTAACCTAACCTTGCCGTGAATGGTTCGTTTGGCTATCCGTGCTTTTTTCTAATTTTATAAACGAATTTAACTATGTTGCCTAACCTAACTCAACCTAACCTAACCTTGTCGTGAATGGTTCGTGGGGCTCTACGTGCTTTTTTGTAATTTTATAAAACGAATTTAACTATGTTGCCTAACCTAACTCAACCTAACCTAACCTTGTCGTGAATGGTTCGTGGGGCTATCTGTGCTTTTTTCTAATTTTATAAACGAATTTAACTATGTTGCCTAACCTAACTCAACCTAACCTAACCTTGTCGTGAATGGTTCGTGGGGCTATACGTGCTTTTTACTAATTATATAAACGAATTTAATTATGTTGCCTCAACCTAACCTAACCTTGGTGTGAATGGTTCGTGGGGCTATACGTGCTTTTTTGTATTTTTTTTTAAACGAATTGAACTATGTTGCCTAACCTAACTCAACCTAACCTAACCTTGCCGTGAATGGTTCGTGGGGCTATCCGTGTTTTTTCTAATTTAAAAAGCGAATTTAACTTTGTTGCCTAACCTAACTCAACCTAACCTAACCTTGTCGTGAATGGTTCGTGGGGCTATACGTGCTTTTTACTAATTTTATAAACGAATTTAATTATGTTGCCTCAACCTAACCTAACCTTGTCGTGAATGGTTCGTGGGGCTATCCGTGCTTTTTTTATATTTTATAAACGAATTTAACTATGTTGCCTAACCTAACTCAACCTAACCTAACCTTGCCGTGAATGGTTCGTGGGGTTATCCGTGCTTTTTTCTAATTTTATAAAACGAATTTAACTATGTTGCCTAACCTAACTCAACGTAACCTAACCTTGCCATGAATGATTCGTGGGGCTATCCGTGCTTTTTTCTAGTTTTATAAACGAATTTAACTATGTTGCCTAACCTAACTCAACCTATCCTAACCTTGCCGTGAATGGTTCGTGGGGCTATCCGTGCCTTTTTCTAATTTTATAAACGAATTTAACTATGTTGCCTAACCTAACTCAACCTAACCTAACCTTTTCGTGAATGGTTCGTGGGGCTATCCGTGCTCATTTCTAATTTCATAAACGAATTTAACTATGTTGCCTAACCTAACTCAACCTAACCTAACCTTGTCGTGAATGGTTCGTCGGGCTATCCGTGCTTTTTTCTAATTTTATAAACGAATTTAACTATGTTGCCTAACCTAACAACCTAACCTAACCTTGTCGTGAATGGTTCGTGGGGCTATCCGTGCTTTTTTCTAATTTTATAAACGAATTTAACTATGTTGCCTAACCTAACTCAACCTAACCTAACCTTATCGTTAATGGTTCTTTGGGCTATCCGTGCTTTTTTCTGGTTTTATAAACGAATTAAACTATGCTGCCTAACCTAACTCAACCTAACCTAACCTTGCCGTGAATGGTTCGTGGGGCTATCCGTGCATTTTACTAAGTTTTAAAAACGAATTTCACTATTTTGCCTAACCTAACTCAACATAATCTAACCTTTTCGGGAATGGTTCGTGGGGCTATCCGTGCATTTTACTAATTTTTATAAACGAATTTAACTATGTTGCCTAACATAACTCAACCTAACCTAACCTTTTCGTGAATGGTTCGTGGGGCTATCCGTGCTTTTTTCTAATTTTATAAAAGGATTTTAACTATGTTGCCTAACCTAACTCAACATAACCTAACCTTTTCGTGAATGGTTCGTGGGGCTATCCGTGCTTTTTTCTAATTTTATAAACGAATTTAACTATGTTGCCTAACCTAACTCAACCTAACCTAACCTTTTCGTGAATGATTCGTGGGCTATCCGTGCTTTTTTCTAGTTTTATAAACGAATTTAACTATGTTGCCTAACCTAACTCAACCTAACCTAACCTTGCCGTGAATGGTTCGTGGGGCTATCCGTGCTTTTTTCTAATTTTATAAACGAATTTAACTATGTTGCCTAACCTAACTCAACCTAACCTAACCTTGTCGTGAATGGTTCGTGGGGCTCTACGTGCTTTTTTGTAATTTTATAAAACGAATTTAACTATGTTGCCTAACCTAACTCAACCTAACTTAACCTTGTCGTGAATGGTTCGTGGGGCTATCCGTGCTTTTTTGTAATTTTTTAAAACGAATTTAACTATGTTGCCTAACCTAACTCAACCTAACCTAACCTTGCCGTGAATGCTTCGTGGGGCTGTCCGTGATTTTTTCTCATTTCATAAACGAATTTAACTATGTTGCCTAACCTAACTCAACCTAACCTAACCTTGCCGTGAATAGTTCGTGGGGCTATCCCTGCATTTTTCTATTTTTTAAAACGATTTTAACTATGTTGCCCAACCAAACTCAACCTAACCTAACCTTACCGTGAATAGTTCGTGGGGCTATCCCTGCATTTTTCTAATTTTTTAAAACAAATTTAACTATGTTGCCTAAATTAACTCAACCTAACGTAACCTTGCCGTGAATGGTTCGTGGGGCTATCCGAGCATTTCTTCTAGTTTCAAAAACGAATTTAATTATTTTGCCTAACCTAACTCAACCTAACCTAACCTTGCCGTGAATGGTACGTTGTGCTATCCTTGTATTCCTTTCTAATTTTTAAAACGATTTTAACTATCTTGCCTAACCTAACTCAACCTAACCTAACCTTGCCGTGAATGGTTCGTGGGGCTATACTTTTTTCTAATTTTATAAACGAATTTTACTATGTAGCCTAACCTAACTCAACCTAACCTAACCTTGTCGTGAATGGTTCGTGGGGCTATCCGTGCTTTTTTCTAATTTTATAAACGAATTTAACTATGTAGCTTAACCTAACTCAACCTAACCTAACCTTGTCGTTAATGGTTCGTCGGGCTATCCGTGCATTTTTCTAATTTTATAAAACGAATTTAACTATGTTGCCTAACCTAACTCAACCTAACCTAACCTTGCCGTGAATGGTTCGTGGGGCTCTACGTGCTTTCTTCTAATTTTATAAACGAATTTAACTATGTTGCCTAACCTAACTCAACCTAACCTAACCTTTTGAATGGTTCGTGGGACTGTCCGGGCAATTTTCTAATTTTATATACGAATTTAACTGTGTTGCCTAACCTAACTCAACCTAACCTAACCTTGCCTTGAATGGTTTGTTGGGCTATCCGTGCTTTTTCTAATTTTATAAACGAATTTAACTATGTAGCCTAACCTAACTCAACCTAACCCAACATTGTCGTGAATGGTTCGTGGGGCTATCCGTGCTTTTTTCAAATTTTATAAACGAATTTAAATATGTTGCCTAACCTAACTCCACCTAACCTAACCTTGTCGTAAATGGTTCGTGGGGCTATCCGTTCACTTTTCTAATTCTTAAAAACGAATTTAATTGTGTTGCCTAACCTAACTCAACCTAACCTAACCTTGTCATGAATGGTTACTGGGGCTATCCGTGCTTTTTTCTAATATTATAAACAAATTTAACTATGTAGCCAAACCTAACTCAACCCAACCTAACTTTGCCGTGAATGGTTCGTGGGGCTATCCGTGCATTTTTCTAATTTTATAAACGAATTTAACTATGTTGCCTAACCTAACTGAACCTAACCTAACCTTGCCGTTAATAATTCGTCGGGATATCCGTGCATTTTTCTAATTTAAAAAACGAATTTAACTATGTTGCCCAACCTAACTCAACCTAACCTAACCTTGCCGTGAATGGTTCGTGGGGCTATCCGTGCTTTTTTCTAATTTTATAAACGAATTTAACTATGTTGCCTAACCTAACTCAACCTAACCTAACCTTGTCGTGAATGGTTCGTGGGGCTATCCGGGCTTTTTTCTAGTTTTATAAACGAATTTAACTATGTTGCCTAACCTAACTCAACCTAACCTAACATTGCCGTGAATGGTTCGTGGGGTTATCCGTGCTTTTTTCTAATTTTATAAACGAATTTAACTATGTTGCCTAACCTAACTCAACCTAACCTAACCTTGCCGTGAATGGTTCGTGGGGCTATCCGTGCATTTTACTAATTTTAAAAAACGAATTTCACTATGTTGCCTAACCTAACTCAACATAATCTAACCTTTTCGTGAATGATTCGTGGGGCTATCCGTGCATTTTACTAATTTTTATAAACGAATTTAACTATGTTGCTTAACCTAACTCAACCTTACCTAACCTTTTCGTGAATGGTTCGTGGGGCTATCCGTGCTTTTTTCTAATTTTATAAACGAATTTAACTATGTTGCCTAACTTTACTCAACCTAACCTAACCTTGTCGTAAATGGTTCGTGGGGATATCCGTGCTTTTTTCTAATTTTATAAACGAATTTAACTATGTAGCCTAACCTAACTCAACCTAACTTAACCTTGCCGAGAATGGTTCGTCGGGCTATCCGTGCTTTTTTCTAGTTTTATAAACGAATTTAACTATGTTGCCTAACCTAACTCAACCTAACCTAACCTTGCCGTGAATGGTTCGTGGGGCTATCCGTGCTTTTTTCTAATTTTATAAACGAATTTAACTATGTTGCCTAACCTAACTCAACCTAACCTAACCTTGTCGTGAATGTTTCGTGGGGCTCTACGTGCTTTTTTGTAATTTTATAAGACGAATTTAACTATGTTGCCTAACCTAACTCAACCTAACTTAACCTTGCCGTGAATGGTTCGTGGGGCTATACGTGCTTTTTTGTAATTTTTTAAAACGAATTTAACTATGTTGCCTAACCTAACTCAACCTAACCTAACCTTGCCGTGAATGGTTCGTGGGGCTATCCGTGATTTTTTCTAATTTTTAAACGAATTTAACAATGTTGCCTAACCTAACTCAACCTAACCTAACCTTGTCGTGAATGGTTCGTGGGGCTATCCATGCATTTTTCTAATTTTTGAAACGAAATTAACTATGTTGCCTAACCTAACTCAACCTAACCTAACCTTCTCGTGAGTGGTTCGTGGGGCTATCCGTGCATTCCTTTCTAATTTTTAAAACGATTTTAACTATGTTGCCTAACCTAACTCAACCTAACCTAACCTTGCCGTGAATAGTTCGTGGGGCTATCCCTGTATTTTTCTAATTTTTAAAACGATTTTAACTATGTTGCCCAACCAAACTCAACCTAACCTAACCTTACCGTGAATAGTTCGATGGGCTATCCCTGCATTTTTCTAATTTTTAAAAACAAATTTAACTATGTTGCCTAAATTAACTCAACCTAACGTAACCTTGCCGTGAATGGTTCGTGGGGCTATCCGAGCATTTCTTCTAGTTTCAAAAACGAATTTAACTATGTTGCCTAACCTAACTCAACCTAACCTAACCTTGCCGTGAATGGTACGTGGGGCTATCCTTGTATCCCTTTCTAATTTTTAAAACGATTTTAACTATCTTGCCTAACCTAACTCAACCTAACATAACCTTGCCGTGAATGGTTCGTGGGGCTATACTCTTTTTTCTAATTTTATAAACGTATTTTACTATGTAGCCTAACCTAACTCAACCTAACCTAACCTTGTCGTGAATGGTTCGTGGGGCTATCCGTGCTTTTTTCTAATTTTATAAACGAATTTAACTATGTAGCTTAACCTAACTCAACCTAACCTAACCTTGCCGTGAATGGTTCGTCGGGCTATCCGTGCATTTTTCTAATTTTATAAAACGAATTTAACTATGTTGCCTAACCTAACTCAACCTAACATAACCTTGCCGTGAATGGTTCGTGGGGCTCTACGTGCTTTCTTCTAATTTTATAAACGAATTTAAATATGTTGCCTAACCTAACTCAACCTAACCTAACCTTGTGAATGGTTCGTGGGGCTGTCCGTGCTTTTTTCTAATTTTATATACGAATTTAACTGTGTTGCCTAACCTAACTCAACCTAACTTAACCTTGCCTTGAATGGTTCGTGGGGCTATCCGTGCTTTTTTCTAATTTTTTAAACGAATTTAACTATGTAGCCTAACCTAACCCAATCTAACCTAACCTTGTCGTGAATCGTTCGTGGGGCTATCCGTGCTTTTTTCTAATTTTATAAACGAATTAGATATGTTGCCTTACCTAACTCCACCTAACCTAACCTTGTCGTAAATCGTTCGTGGGGCTATCCGTGCACTTTTCTAATTTTTAAAAACGAATTTAATTGTGTTGTCTAACCTAACTCAACCTAACCTAACCTTGTCGTGAATGGTTCCTGGGGCTATCCGTGCTTTTTTCTAATTTTATAAACGAATTTAACTATGTAGCCTAACCTAACTCAACCCAACCTAACTTTGCCGTGAATGGTTCGTGGGGCTATCCGTGCATTTTTCTAATTTTATAAACGAATTTAACTATGTTGCCTAACCTAACTCAACCTAACCTAACCTTGCCGTGAATGGTTCGTCGGTATATCCGTGCATTTTTCTAATTTTAAAAAACGAATTTAACTATGTTGCCTAACCTTACTTAACCTAACCTAACCTTGTTGTGAATGGTTCGTGGGGCTATCCGTGAATTTTACTAATTTTTAAAAACGAATTTATCTATGTTGCCTAACCTAAATCAACCTAACCTATCCTTGTCGTGAATGGTTCGTGGGGCTATCCGTGCTTTTTTCTAATTTTATAAACGAATTTAACTATGTTGCCTAACCTAACTCTACCTAACCTAACCTTGTCGTGAATGGTTCGTGGGGCTATCCGTGCTTTTTTCTAATTTTATAAACGAATTTAACTATGTTGCCTAACCTAACTCAACCTAACCTAACCTTGTCGTGAATGGTTCGTGGGGCTATCCGTCCCTTTTTTCTAATTTTATAAACGAATTTAACTATGTTGCCTAACCTAACTCAACCTAACCTAACCTTGTCGTGAATGGTTCGTGGGGCTATCCGTGCTTTTTTCTAATTTTATAAACGAATTTAACTATGTTGCCTAACCTAACTCAACCTAACCTAACCTTGCCGTGAATGGTTCGTGGGGCTATCCGTGCTTTTTTCTAATTTTATAAACGAATTTAACTATGTAGCCTAACTTAACTCAACCTAACCTAACATTGTCGTGAATGGTTCGTGGGGCTATCCGTGCTTTTTTCTAATTTTATAAACGAATTTAACTATGTAGCCTAACCTAACTCAACCTAACCTAATCTTGCTGTGACAGGTTCGTCGGGCTATCCGTGCATTTTTCTAATTTTAAAAAACGAATTTAACTATGTTGCCTAACCTAACTGAACCTAACCTAACCTTGTTGTGAATGGTTCGTGGGGCTATACGTGAATTTTACTAATTTTTAAAAACGAATTTATCTATGTTGCCTAACCTAAATCAACGTAACCTAACCTTGTCGTGAATGGTTCGTAGGGCTATCCGTGCTTTTTTCTAATTTTATAAACGAATTTAACTATGTTGCCTAACCTAACTCAACCTAACCTAACCTTGTCGTGAATGGTTCGTGGGGCTATCCGTGCTTTTTTCTAATTTTATAAATGAATTTACTATGTTGCCTAACCTAACTCAACCTAACCTAACCTTGTCGTGAATGGTTCGTGGGCCTATCCGTCCATTTTACTAATTTGGAAAACGAATTTCACTATGTTGCCTAACCTAACTCAACCTAACCTAACCTTGTCGTGAATGGTTCGTGGTTCTTTCCGTGCTTTTTTTCTATTTTTATAAATGAATTTAACTATGTTGCCTAACCTAACTCAACCTAACCTAACCTTGTCGTGAATGGTTCGTGGGGCTATCCGTGCATTCCTTTCTAATTTTATAAAGGAATTTAACTATGTTGCCTAACCAAACTCAACCTAACCTAACCTTCTCATGAATGGTTCTTGGGGCTTTCCGTGCTTTTTTCTAATTTTATAAATGAATTTAACTATGTTGCCTAACGTAACTCAACCTAACCTAACCTTGTCGTGAATGATTCGTGGGGCTATCCGTGCATTCCTTTCTAATTTTATAAAGGAATTTAACTATGTTGCCTAACCTAACTCAACGTAACCTAACCTTCCCGTGAATGGTTCGTGGGGCTATCCGTGCATTTTTCTAATTTTAAAGAACGAATTTAAGTGTTGCCTAACCTAACTCAACCTAACCTAACCTTGCCGTGAATGATTCGTGGGGCTATCAGTGCAGTTTTCTAATTTTATAAACGAATTTAACTATGTAGCCCAACCTAATTCAATCTAACCTAACCTTGCCTTGAATGGTTCGTGGGGCTATCCGTGCTTTTTTCAAAGTTTTTAAACGAATTTAACTATGTAGCCTAACCTAACCCAATCTAACCTAACATTGCCGTGAATGGTTCGTGGGGTTATCCGTGCTTTTTTCTAATTTTATAAACGAATTTAACTATGTTGCCTAACCTAACTCAACCTAACCTAACCTTGCCGTGAATGGTTCGTGGGGCTATCCGTGCATTTTACTAATTTTAAAAAACGAATTTCACTATGTTGCCTAACCTAACTCAACATAATCTAACCTTTTCGTGAATGATTCGTGGGGCTATCCGTGCATTTTACTAATTTTTATAAACGAATTTAACTATGTTGCTTAACCTAACTCAACCTTACCTAACCTTTTCGTGAATGGTTCGTGGGGCTATCCGTGCTTTTTTCTAATTTTATAAACGAATTTAACTATGTTGCCTAACTTTACTCAACCTAACCTAACCTTGTCGTAAATGGTTCGTGGGGCTATCCGTGCTTTTTTCTAATTTTATAAACGAATTTAACTATGTAGCCTAACCTAACTCAACCTAACTTAACCTTGCCGAGAATGGTTCGTCGGGCTATCCGTGCTTTTTTCTAGTTTTATAAACGAATTTAACTATGTTGCCTAACCTAACTCAACCTAACCTAACCTTGTCGTGAATGGTTCCTGGGGCTATCCGTGCTTTTTTCTAATTTTATAAACGAATTTAACTATGTAGCCTAACCTAACTCAACCCAACCTAACTTTGCCGTGAATGGTTCGTGGGGCTATCCGTGCATTTTTCTAATTTTATAAACGAATTTAACTATGTTGCCTAACCTAACTCAACCTAACCTAACCTTGCCGTGAATGGTTCGTCGGTATATCCGTGCATTTTTCTAATTTTAAAAAACGAATTTAACTATGTTGCCTAACCTTACTTAACCTAACCTAACCTTGTTGTGAATGGTTCGTGGGGCTATCCGTGAATTTTACTAATTTTTAAAAACGAATTTATCTATGTTGCCTAACCTAAATCAACCTAACCTATCCTTGTCGTGAATGGTTCGTGGGGCTATCCGTGCTTTTTTCTAATTTTATAAACGAATTTAACTATGTTGCCTAACCTAACTCTACCTAACCTAACCTTGTCGTGAATGGTTCGTGGGGCTATCCGTGCTTTTTTCTAATTTTATAAACGAATTTAACTATGTTGCCTAACCTAACTCAACCTAACCTAACCTTGTCGTGAATGGTTCGTGGGGCTATCCGTCCCTTTTTTCTAATTTTATAAACGAATTTAACTATGTTGCCTAACCTAACTCAACCTAACCTAACCTTGTCGTGAATGGTTCGTGGGGCTATCCGTGCTTTTTTCTAATTTTATAAACGAATTTAACTATGTTGCCTAACCTAACTCAACCTAACCTAACCTTGCCGTGAATGGTTCGTGGGGCTATCCGTGCTTTTTTCTAATTTTATAAACGAATTTAACTATGTAGCCTAACTTAACTCAACCTAACCTAACATTGTCGTGAATGGTTCGTGGGGCTATCCGTGCTTTTTTCTAATTTTATAAACGAATTTAACTATGTAGCCTAACCTAACTCAACCTAACCTAATCTTGCTGTGACAGGTTCGTCGGGCTATCCGTGCATTTTTCTAATTTTAAAAAACGAATTTAACTATGTTGCCTAACCTAACTGAACCTAACCTAACCTTGTTGTGAATGGTTCGTGGGGCTATACGTGAATTTTACTAATTTTTAAAAACGAATTTATCTATGTTGCCTAACCTAAATCAACGTAACCTAACCTTGTCGTGAATGGTTCGTAGGGCTATCCGTGCTTTTTTCTAATTTTATAAACGAATTTAACTATGTTGCCTAACCTAACTCAACCTAACCTAACCTTGTCGTGAATGGTTCGTGGGGCTATCCGTGCTTTTTTCTAATTTTATAAATGAATTTACTATGTTGCCTAACCTAACTCAACCTAACCTAACCTTGTCGTGAATGGTTCGTGGGCCTATCCGTCCATTTTACTAATTTGGAAAACGAATTTCACTATGTTGCCTAACCTAACTCAACCTAACCTAACCTTGTCGTGAATGGTTCGTGGTTCTTTCCGTGCTTTTTTTCTATTTTTATAAATGAATTTAACTATGTTGCCTAACCTAACTCAACCTAACCTAACCTTGTCGTGAATGGTTCGTGGGGCTATCCGTGCATTCCTTTCTAATTTTATAAAGGAATTTAACTATGTTGCCTAACCAAACTCAACCTAACCTAACCTTCTCATGAATGGTTCTTGGGGCTTTCCGTGCTTTTTTCTAATTTTATAAATGAATTTAACTATGTTGCCTAACGTAACTCAACCTAACCTAACCTTGTCGTGAATGATTCGTGGGGCTATCCGTGCATTCCTTTCTAATTTTATAAAGGAATTTAACTATGTTGCCTAACCTAACTCAACGTAACCTAACCTTCCCGTGAATGGTTCGTGGGGCTATCCGTGCATTTTTCTAATTTTAAAGAACGAATTTAAGTGTTGCCTAACCTAACTCAACCTAACCTAACCTTGCCGTGAATGATTCGTGGGGCTATCAGTGCAGTTTTCTAATTTTATAAACGAATTTAACTATGTAGCCCAACCTAATTCAATCTAACCTAACCTTGCCTTGAATGGTTCGTGGGGCTATCCGTGCTTTTTTCAAAGTTTTTAAACGAATTTAACTATGTAGCCTAACCTAACCCAATCTAACCTAACATTGCCGTGAATGGTTCGTGGGGTTATCCGTGCTTTTTTCTAATTTTATAAACGAATTTAACTATGTTGCCTAACCTAACTCAACCTAACCTAACCTTGCCGTGAATGGTTCGTGGGGCTATCCGTGCATTTTACTAATTTTAAAAAACGAATTTCACTATGTTGCCTAACCTAACTCAACATAATCTAACCTTTTCGTGAATGATTCGTGGGGCTATCCGTGCATTTTACTAATTTTTATAAACGAATTTAACTATGTTGCTTAACCTAACTCAACCTTACCTAACCTTTTCGTGAATGGTTCGTGGGGCTATCCGTGCTTTTTTCTAATTTTATAAACGAATTTAACTATGTTGCCTAACTTTACTCAACCTAACCTAACCTTGTCGTAAATGGTTCGTGGGGCTATCCGTGCTTTTTTCTAATTTTATAAACGAATTTAACTATGTAGCCTAACCTAACTCAACCTAACTTAACCTTGCCGAGAATGGTTCGTCGGGCTATCCGTGCTTTTTTCTAGTTTTATAAACGAATTTAACTATGTTGCCTAACCTAACTCAACCTAACCTAACCTTGCCGTGAATGGTTCGTGGGGCTATCCGTGCTTTTTTCTAATTTTATAAACGAATTTAACTATGTTGCCTAACCTAACTCAACCTAACCTAACCTTGTCGTGAATGTTTCGTGGGGCTCTACGTGCTTTTTTGTAATTTTATAAAACGAATTTAACTATGTTGCCTAACCTAACTCAACCTAACTTAACCTTGCCGTGAATGGTTCGTGGGGCTATCCGTGCTTTTTTGTAATTTTTTAAAACGAATTTAACTATGTTGCCTAACCTAACTCAACCTAACCTAACCTTGCCGTGAATGGTTCGTGGGGCTATCCGTGATTTTTTCTAATTTTATAAACGAATTTAACAATGTTGCCTAACCTAACTCAACCTAACCTAACCTTGTCGTGAATGGTTCGTGGGGCTATCCATGCATTTTTCTAATTTTTGAAACGAAATTAACTATGTTGCCTAACCTAACTCAACCTAACCTAACCTTCTCGTGAGTGGTTCGTGGGGCTATCCGTGCATTCCTTTCTAATTTTTAAAACCATTTTAACTATGTTGCCTAACCTAACTCAACCTAACCTAACCTTGCCGTGAATAGTTCGTGGGGCTATCCCTGTATTTTTCTAATTTTTAAAACGATTTTAACTATGTTGCCCAACCAAACTCAACCTAACCTAACCTTACAGTGAATAGTTCGATGGGCTATCCCTGCATTTTTCTAATTTTTAAAAACAAATTTAACTATGTTGCCTAAATTAACTCAACCTAACGTAACCTTGCCGTGAATGGTTCGTGGGGCTATCCGAGCATTTCCTCTAGTTTCAAAAACGAATTTAACTATGTTGCCTAACCTAACTCAACCTAACCTAACCTTGCCGTGAATGGTACGTGGGGCTATCCTTGTATCCCTTTCTAATTTTTAAAACGATTTTAACTATCTTGCCTAACCTAACTCAACCTAACCTAACCTTGCCGTGAATGGTTCGTGGGGCTATACTCTTTTTTCTAATTTTATAAACGTATTTTACTATGTAGCCTAACCTAACTCAACCTAACCTAACCTTGTCGTGAATGGTTCGTGGGGCTATCCGTGCTTTTTTCTAATTTTATAAATGAATTTACTATGTTGCCTAACCTAACTCAACCTAACCTAACCTTGTCGTGAATGGTTCGTGGGCCTATCCGTCCATTTTACTAATTTGGAAAACGAATTTCACTATGTTGCCTAACCTAACTCAACCTAACCTAACCTTGTCGTGAATGGTTCGTGGTTCTTTCCGTGCTTTTTTTCTATTTTTATAAATGAATTTAACTATGTTGCCTAACCTAACTCAACCTAACCTAACCTTGTCGTGAATGGTTCGTGGGGCTATCCGTGCATTCCTTTCTAATTTTATAAAGGAATTTAACTATGTTGCCTAACCAAACTCAACCTAACCTAACCTTCTCATGAATGGTTCTTGGGGCTTTCCGTGCTTTTTTCTAATTTTATAAATGAATTTAACTATGTTGCCTAACGTAACTCAACCTAACCTAACCTTGTCGTGAATGATTCGTGGGGCTATCCGTGCATTCCTTTCTAATTTTATAAAGGAATTTAACTATGTTGCCTAACCTAACTCAACGTAACCTAACCTTCCCGTGAATGGTTCGTGGGGCTATCCGTGCATTTTTCTAATTTTAAAGAACGAATTTAAGTGTTGCCTAACCTAACTCAACCTAACCTAACCTTGCCGTGAATGATTCGTGGGGCTATCAGTGCAGTTTTCTAATTTTATAAACGAATTTAACTATGTAGCCCAACCTAATTCAATCTAACCTAACCTTGCCTTGAATGGTTCGTGGGGCTATCCGTGCTTTTTTCAAAGTTTTTAAACGAATTTAACTATGTAGCCTAACCTAACCCAATCTAACCTAACATTGCCGTGAATGGTTCGTGGGGCTATCCGTGCATTTTACTAATTTTAAAAAACGAATTTCACTATGTTGCCTAACCTAACTCAACATAATCTAACCTTTTCGTGAATGATTCGTGGGGCTATCCGTGCATTTTACTAATTTTTATAAACGAATTTAACTATGTTGCTTAACCTAACTCAACCTTACCTAACCTTTTCGTGAATGGTTCGTGGGGCTATCCGTGCTTTTTTCTAATTTTATAAACGAATTTAACTATGTTGCCTAACTTTACTCAACCTAACCTAACCTTGTCGTAAATGGTTCGTGGGGCTATCCGTGCTTTTTTCTAATTTTATAAACGAATTTAACTATGTAGCCTAACCTAACTCAACCTAACTTAACCTTGCCGAGAATGGTTCGTCGGGCTATCCGTGCTTTTTTCTAGTTTTATAAACGAATTTAACTATGTTGCCTAACCTAACTCAACCTAACCTAACCTTGCCGTGAATGGTTCGTGGGGCTATCCGTGCTTTTTTCTAATTTTATAAACGAATTTAACTATGTTGCCTAACCTAACTCAACCTAACCTAACCTTGTCGTGAATGTTTCGTGGGGCTCTACGTGCTTTTTTGTAATTTTATAAAACGAATTTAACTATGTTGCCTAACCTAACTCAACCTAACTTAACCTTGCCGTGAATGGTTCGTGGGGCTATCCGTGCTTTTTTGTAATTTTTTAAAACGAATTTAACTATGTTGCCTAACCTAACTCAACCTAACCTAACCTTGCCGTGAATGGTTCGTGGGGCTATCCGTGATTTTTTCTAATTTTATAAACGAATTTAACAATGTTGCCTAACCTAACTCAACCTAACCTAACCTTGTCGTGAATGGTTCGTGGGGCTATCCATGCATTTTTCTAATTTTTGAAACGAAATTAACTATGTTGCCTAACCTAACTCAACCTAACCTAACCTTCTCGTGAGTGGTTCGTGGGGCTATCCGTGCATTCCTTTCTAATTTTTAAAACCATTTTAACTAAGTTGCCTAACCTAACTCAACCTAACCTAACCTTGCCGTGAATAGTTCGTGGGGCTATCCCTGTATTTTTCTAATTTTTAAAACGATTTTAACTATGTTGCCCAACCAAACTCAACCTAACCTAACCTTACAGTGAATAGTTCGATGGGCTATCCCTGCATTTTTCTAATTTTTAAAAACAAATTTAACTATGTTGCCTAAATTAACTCAACCTAACGTAACCTTGCCGTGAATGGTTCGTGGGGCTATCCGAGCATTTCCTCTAGTTTCAAAAACGAATTTAACTATGTTGCCTAACCTAACTCAACCTAACCTAACCTTGCCGTGAATGGTACGTGGGGCTATCCTTGTATCCCTTTCTAATTTTTAAAACGATTTTAACTATCTTGCCTAACCTAACTCAACCTAACCTAACCTTGCCGTGAATGGTTCGTGGGGCTATACTCTTTTTTCTAATTTTATAAACGTATTTTACTATGTAGCCTAACCTAACTCAACCTAACCTAACCTTGTCGTGAATGGTTCGTGGGGCTATCCGTGCTTTTTCTAATTTTATAAACGAATTTAACTATGTAGCTTAACCTAACTCAACCTAACCTAACCTTGCCGTGAATGGTTCGTCGGGCTATCCGTGCATTTTTCTAATTTTATAAAACGAATTTAACTATGTTGCCTAACCTAACTCAACCTAACATAACCTTGCCGTGAATGGTTCGTGGGGCTCTACGTGCTTTCTTCTAATTTTATAAACGAATTTAAATATGTTGCCTAACCTAACTCAACCTAACCTAACCTTGTGAATGGTTCGTGGGGCTGTCCGTGCTTTTTTCTAATTTTATATACGAATTTAACTGTGTTGCCTAACCTAACTCAACCTAACTTAACCTTGCCTTGAATGGTTCGTGGGGCTATCCGTGCTTTTTTCTAATTTTTTAAACGAATTTAACTATGTAGCCTAACCTAACCCAATCTAACCTAACCTTGTCGTGAATCGTTCGTGGGGCTATCCGTGCTTTTTTCTAATTTTATAAACGAATTTAAATATGTTGCCTTACCTAACTCCACCTAACCTAACCTTGTCGTAAATCGTTCGTGGGGCTATCCGTGCACTTTTCTAATTTTTAAAAACGAATTTAATTGTGTTGTCTAACCTAACTCAACCTAACCTAACCTTGTCGTGAATGGTTCCTGGGGCTATCCGTGCTTTTTTCTAATTTTATAAACGAATTTAACTATGTAGCCTAACCTAACTCAACCCAACCTAACTTTGCCGTGAATGGTTCGTGGGGCTATCCGTGCATTTTTCTAATTTTATATACGAATTTAACTGTGTTGCCTAACCTAACTCAACCTAACTTAACCTTGCCTTGAATGGTTCGTGGGGCTATCCGTGCTTTTTTCTAATTTTTTAAACGAATTTAACTATGTAGCCTAACCTAACCCAATCTAACCTAACCTTGTCGTGAATCGTTCGTGGGGCTATCCGTGCTTTTTTCTAATTTTATAAACGAATTTAACTATGTAGCCTAACCTAACTCAACCCAACCTAACTTTGCCGTGAATGGTTCGTGGGGCTATCCGTGCATTTTTCTAATTTTATAAACGAATTTAACTATGTTGCCTAACCTAACTCAACCTAACCTAACCTTGCCGTGAATGGTTCGTCGGTATATCCGTGCATTTTTCTAATTTTAAAAAACGAATTTAACTATGTTGCCTAACCTTACTTAACCTAACCTAACCTTGTTGTGAATGGTTCGTGGGGCTATCCGTGAATTTTACTAATTTTTAAAAACGAATTTATCTATGTTGCCTAACCTAAATCAACCTAACCTATCCTTGTCGTGAATGGTTCGTGGGGCTATCCGTGCTTTTTTCTAATTTTATAAACGAATTTAACTATGTTGCCTAACCTAACTCTACCTAACCTAACCTTGTCGTGAATGGTTCGTGGGGCTATCCGTGCTTTTTTCCAATTTTATAAACGAATTTAACTATGTTGCCTAACCTAACTCAACCTAACCTAACCTTGTCGTGAATGGTTCGTGGGGCTATCCGTCCCTTTTTTCTAATTTTATAAACGAATTTAACTATGTTGCCTAACCTAACTCAACCTAACCTAACCTTGTCGTGAATGGTTCGTGGGGCTATCCGTGCTTTTTTCTAATTTTATAAACGAATTTAACTATGTTGCCTAACCTAACTCAACCTAACCTAACCTTGCCGTGAATGGTTCGTGGGGCTATCCGTGCTTTTTTCTAATTTTATAAACGAATTTAACTATGTAGCCTAACTTAACTCAACCTAACCTAACATTGTCGTGAATGGTTCGTGGGGCTATCCGTGCTTTTTTCTAATTTTATAAACGAATTTAACTATGTAGCCTAACCTAACTCAACCTAACCTAATCTTGCTGTGACAGGTTCGTCGGGCTATCCGTGCATTTTTCTAATTTTAAAAAACGAATTTAACTATGTTGCCTAACCTAACTGAACCTAACCTAACCTTGTTGTGAATGGTTCGTGGGGCTATACGTGAATTTTACTAATTTTTAAAAACGAATTTATCTATGTTGCCTAACCTAAATCAACCTAACCTAACCTTGTCGTGAATGGTTCGTAGGGCTATCCGTGCTTTTTTCTAATTTTATAAACGAATTTAACTATGTTGCCTAACCTAACTCAACCTAACCTAACCTTGTCGTGAATGGTTCGTGGGGCTATCCGTGCTTTTTTCTAATTTTATAAATGAATTTACTATGTTGCCTAACCTAACTCAACCTAACCTAACCTTGTCGTGAATGGTTCGTGGGCCTATCCGTCCATTTTACTAATTTGGAAAACGAATTTCACTATGTTGCCTAACCTAACTCAACCTAACCTAACCTTGTCGTGAATGGTTCGTGGGGCTATCCGTGCATTCCTTTCTAATTTTATAAAGGAATTTAACTATGTTGCCTAACCAAACTCAACCTAACCTAACCTTCTCATGAATGGTTCTTGGGGCTTTCCGTGCTTTTTTCTAATTTTATAAATGAATTTAACTATGTTGCCTAACGTAACTCAACCTAACCTAACCTTGTCGTGAATGGTTCGTGGGGCTATCCGTGCATTCCTTTCTAATTTTATAAAGGAATTTAACTATGTTGCCTAACCTAACTCAACGTAACCTAACCTTCCCGTGAATGGTTCGTGGGGCTATCCGTGCATTTTTCTAATTTTAAAGAACGAATTTAAGTGTTGCCTAACCTAACTCAACCTAACCTAACCTTGCCGTGAATGATTCGTGGGGCTATCAGTGCAGTTTTCTAATTTTATAAACGAATTTAACTATGTAGCCCAACCTAATTCAATCTAACCTAACCTTGCCGTGAATGGTACGTGGGCCTATCCGAGCATTCGTTTCTAATTTTATAAACTAATTTAACTATGTAGCCTAACCTAACTCAACCTTACCTAACCTTGTCGTGAATGGTTCGTGGGGCTATCCGTGCTTTTTCTAATTTTATAAACGAATTTTACTATTTAGCCTAACCTAACTCAACCTAACCTAACCTTGTCGTGAATGGTTCGTGGGTCTATCCGAGCATTTCTTCTAGTTTTAAAAACGAATTTAACTATGTTGCCTAACCTAACTCAACCTAACCTAACCTTGGCGTGAATGGTTCGTGGGGCAATCCGTGCTTTCTTCTAATTTTATAAACGAATTTAACTATGTAGCCTAACCTAACTCAACCTAACCTAACCTTGTCGTGAATGGTTCGTAAGGCTATCCGTGCTTTTTCTAATTTTATAAACGAATTTAACTATATAGCCTAACCTAACTCAACCTAACCTAACCTTGTCGTGAATGGTTCGTGGGGTAATCCGTGCTTTCTTCTAATTTTATAAACGAATTTAACTATGTTGCCTAACCTAACTCAACCTAACCTAACCTCGTCGTCAATGGTTCGTGGGCCTATCCGTGCATTTTTCTAATTTTTATAAACGAATTTAACTATGTTGGCCTACCTAACTCAACCTAACCTAACCTTGCCGTGAATGGTTCGTGGGGCTATCCGTGCATTTTTCTAATTTTTATAAACGAATTTAACTATGTTGCCTAACCTAACTCAACCTAACCTAACCTTGGCGTGAATGGTTCGTGGGGCAATCAGTGCTTTCTTCTAATTTTATAAACGATTTTAACTATGTTGCCTAACCTAACTCAACCTAACCTAACCTTGTCGTGAATGGTTCGTGGCGCTTTACGTGCATTACTTTCTAATTTTATAAACTAATTTAACTATGTTGCCTAACCTAACTCAACCTAACCTAACCTTGTCGTGAATGGTTCGTGGGCCTATCCGTGCATTTCACTAAATTTTAAAAACGAATTTAACTATGTTCCCTAACCTAACTCAACCTAACCTAACCATGCAGTGAATGGTTCGTGGGGCTATCCGTGCATTTTACTAATTTTTAAAACGAATTTAACTATGTTGTTTAACCTAACTCAACCTAACCTAACCATGCCGTGAATGGTTCGTGGGGCTATCCGTGCATTTCTTCTAGTTTTTTGAAAGCGAATTTCACTATGATTGCCTAACCTAACAGAACCTAACCTAACCTTCTCGTGATTGATTCCTCGTATGGGAGGACGCGGGGACGTCACTCCCATAGACAACAGCAAAGATGAAATTTTCAAACCTTTTGCAGAGCTTCAGTCAATCATGAACTGTAAGTACACTATCAAAGCTGAAGATCGGAAATTTTGCAGGCGTGCGCAGAAAAGCTTACCCTATGTCCCTTAAACAAAATGGCGGCCTATAAACATAACCAAATACCAATGGAAGCCCCCGAACCGCATGGTGACGTCATCACCTCAACCACCAATCAAAACGATCAAGACTTTCTGAAGCTGGACACTGGAGCAAGCAAAAAAAATAGGCATGCAGGGGACATGTTAGCCAACATTCCCCACCCCCTTTTCCCTATACCTATCTTCATTTGTTTTCCCGCCAAAAATTCCGAAACTTGAAATGTGAAAAAATGGAATAATTCCAAAATGGCAGCCAAAGTAAAACAGTAGAAAATTGAAAATATGGATCAGTCAATAGGTCAGTTCATGGTAAGTGACGTCCGCTCACCGCCATTTTCCCACACCACACAAAGGAGGCGCTGTTGTTGTTCAAATGTGCGAAAGTGCAACATTTCATTAATCGAAAATCGGCCATTTTGAAAACACTGTAGATGCAAAACCATAAGGAAATTCCAAGTTTCGACTTCTGATGACCGCTGGTACATCCCTTCATTACATGATGGCGACGTCCATTGCGTTCTGCATGTCACAGTTTATCCTGAAAAGGGATCCCTGGAAGTCATGTTTCCCACTTTCCTCGCAACCTGCATTTTCTTGAAAGTGACCTGTAGTAGCCAACAGAGCTCCAACTCCCTTCCCAATTTTTGAGCGTGCACAACTTCCAACCTGCTTTCAGAATCCATGGAGAAATCCGACTTTCCTCTCGTAACGGCTACGGAAAAAAAATTCAAAACGGCCGAAACTTCAAACCGTCGTGGGGGGCATAGGGTGACCCCCCGGCCAAAAATTTCGACATTTCCCCTCAAGTTTCTAACACTGCCTAAAAAATGGCTATCTCAGTTTTTTCGTACATAGCACAGTTTACGCTACTGTCTTACGCCACCCGAGGACGCTGTGACGTTACTCCCATAGGCAACAGAAACGATGCAATTTTCAAACTTTTTGCTGAGCTTAGTTTGATGTTGTACTGCACGCAAACTATTAAAACAGAAGTTCCGAAATTTTGCACGAGCAAGGACCAAACTACAGAGTACAATGTCCAACCAAAATTGTGGTTTCGTGCCCCACCCCTCCCAATGGAAGGTCCGCAAAGGACATCGTGACGTCATCGGCCGTACTTGCACGCCATACTTGGAAACGATCTGAGCGGCTGACGGTGGACACTGGAGCAAGCAAAAAATTTCACCATGCACCGGACACATCTGACAACATTCCCCACCCCCTTTTCCCTATACCTATCTTTATCCGTTTTCCCGCCAAAAATTCCGAAACTTGAAATTTGGAGTAAAAATGGGAAAATTTCAAAATGGCGGCCAAAGTAAAAGCGGTGGAAATTGAAAATATGCATCAGTCAATAGCTCCATCCATGGTAAGTGACGTCCGCTTACCGCCATTTTACGACACCACGCAAAGGAGGCGCTGTTGTCGTTCAAATGTGAGAAAGTGCAACATTTCATTAATCGAAAATCGGCCATTTTGAAAACACTCTAGATGCAAAACTGTAAGGAAATTCCAAGTTTGGACTTCTGATGACCGCTCGTACATCCTTTCACTACATCATGGCGACGTCCATTCCGTTCTACATGTCACACTTTATCCTGAAAAGGGATCCCTGGAAGTCATGTTTCCCACTTTCCTCGTAAGTTGCATTTTCTTGAAATGATCGTGCGGTCGCCAACAGAGCTCCAAGGTCCTTACCGATTTTTGTGCATGAACAACTTCCAACGTGCTTTCAGAATCCATGGAGAAATCCGACTTTCCTCTCATAACGGTTACGGAAAAAAAATCAAAATGGCCGAAACTTCAAACCGTCGTGGGGGGCATGGGGTGACCCCCCGATCAAAAATTTCGACTTTTCCCCCAAACTTTCTAACATTGGTTAAAAAATGGCTATCTCAGTTTTTTCGTACGTAGCACAGATTACGCTACTGTCTTACGCCACCGGAGTACGCTGTGACGTCAGTCGTATATGCGAGAAATAACTCAATTTTCACCGTTTTTGCAGAGGTACGTTAAATGATAAACTGCACGCAAACCATTAAAGCTGAAGTTCCGAAATTTTTGTACGCGCAAGCACCAAACTACAGAGTACAATATCCAACCAAAATGGTGGTTTCATGCCCCTCCGCTACCCAATCCCAGGCCCGCAATGGACATCGTGACGTCATCAGCCGAACCTGCACTTGCTGCATTCAAAACTACCTCAGCGCCACACCGTGGACACTGGAAGGACCAAATAAATTTCTGTACGCAGGAGACATTCACCAAATGACGTCGAGTAAGTCGCTGAACAATTGCATTCATTCCTTTCCCGCCAAAAAAATTGAAACTGCAAAATTTCCCGTACTTACCAAAGAATACAAAAAATTCACGTTAATTTTAATTTAAAAATGCCCGCCATTCAGTGCACCTAGAGAAAGCAAATACGGCATAGGTAAATAGGTCTAACCTTCGCCCGTACACTCAATACAACACCACACCTTCATGTCGCATATTGATTGGTCTTTTGGAAAAAAAAGAAGAATGTACGTAAATTAGGCACCAAAAATTCGGCCTGCACGGACTGTTTGAAACCGTTATCAGCGCCACCTGGTGAACGGTGGAGCAACCAAAAAAAATGAGCTTGCACAGGACATTCCCACCTACGTTGGGTACCCCCTTGTTTACTTACTCTGATCAATAGCTTGGCCTGTAGAAATTCGCAAATGTTAAAATCGCGACTTCGTTTCTACCTTCACAATTGTACCAAAAATTTCATTCAAAATGGCGTCCAAGTTAGGAGGCACGAAGAGTTGCTCTTTGCGTCATTAGATAGGTACCTTCCTAGTCACACACAAAAACACAACCAAACTTCCTCGCGGACAGAAATGGGGGCTGCACACCCCCAAATGTCCAAAAGTGCTACTTTTTACGGGTCGAAAATCGGCCATTTTGTACCCGTTCCACATGAAAGTTGGGACGCAAAATAGAAATTTGCGTTTCAGATGACCGCTCGTAGGTATCTCGATCGCACGATCGCAACATCGATTTGGCCACAAACGTCACGGTAGACCCTGAGGAGGGATCCCTGGAAGCCATGTTCTCCGTTACGGCCGCAAACTCGATTTTTAACAAAACGTTCCGTGGACGTCAACACAGGTCCAACAGAGTTCCCGATTTTTTTGCGTGCACAACCTGGGACGTGCTTTTCGATTCCATGGAGAAAGCAGACTTTCCTCTCATAATGGCTACGTAAAAAATCAAAAATGGCTGAAATTTCGATGCGCCCTGGGGGCCAGGGGGGAGCCCCACGATCAAAAATTTCGACATTTTCCCCCAACTTTCTAACAATGCCTACAAAATGGCTATCTCACTTTTTTCATACATATCACAGGTTACGCTACTGTCTTACGCCACTGGGGGACGCTGTGACGTCACTCGTATATGCCAGAAAAAAAAGCAAATTTTCACCGTTTTTGCACAGCTGCGTTTGATGTTGTACTGCACGCATACTATTAAAGCTGAAGTTCCGAAATTTTGCACGTGCAAGCACGAAACTACAGAGTACAATGTCCAACCAAAATGGTGGTTTCGTGCCCCACCCCCTCCCAATGCAAGACCCGCAAAGGACATCGTGACGTCATTTCCGGGAACTGCACTACATACTGCAAAACGATCTGAGCGCTACAGGGCGAACCATAGACAAACCAAAAAACTATCTCCGTGCAGGGGACATGTTCGGCAACATCCCCCACCTCCCTATCCCTATACCTATGTTCAACGGTTTTCCCGCCAAAAATTCCGAAAGTGGAAATTTCAAGTAAAAATGGCAAAATTTCAAAATGACGGCCAAAGTAAAAGCGGTGGAAATTGAAAATATGTATCAGTCAATAGCTCTATCCATGGTAAGTGACATCCGCTCACCGTCATTTTCCCAAAGCACGCAAAGGGGGCGCTGTTGTCGTTCAAATGTGCGAAACTGCAACATTTCAGGCATCGAAAATCGTCCATTTTCAAAACCCTGTAGATGCAAAACCGTAAGGAAATTCGAAGTTTCGACTTCTGATGACCGCTCCTACATCCTTTCACTACATGATGGCGACGTCCATTCCGTTTGACATGGCACAGTTTACCGTGAAAAGGGATCCGTGGAAGTCATGTTTCCCACTTTCCTCGCAACCTGCATTTTCTTCAAACTGAGCTGTGGTCGCCAACAGAGCTCCAACTCCCTTCCAGATTTTCGTACGTGTAGAACTTGCAACCTACTTTCAGAATCCATGGAGAAATCCGACTTTCCTCTCATAACGGTTACGAAAAAAAATTCAAAATGGCCGAAAGTTCAAACCGTAGTGGGGGGCATGGGGTGACCCCCCGAACAAAAATTTTGACATTTCGCCCAAACTTTCTAACATTTGGTAAAAAATGGCTATCTCACTTTTTTCATACATATCAGAGATTACGCTACTGTCTTACGCCACTGGGGGACGCTGTGACGTCACTCGTATATGCCAGAAAAAAAAGCAAATTTTCACCGTTTTTGCACAGCTGCGTTTGATGTTGTACTGCACGCATACTATTAAAGCTGAAGTTCCGAAATTTGGCACGCGCAAGCACGAAACTACAGAGTGCAATGTCCGACCAAAATGGTGGTTTCGTGCCCCACCCCCTCCCAATGCAAGACCCGCAAAGGACATCGTGACGTCATTTCCGGGAACTGCACTACGTACTGCAAAACGATCTGAGCGCTACAGGGCGAACCATAGACAAACCAAAAAACTATCTCCGTGCAGGGGACATGTTGGGCAACATCCCCCACCCCCTATCCCATTACCTATGTTCAACGGTTTTCCCGCCAAAAATTCCGAAAGTGGAAATTTCCAGTAAAAATGGCAAAATTTTAAAATGGCGGCCAAAGTAAAAGCGGTTGAAATTGAAAATATGTATCAGTCAATAGCTCTATCCATGGTAAGTGACGTCCGCTCACCGCCATTTTCCCAAAGCACGCAAAGGGGGCGCTGTTGTCGTTCAAATGTGCGAAACTGCAACATTTCAGGCATCGAAAATCGTCCATTTTCAAAACCCTGTAGATGCAAAACCGTAAGGAAATTCGAAGTTTCGACTTCTGATGACCGCTCCTACATCCTTTCACTACATGATGGCAACGTCCATTCCGTTTGACATGGCACAGTTTACCGTGAAAAGGGATCCGTGGAAGTCATGTTTCCCACTTTCCTCGCAACCTGCATTTTCTTCAAACTGAGCTGTGGTCGCCAACAGAGCTCCAACTCCCTTCCAGATTTTCGTACGTGTAGAACTTGCAACCTACTTTCAGAATCCATGGAGAAATCCGACTTTCCTCTCATAACGGTTACGAAAAAAAATTCAAAATGGCCGAAAGTTCAAACCGTAGTGGGGGGCATGGGGTGACCCCCCGAACAAAAATTTTGACATTTCGCCCAAACTTTCTAACATTTGGTAAAAAATGGCTATCTCACTTTTTTCATACATATCAGAGATTACGCTACTGTCTTACGCCACTGGGGGACGCTGTGACGTCACTCGTATATGCCAGAAAAAAAAGCAAATTTTCACCGTTTTTGCACAGCTGCGTTTGATGTTGTACTGCACGCATACTATTAAAGCTGAAGTTCCGAAATTTGGCACGCGCAAGCACGAAACTACAGAGTGCAATGTCCGACCAAAATGGTGGTTTCGTGCCCCACCCCCTCCCAATGCAAGACCCGCAAAGGACATCGTGACGTCATTTCCGGGAACTGCACTACGTACTGCAAAACGATCTGAGCGCTACAGGGCGAACCATAGACAAACCAAAAAACTATCTCCGTGCAGGGGACATGTTGGGCAACATCCCCCACCCCCTATCCCATTACCTATGTTCAACGGTTTTCCCGCCAAAAATTCCGAAAGTGGAAATTTCCAGTAAAAATGGCAAAATTTTAAAATGGCGGCCAAAGTAAAAGCGGTTGAAATTGAAAATATGTATCAGTCAATAGCTCTATCCATGGTAAGTGACGTCCGCTCACCGCCATTTTCCCAAAGCACGCAAAGGGGGCGCTGTTGTCGTTCAAATGTGCGAAACTGCAACATTTCAGGCATCGAAAATCGTCCATTTTCAAAACCCTGTAGATGCAAAACCGTAAGGAAATTCGAAGTTTCGACTTCTGATGACCGCTCCTACATCCTTTCACTACATGATGGCGACGTCCATTCCGTTTGACATGGCACAGTTTACCGTGAAAAGGGATCCGTGGAAGTCATGTTTCCCACTTTCCTCGCAACCTGCATTTTCTTCAAACTGAGCTGTGGTCGCCAACAGAGCTCCAACTCCCTTCCAGATTTTCGTACGTGTAGAACTTGCAACCTACTTTCAGAATCCATGGAGAAATCCGACTTTCCTCTCATAACGGTTACGAAAAAAAATTCAAAATGGCCGAAAGTTCAAACCGTAGTGGGGGCATGGGGTGACCCCCCGAACAAAAATTTTGACATTTCGCCCAAACTTTCTAACATTTGGTAAAAAATGGCTATCTCACTTTTTTCATACATATCAGAGATTACGCTACTGTCTTACGCCACTGGGGGACGCTGTGACGTCACTCGTATATGCCAGAAAAAAAAGCAAATTTTCACCGTTTTTGCACAGCTGCGTTTGATGTTGTACTGCACGCATACTATTAAAGCTGAAGTTCCGAAATTTGGCACGCGCAAGCACGAAACTACAGAGTGCAATGTCCGACCAAAATGGTGGTTTCGTGCCCCACCCCCTCCCAATGCAAGACCCGCAAAGGACATCGTGACGTCATTTCCGGGAACTGCACTACGTACTGCAAAACGATCTGAGCGCTACAGGGCGAACCATAGACAAACCAAAAAACTATCTCCGTGCAGGGGACATGTTGGGCAACATCCCCCACCCCCTATCCCATTACCTATGTTCAACGGTTTTCCCGCCAAAAATTCCGAAAGTGGAAATTTCCAGTAAAAATGGCAAAATTTTAAAATGGCGGCCAAAGTAAAAGCGGTTGAAATTGAAAATATGTATCAGTCAATAGCTCTATCCATGGTAAGTGACGTCCGCTCACCGCCATTTTCCCAAAGCACGCAAAGGGGGCGCTGTTGTCGTTCAAATGTGCGAAACTGCAACATTTCAGGCATCGAAAATCGTCCATTTTCAAAACCCTGTAGATGCAAAACCGTAAGGAAATTCGAAGTTTCGACTTCTGATGACCGCTCGTACATCCTTTCGCTACATGATGGCGACGCCCATTCCGTTCGACATGTCACAGTTTATACTGAAAAGGGATCCCTGGAGGTCATGTTTCCCACTTTCCTCGCAACCTGCATTTTTTTGAAAGTGACCTGTGGTCGCCAACAGAGCTCCACCTCAATTCCCGATTTTTGAGCATGCACAACTTCCAACCTGCTTTCAGATTACGCGGAGAAATCCGACTTTCCTGTCGAAACGGCTACTGGAAAAAATTCAAAATGGCCGATACTTGAAACCGTCATGGGGGGCATGGGGTCCCCCCCCCGAACGAAAATTTCGACATTTCCCCCAAACTTTCTAACACTGCGTAAAAAATGGCTATCTCAGTTTTTTCGTAAATACCACCCTTCACGCTATTGTTGTACTCCACCCTACGGCGCAGTGACGTCACTCGTATATGCCAGAAACAACGCAAATGTTCACCGTTTTTGCAGTGCTACGTTTCATGTTGTACTGCACGCAAACTATTAAAGCTGAAGTTCCAAAATTTTGCACGCGCGAGCACAAAACTACAGAGTACAATGTCCGACCAAAATGGTGGTTTCTTGCTCCACCCCCTCCCAATGCAAGACCCTCAAAGGACATCGTGACGTCATCGGCCGTACGTGCACGACATACTTGGAAACGATCTGAGCGCCTCACGTTTGACACTGGAACAACCAAAAAAATTTCAGCACGAAGGAGACATGTCCGGCAACCTTCCACGCCCCCCTTTCCATATACCTATCTTTATGCGTTTTCCCGCCAAAAATTCCGAAACATGAAATTTCGTGAAAAAATTGAAAAATTCCAAAATGGCGGACCAACTTAAACAGGCAGAAGTTCCAAGTGTATATCATCGAGTAGGTACGTCTATGCCACGTGTCGTCCACCTACTGCGATTTTCCCACCACCCCCCGCGGGACCGCCGTTGTCCGAAATTGCTACTTTTCACGGTTCGAAAATCAGCCATTTTCAAAACGTTCCTGACCCGAAATGGAAGGCGAAATCGAAATTTGCGTATCAGATGACCGCTCGTACGTATCTCGATCGCACGATGCCAACTTCATTTTCGGCCCACCTGCCACGGTTGACCCTAAGGAGGGATCCCCGCATCAAAATAAACCATTGTTTACTTTAGGTAATCCGTTATCGCGGCTAACCTGGCAACACTGAAATGGCGAAACTTGCACGCGGCGACACCCCACCCGGAATCCTATCGACGGAATGTGTCACTTGTGCAAAAATCGCATTTTGGGGGGCAAGACCCACAAATGAAAAATCGCCATATTCCGCATGGGTAAGTTCGGTCCGTCCGTGACGTCACGTGATGCACGCGACGTGAGCGCCACCTATTTGGACCTCGAGTCGGTACCTTCCACTAAAGCGCACACTGGCCGAAATTTGCCTCCGCGGCCTCCGGGCCGCTCCAGTACACAACAAACACACCTCTGCAAAGGGGTACCGGAAACCAAGATGGCGGCTTGGAGCCCACCCCGCCAGGGGCTCCGACGTCCGACCACGTGCGCTGGCTTCGGACGGACGTCACCTGAAAAACGAAACAGACTCGAAATCGCTACCTCGACAAATGTGGCCGCCATGTTGGTTTTTTGAGTTTTCCAAAATGGCGCCCTGGAGGCTGCAGATGGCGCTTTTTCGTCAAATTTTTCACACTGCCCCATAGGGACCCGACCCCCGGAGAACATCCTGAGGTTTTCCGCCATCCTCGACACCCGATTGGTCCTCCACGGGTACCGACGTGTTGCGCCCCCTGGAGCCCCATGTCTTTGGGGGCCCCGGACTTGCTCCAGCGTGAGGCTTTGGACCCCATGGGGTAACGCGGCCTTCCACCCCTTTCGGTCCCCCAAAGTACAGGGTGGCTGAAAAGTTGAAAAAACCTCGAAAAGTTCGCACCCCTTCGAAATCCAAGATGGCCGCCGTTTCGAAAAATCGAGATAGCAGGTCGAAAGGGGACCGTCGACACTGCTCGGAACCGTACTCCGTCAACCTTCCCTCCTAACGATGGCCGAGATGCACCTTTCAAAAAACGGGGTCCGCGACGAAATTTTGACTCCCCCTGGAGGTCACCCTGTGGGCCCCGGGGCCCCACGCTTTTTCCCGCGCATAGGGAACCCTAGGTGGGCTACCTCGTGGTACCGGTCCCAATCCGCTCAGGTTGCCGGTTCGTGGCGCCACCTATCTTCCGCTTGCATTTTGGAGGCGCGCACGTACCGGATTAGGCGCCTCCGGCGCCCACTTGGGGCCGCCATCTTGAAATTTCGAAACGCGCGTTTCGTAGGACTTGCATGGGCCTTAACCGTCGACAATGCCCGGCTTCGCCGGGAAAAGACACTTGGTCTTGAGAGGGGCACGATTGGCTTGCAGGTAACGTGACTTTGAAAATTCGAAAATGCCAATTTCAAGATGGCGCAGTTTCCTTAATTTCGGTCGGTTAAGAAAAACAAAAAATACCACGTGGTAGCCCGGAACCTCCTCTTTCCGAAAGTGCAAGGCTAAATTGTAAAATTTTGTACGGTTCGGCCGTCAAAAATTCCAGAATGGACCCATGTTTTCGGTACCCATGTTCGCTTGAAAAGTTCACTTTTTCGGACATTTTGGGACCCTGCGGGTTGGCCCCTGGGCCGATTCGGTTCAAACTCGAAATTTCTAATTTTTTGGAGATTCCCTTTCGAACGCCGCCATTTTTGCGAAAATCGGTTCGCGCGTTTCCGAAATCCACACTCGAAAGGCCTCTTTTTGGGGGGCCCGCCCCCCCGTTGCCACGGCAACCTCGACCGAAAATCTACCCTGGCGTTGTGGACCAAGGTTTGAACTTTCCCAAAATGGACGCCATTTTGATCCATGACACTCGGCCTCGGCTCGAAAAATCGGCAAAAATGCCCAAAATCGATGGCCCCTGCCTTATAGAGATACAATTTTTATGACAAAAATATGTTGGAGTTTACAAACAGAAGTAACAATTATAAGCTTATGCTTGTATGTGTGTTGGGGTCTTCAAGTATCCAAGTATATTGTTCAAATAATAATATTATTACTCTATGAAGCCACAGAACCTGGGTTTTAATCTCAGCTGGGACATGGATGTTCTTTGTGAGTGTCCCTTAATCACTTTTATCATGTCATCAACATCCTCATCTTTATGATTAGCCAAAAGAGTCAGAAATGTGAAGTAAAATAATAATCCTTTGCGCAACAGCTCCCATGAAAGATCTTGGCGTACCTACAGACTGCCGGTCTCCCACCCGCGCTTTCCTTCCTCACATCTAAGCGTGGAGATCTTCAACCAGGATTGGAATAGTCGGGGGGTCAGCCCGACGTATCCCCAGCCGTTATAGTAGGTCTCCGTGACAGGATTACGCTTACTCATTCGAAGCTCCCCAATTTCCTCACGATGGTGGGTTGCCACCGACCCTATACACAGGTCGAAATTTCCCGAGAGTGAAACCGGGATCGAACCCATGCCGTCCCGCAGTCGCCGTCCAAAGCAAAGTGCCTTAGACCGCACGGCCACGGAGGAGGTAAAATAAAGTAAAAACAAAAAAAAGACATTAACAATGTCTAGTAAACAAAAGGTTCAAGGCTGGATTCCTTGAAAGGGTGCATGGTGGTTGAGATATAACTTTAAATTTAACGTCAACTATCATTTGCTCTATGTATGTATGTGTGTGTAAAATCAGCTTAAAAGAACAAAGGATATAATGAATTGAAAACTGTCACATGTAATCAAAAAATTTAGGAATTCTTGCAATGTTGAGGAAATGAAGTATTAATAATGTCACACCTCTGGAGTACACTGCAAATTCAGTCGTAGCCATAAATGTATTTTTGTGTGTGTTTTGTAGAAAAATTTAGTAATGGAACTTGAATTAATGCCATGAATCTATTTTTTCCCACCATTTTCTATTTCAGAGAAATGAAGCTGAAACCCCACATAGACACAACAGGAAGTGATGGAAGAGCCGGCCTATGCACCCCTTTCAAGACTAAATGAATACCTGATCTGTAAAAACATGAGAAATATAAATTTTGAGTTGAAACTACATATGGGGTATTTTTCTTTCATGCCTACTTACAAGCTAGAGGTGAAATTTATTAACTACAATTTTATTATAAAATGAACGAATGCCACATCTACAACACTACATCCACTTTCACTTTGATCAAACATCAATAATATGGTTGCTTCCCCAGTCTGCAAATGTAGTAAAGTCTTGACCAATATAATTTTGGGGGAAGTGCTTTGCTGGATTTGGGTGTAAACAGAAAAATAATATATTTAACTAGATATTCACTTTCCCTTTGATGAGAGATTTATCCAACTTCTCCTGCTCATTAGTCCATATTTTTGCCAGGTGTTTAGCTATTTTATTTTCTGCAGCAAATTTATGCATTTTTATTGGAGAGTATTAATTAGTTTGATATGTGAATAAGAATTACAAAATATTTCGTATATGCTTAGTGTACATTGAATGGCAATGAATTTAGTTATAGACAGTTGTTTTTGTCTTCTTTGCATTTTTCTTAATGTTATCCATTTTTTCAAATAGTAGTTACTGTCCCTTTTACATGTGTCATTTGTTCTTAGATTTGGAATATTGGTTAAATATTTGACAACTTAGTTCTGTGGGGGGAATATTTTGTTGGATTTCCACCCACATCACCTCATAGCCTACTGCATGTAGTGGGTCTGAATTAGATGAAGGTTGTAATATATGGGGTTTCTACTGGTCGGGCTCCAATTCAAGTTAATAGAATAAAGGTTGCAAGTATTAATCAAAACATTACTTGATTTAAAGGGTAAAATTGTAAACAACGAAAATTTCTTTTATGATATATTGGTATAATAAATAGATTTATGATGGATAATACTAGTGCTACTACTCCTCCTAGTTTATTTGGAGTTGATCGTAGAATGGCATATGCAAATAGAAAATATCATTCTGGTTGGATATGTACTGGAGTTACTAGTGGGTTTGCTGGAGTGACGTTTTCCGGGTCTCCTACGGTTGTAGGAAATATTAATGAGAGTTATATTAGTATTAAAATTATAAATATAAACCCTAATGTGTCTTTTATGGAGAAGTATAGATGAAACGGGATTTTGTCCATATTGCTGTTAATAGAAAGTGGATTATTAGACCCGGTTTGACGTAAAAAAGGTAGGTGAATTATGGATATTGCTTTTAAAATAAATGGTAGTACAAAATGAAAGACGAAGAATCTTGTTAGTGTAGCATTATTTACTGCGAATGCACCTCAAATTCATTGAACTAATATAGTTCCTAAATATGGGATTGCTGAGAGTAAATTAGTAATTACTGTTGCACCTCATAATGATATTTGACCTCATGGTAGTACATATCCAACAAATGCTGTTGCTATTGTTGTTAATATGATTATAACTCCAATAGATCATGTATGAATATACAAATAGGACCCATAATATATTCCTCGTCCAACATGTATATATATATATACAAATAAAATATGGAGGTTCCATTAGCATGAATAGTTCGTAATATCCACCCATAATTTACATCTCGACAGATGTGTATTACTCTAGAAAAGGCTAAATCTGTTCTTGAGATATAATGTATTGCTAAAAAAAGACATGTTAAAATTTCAATTGAAAGACATATACCTATAAGTTAACCAAAACTTCATCAGTAGGAAATGTTTAGTGTGGCTGGTAAGTCTACTAATGTATTGTTTGCTAGCTTAAGTATGGGGTGATAAGTTCGTGCTGGCTTTGTCATTTGTAACTATTTAATTATTTTTAGGGGCCCATGCGAAAGGCTAGTAATTTTTACAATTGCAATTACTGTAATAAATAGATAGGTTACTGTTATAATATATATAGAGAAAATTATATCAATAGTTACACACACTTGATAGAAACCACATTTGCTAATAAGTATGTGTAACTATTGGTTTAATTTTCTTTGATACACCATTTTTTCCTACTAGTTATTTATCTTATTCGGAACACCAACTGCTGATGTTAGTTGTGTTAGTTGCCCAGAAAGACTGTGGTCAACTTGCTGCAAGTTTCAACGCCTGCCTTGCAAGTTTCATGTTAACTTACAGCAAGCCTCAGATCTTTAACATGTACTTTGTAAGTTTTATGTCAACTTGCAGCAAGCCTTTGAGATTTTAACACTTGCCTTGCAAGTTTCATGTTAACTTGCAGAAAGTTTTGAGACTTATCATGCAAGTTAGCTGCAGGTTACAGTTGGAACTTGCAGCAATTTTAAATGTTGGTAATTAGTATCTTTGCTTTCAATTTGCTGCAAATTTGCAGACCTGCAAGTTCACGTGATATGCATTGCAAATTTAATGTGGTAATTTCAGGTATCTGGGAATGGTATCAATCAAATATTGAAACAGTCAACTTACCTAGTGGTTTATCAAACCTCTATATTTGCTACATTACAGTTGTCACAAAATTGGTGACGCCTCCATTTCATCTCTTATCTCTTTTAAATTACTTACTTTATTAAATATTATAATTTTTTTACTACAAAATTACAGCTCGAGTGATTAAATTAAATTTTCTGAGATTTTCCTTTTTTATTCCATTAAAACGTAGTATGGACATAATGAAGAATGTGAAGCTCTTGCATGATAGGGAACATCAGTTTTTCGTCCACCATCTTAAAACGTGTGAACTGATGTTCAGTTGCAATAACTGACGAATGTTATAAGGTGTCTATTCGATATAAAAATTTCAGCTCGAAACTTCGAAATTCGCGGCGTTCATTGTTGTAAAAAAAATGTAACTTGGTCTCCAGTAACCTCCTAAATTTCGCAACGTTTTCTCTCACATTTGTAGCCCAATGAGTGCTACAACCTTACTGAGTTTAGATCCCTTAGTATTTGCGATTAAAATTAACACCTGAGCGCTAGTGTCGATTCCAATATGGCCGCTCTATGTAGGACAAATCTTGGTTTACATTCAGCATAAGTACGAAACAGCAGAGTATATTCATGGTTGGTATGGCAAAAATGTTTAAATTAGGAGATATTTTTAAATATTGCGAATGACATGTGAATTCCACGAACTCTAGCGAAGGTGAATCTGTGATGAGAACAAAGCATTTAATTATGATAGGCAAGAATAAGACGTTAAACGCAGACGAAACTAATGTATACGCAGTGGTTCTTCAAAGCAGTGCTGTATCATCTGCACCGCATGATGTAACTGGGTTTCTCAGATATTGTTTGAAAAAAAAAAATGAAATTGACCTATACTTGAAAAGCTGGCAGGAGAAAATTGCGAACATATCGTTGCAGTTCTTTCTCGATAATATTCACGATTTCATGATCAGGCTATCCTTACTGAAAAATGACATCGTACTGACTGAAACAGCAAAATTAGCATGTCCATTTTTATTTTCTGGTCACATTTGAAATGAATTCATTGTCACTCTATTTTCATCTTCTCTCGACTTGCCACTGTTCCAAATTTCACACATACATAATACATGGATGCATTGGGTACGAAGCTACATGACTTTTTGAAAAAGATAGAAGTTTTAGTACAATTTAAAATTTTACTTTCATTGCAATATATATTTATCTCTCGAAAAATAAACTGAGGAGACTCGTGCATTCTTCGTAATTTAATGGGCGAATTACAGTGTTATTGCACATGCCAATATTCTGTCAATCAATTTCGTTTTCCCTGATTTATTCACAAATTTCATTTTGTTTATTCCACGGGGTGGAAACACATGAAAACCTTTCATTTGATCTGACCCATAAAACGATTTACAGCACAAAAAAAACTGAACAGTAGACCTTACACTTTCGCATTTTCTCCATGCTTTAAACGATTTCAACACAACGTATCCTACATAGAAAAGTTCCTGAATGTCCAACAGGTTGCACATCGGTTAATTTTAATAGCGAATAGGTGAGTCCAGCTCTTCCTTCACCATCTTAAAACAAATTATCTGATTAATTGATTGATTTGCTTTATTTTATTTCGCTTTTCTGCCATCTTTTGGCTAATCTCGAAGATGCGAATGAGTGATGATATGATGAAATTGATGAAGAGACACTCACAAAATAGCCAGGCCGGGATTCAAACCCCGGACCACTGGCCTCGTGCTAACCACTCTGCCATCTCATTTCAACGAGTGAATTTATGGCAGTTGCAGTAGTCAGACAATTTAGTCGAGGCAACTGGTGTACTAACTGCAAGACCAATGAAACCAACTTCCCCTATAGTATAAAAATGTTAGGAATCCGGTTTCAAATAGTCTACCAGTCTACGACATGTAGATAAAATGGCACCAAAAATTCACCTTGAAAGCAATGCATTGTATACAAAAAGTGAAGATAACCAAAATGAAAGAGCAGAAAATTTGCTAATTTCACATTTGTTTTTACTATAAGGGCAGTTTGTTTCGTTTCTGTTGAAATTAGTTCCTCAGATGACCAAATAATTGCATAACTATCCTCGACTAATTAGTGACAAAGAACTAACATGTTTCAGGAGTGGAGGCAATTCCTTCCTTTACTTTCTCTCCACCTAATGTGCGCATCAAAAGATACGAACAAGAATAGAAATACCTGGCAATCACAATACCTAAGAGATAGAGAGGCTTATCTATCGTCCTAAGGGATGTGACTTTACTAGAGCATCCGAAATGTCAATTTCTCCTACATGGAATACAAGCAGCACATAAATGTTGACAAGCTAACGAGGCTTTGGCGCTTGAACTAAGTGTTCGGAGATAGTGTTTTGTTGCATGGAGTTTCGTGGATGAGTATCGTCTGTTTCTTCTTGTCGCCATTCATCCCCATCGTCGCGAATAGCCCAAAAAAGAAGATAAGCGACGAGAATTATACCATCTCAACATTAACGTCCGCTCGCAGGTTAGCTGGCAGGAATAATAAACGGAATGAAATATGGTTAATTTATTTATCGCCGTTTGTTTGTACTCTTATGTTAACTACAGGGAAGAGGATGATACGAGGAAGGATAGAAACGAGGAAACTGAAAACGTATCGCCAGAGCATTCGTCTAGGATGTTGTAAAATTCCAAGGTATACTACTTGTTTGTCAGAAAATAAGGGTTGTTATAGATCCAAAAATTTTAAATATATATTCAATTCCTGTCCAGGAGAGAAAATAATCAAAAATGGGTTTTGGACCGACTAAAAAGAACCTTATTATCTCTAAATTATTTCAATTCCGTCCGTCCAGGAATCTTTTATCTGGATCAATTTGAATACGGTCCATGAATCTTTTTTACAAAGTTATCTCAATAATAGAATAAGTATAATATAAATATAATATAAAAAAGTAAAGTGCTCCCCTGTGCTTAGCACCACGCCATGAAGGCGTATAGGGTGTGTGGGGGTAATGCCCCACACTTTCTTGATCCGGTCGTGAGTGGGGGTGATGTGATCAGCATCACGTCCCTGACCGCCTTTACCCCCCCCCCCCCGCCGGTTTCCTCCAGGTACCCATGATTTTTGACGCTGGATGTGTGCATTTTATATGAACACGATTAAAAATAAGATACCTTATTTTTATTCTTATACAACCTTTAGGAAATTTGCATAATTCTATCTGTTATAAACAATAGTGTTTTTCATTAATTCTTGTTGTAAGAAATCTTTAAAATTACATGCGTACTTAATATTTGTGCAGTTTAATGTATAGTAAATACAATTGCTAATAAGCCATTGTACTGCATTCCATTCGGTTTTAGAATAATACTTAAAATATGGTACTATTACAGTCTGTATAATTAGATGTTGATGTACAACATATTCTACTTAACATGTTTCGTAATTGTTGCCACATGGTACGTGCGTGACGACATTTCGATATTCTGTGTTCTACTGTATCTTCCTCATTGCACACATTACATAATGACGTGTCACTGAATTGAAGTCGATGTATTTTACTTTTGGTATCATATTTATCGTGTATTTATATGTATCATAAGGATTGAACCTTGTTAGTTAAATGTTTCGCCCAAACATTCGTCCACACTAGGTTCCATTCCTTATTGGGAGTTTGTTGCTCTACTTTCGTTAACTGCGTATTTAGGTCAAGTTCCGGATTCTAACTTCCCACAAGAATTCGTAATGACGAAAGAGTAGTACTTAAAAATTCGTTGTTTTAATTGTACGGATAGCGTGGAACAGTTAATGTTGATTCACATCTACGCTGAAGTAAAGCTCAAGTAACGCTCAAATCACCATTCGCTCACGGTGTTGATGATTGAATGATTTTCATATAGAAGCATTCATACCTAGCGGTTCGGTCAAGGTTCTGTTCGATCACGCTCAGCTCGCACTTCGGTCACGATCAGGTGCAAAGAATATTTGACTGGAGCGTGAGAGGGGGGGGGGGGCTTGACTTTGCCGAAGCTTGATCGTTCATGTGAACGTGTGTAAAGCCCGGTATCCACTTGTTGCAAACCAGCGTAACGTATCCCCGTTATCATTTTTTTTCGACAAAAACTTGCAACGCTCCGTTTCAAAATGTGAGAAAAGATACGCAACGGGCCCGATCGCTCATTTGGCGGTTTTTCCCCGTTACATCAAAGGAAAGTGTGGACGGCATGCGCGCGTTCCGTTGCCTCGTTGCATCATCCTTCAGTGTGTAGTGAGGTCTGTGAATGACAGTACGTCCCATTGTCAATTTATTTTCGTTATTATCTTTATTATGGAGTGGGATAAGGAATATACTATTGCATTTATTGATGTAAAGTTTTTTTTATAATCCGCAGATCTGCTGGAACCACAAGTTTGCCAATAAGCTGCTTCCATTATACAGTTCACGGTTCACGTACATGTTTGTCATCCCCAACGTGGTGATTTGCGTTTTTTTCTTTTTCGATAAAACGTAATTAATGAAAATATATGCGGCTGCTGCCACTTGCTGCGGTGTACTCATCGTCATTTGAGACCAGACTGTAAACCGTATCGCACTCCCGTATCAATCATGCCACAGGGTGGATGATACGGTACGCAGTGGTGATGATACGCGACAAATAGGGGTCCGTATCGTATTAACGATTGATACGGGACGGGGATACGATACGCTGATTTGCAACAAGTGGATAAGGGGCTTAACTCTCAACCCACTAGTCAGTAGCAGTCTTTAACCCGTTTCAGAGGATACGTAACCCAGTTTTGTGCGTAGAAGATGAGAGGGCTGAAGTCAAACACCTACTGAAACACAGAGAAAGGCGAGTATAGATAAAATTGATTGATGGGGGCATTAGCCCAAAAAATCCAAACCATTTTCCTCTTAATTATGTTTGTAAAACATCGGTCAAAATATGCGTTACCATGAACCCGAGTAAATAAATTTAAGAAAAAAACTGACCAGAACAACCGAATTACAGTTATAGCCAAAAAAAATAAAAAAACATTCAATAGTGGACTAACCACAAATATGATCCGTGAGCACTAGTTGTAATGACCTTTCTTGCATGAATTAAAATCCCTAAATCCAAAAGCTAACTTGTTGACGATGATATTTTTCCGGACAACAAAATTGTCATATGTGTGTGTGTGTAAAGGGAACGGAGGTGTTGATCAACCCTCCCAAGGAAAAATATAATTCTTAATATCTAGCTTTGAATCAAGATTAACAACGAACTTGTTCTTCGTTTACAGAAAATTAACAAAATTATTTCCTTTTTTAAAAATTGAGGCATACGAAAAATTGTACTAAAATGATTTATTTCTTTTTAGTCGCGGATGACAACTTTCACGCGATGTGCGTAACAATCGGGTCTTTGAAACTAGACTGGGAACTTGATGTTTATTTCTCGCGTGTAGTGTCGGAAACTTTCTGATAAAATAAATAGTAATCAATGTCCGTATGAAACAATAAGACGGAAAATGGTCATGCCAAACCTACTACATCGACAAAGTAGTGCTTACTACAGTAGTGGTATTTGTGGTATTACTGGCGCAACAAATGAAGAGCTCATATGATTAAACGGACTGATTTGGCTATACTTAAAACTATGTCAAGATGCCCATATGGGTCAATTGCCCCAAGTGTGCTATGCTGTCAAACCCCAAGAATCTTGAGCCCTAGTGTACAAATGAAGAATTACAGTGTACAAATGAAGAAGCCTCAACAGACTGATTTGGCCATGTGTGCAAAAGCTGAATCTGTCAGTCTGTTGTCTCTAAGCCTGCTAAAGATATAGTCCTCTTGATATTGTTATGGCCACACTTAAAACTAAGCCAAAAATGCTCATAAGAGCTTTTGCTTACACAGTAGTATAATGTAATATATGCTTAAATACTTGTTGCTGTTATGTTAATATGTTACCTGGAATATGCTCAATATTTTAATTGGACCCAAGGCCCAACTTGCATATCTAGTACTAAGACAATGTAATATGCAGAGGCTTTCTAGAATTGCTCTGTGACTCTCTTATTTCTTACATCATAAACATATGATTTTTCACCTATGAGAATAACACTACATATGGTGTCATCAGGGAGTGTATCATGGAATTCACAGATAATTTTAATGTTTGTCCTGTCATTAACCACAACTTGTTTCCTTTTTGAGGTGTTGATGACAAACATGGGTCTCTGTGTTTTGAATTCATCTGGTGAGTAATACATGTCAGTATTCCCGGTTGTAACCCTTTTGTATGCTGTATATGCTTCATATAATTTAAGAAAATCATCCTTGGACATGTTTCAATTATAATTTTCTCTAGGGAATACCTCATTTCTGCCATTTTTAAGATATATGTTCTTGATGTTGCAGCTATCAAACTTACTTGAATTTTTTTCTTGATTATTGTGTCTTCCAGTCTGAAACAGTACCACCACAAAATCTGGCATGTCATATTGTATACTGGAGAATGAGTTTGTAGCATCAAATTCATAATAGCTACCAGTGGCAGGCTTCTGCACACATTGATATGTATAAAATTGTAAAGGCACCTGTGGATTTTTTAGGATATCTGCTTTGTATTTAAGAGCATAACTGGCTTCATATTCAACTACTGGAATTCTTAGCTCCATAGTCTGAATAAGGCACTTGCCTTCATCAGGTAGGGTATTAGGCAGAGCTGCCCCAGTAGAATTTAATGTACTGTACCTCATCAAAGCATTATTATCATTGGCAGCTCTTCTAAATGTAATTCTTAAACCACCCTTCCACATAATATCTTTGTAATCTGAGAAGAATCCTGGCAACAGGCACATAGGGAACAGTACTGTGACTCTTAGATATTATTTTATCACCAGCCTCAAATCCACCTATTTTGTAGTAAGAAGCCTCTGTTTTGGATAATTTTAGTGTGGCTAAAGCTGTAGAGGTAATACCAGGGTAAACTACTCTGTTTATAACAACACCATGTTTTCTGATCTCAATTTCAGAGAACAGATGTGGCACAAAATTGTCTACCAATCTTATGTTTGAGTTAGCTGGATAATCTGTACCATCGAGCTTTACAACATCAAACTTGATATATAGATCTGCTCTGTGGGGGTGTATAAAGCCATCTCCTACATCAAGATCAACCTCAATCTCTGTGTTGGCTTGATTTAAATTTGCAAAGGTCCTCCGGTTTGGGGGGAATGATTGTAGCTCATAACTCTCAATATTTTCCATTTTTTTGTATGTATTTTTATTTAAATATTAATTTCTATGATAGCAGTTGTTGTGGCTCCAGCAAAATCAACTAATTCTTCTTTTTTATTAGTGACCATCAACTCAATATAATCTATTCTATTATGGCACACAGGAAAATATAATGTTGGTGATGGAGTGTAGATGATCGGTTCCATAAATTCAGAGTTAGGTTTGAATGTTGCAATGATGCCAGTTTGTTTGTGAGTGCCTATGCCATCTGATTTGGTGATCATACCCTCGGCCACATTACAGTGAATATTTAGAGTTTCTATGGCTAAGAATTTAGGTATATTAATAGCAGTGTGTTTGATGGCTGGTTCAAGTTTTGTGTTGTTCTGGAAGCCTAACAGCTCTCCTATAGTACCCAGATCTACTGTCTCTGTAGCAGACACAATCTCTACTCTGTGAGTGACAGAATTTTGAGTTAATACTATATCTCTGGGTAACTGAGCATTTAAAGTGGACAGATTATATTGCCCTGGAGTGATGACAATGTTTTGGTCACCAACTGCAATCTTGTTGTTGTGGTGTGTAATATTAGGGATCAAATACATGCCATAGAATGCTCTAAGAGCTATTGTTTTGGAATATACTATATCATCATGTAATCTAAGTTTCAATATATAACCAATGTGCCAATTACAAATCCCCAGATGTGCCAATTACAAATCTCCATCGGTCCTTCTACACTTTCCCCCAAGATCTTATTTTCTGCTCTCTGAGAAGAAATCCAGATGCCTCGAGAAACGAGCGTTCGTTCCCACGAAGCCTCCCGTATATCACCGCCCCTACTTCAAGGTGAAGGAAACAGTGTGTCCGGCGATAAACTCCCATATCTGTCCCGTGCAAATTCATCTAAACTCTGGCTCACGTCAAGATAATTTCAGCCCAGATGGAGCCTATCAAGATAATTTCGGCCGAGAAGGAGCTAATCACCTAGAACTTCAGGCATTTAAAATTTAAAGACTTTCTTCTCCGTTTTAAAACAAGGAACCTCTGTTCTCGGGAGACGGTGCAGGTGGCCAGGCTCGGTGCAGGTGGCCAGGCTCGGATTCTAGACAATCGCCCTACACATGGTGTTCTCCACGAGACGCATAAATTCCACGACCACCGCCCGCTAGTCTCGGCTCACAGACAGCTCAGTGACAAGAGTGATTAGTACAGAATTTTGAACTTCAACCCCGCCAGAACATTTCTCTGTGTATATGTTCGCTTCGATGCGATTTCGACAGCAAAGGAAGGAATAACTTTACCGAAGTGTCCGAGTTGTGTGCGATAAAATTTGAGCTGAGAGCCATTAAAATTAATTAGAACAGATGCTTTTCATTCCTCGAGATCAGCTCTCAAACAAGATGCTATTGTGTTTTCATGCTATGCGATTATCGCCTCTCAGTAAGCAATTCTCACCCTTAACACCCCCCGTGTGTTACGATTATCGCCCCTACATGAAGAAATGACCACGTGTGGGCGGAGCAAAAAGTTCAACGACCAATAGAGTGAAGGACAATTCCTCGGAGAACAGAAAGAAAAGACGAAGTAAGGACTTAGCATAGGCAGTTCGATAGACAGTTCGATAGACACATTTCGATTTAGCAGTTCGACATTCACTTTTTAGAGAGACAGTTTTAGAACATTCACAGTTAAAACTTTCAGCACCTTTATAGGTCAAAGAGAAGTTGTTTTCTCTACTCTGGACCATGCATAGAGTCCTAGCTTTGTGATTTCGAAATTCTCTAACGTAACTGATTAGGAAATGGTGCTAGAGTATAGTGTTTACGTGCAGCGTCAACCATCAGCGGTCTGCGCTGCTAGCTTGTTTTAACGCGGTGCATTATGGGTCCTCGAGTCGAGTGTTTTGTCTGGTGTAGGTGAGCGACCAGAGATTGTAAGTATTTCTACAGTGATGTATTAAATATTATATCGTAACATGTCTTAGTGTTCTGATTTCTGATTTTTCAATTTTTCATTCCTACCTGTAAACAACATTTGGCTTGTAAACGAAGACCAATGCAGAGGGAACATCATCGTCTTTCTCCATTGGCCGAACCAGTGACCGTTCACGCAATGTACAATTCTAATCTTATCTAATTGAAATTGTGTTCGTACATTGTAATTGCTCCTTACATGAAAGAACATCCATGCCTTAAATAACGTAACCTAGGTTTGAACTCTAAACGCCACCCCCATTTTATTATTTTATTATTAATTATTGTTATAAATGGCTTTTCCCGAACAGGGACTTGTTTACAAAGCCAAGTTATCATTTGTTAGGTACTGCTAAAATTCTAAATTTGCCCTAAATTTTAAAAAGAAATCAGGACACTGCAATAGTCTTTTTTTTCATGTCACGCGAGTGCACTAACCTCCGCTAAAACTAACAACAAACACTTGTTTGATTTTTTTTCTCTCTCTCTCTCTTTCTCTCTTGTAAATTTCGAATGCCCATAACCAGAAAAATGGCACTGACCATGGAAGGGCTTAGGGACACCCTAATGGAAATGCTCAAAGCTAATAGTGAAAAGTTAGACTCGTTAAATAAGGAAGTGAAAGCAACCAGGGAGGAATTGAATTCTAAGATAGAGGCACAGATAAAGAAATGTGAAGTAACGAGAGGGAAAGTGGACCAGTTAGAGAAGAGAGTAGAGAAGTCAGAAGGAGAAAATAGAGAGTTGATTGTTAGAGAGGTACAGCAGGCAGAGGGTAGACTTAACAGGGAGGCTGTTAGCTATATGAACTCGTTAAGGGATGCCAGGGAACATGAGTTCAGCACTTACAAGGTTAGCTTCGAAGCGAAAAGTAAAAAGGAGCTAGAAGTGATTAAACGCAGGGTAGCTGGTATTGAAGACCTTAATAAGGAAGGGAATGATCAAGTGAATGCTAGGTTAGGTGAGTTGGAAAAGGGAAATGCTAAGATTCTGAATAAATTACAGAGCAGATTAGATAGAGTCGAGAACCTGTCCAAAATTGTAAAGGGAAAGAGAGATAATAGTGGGGAAATTGCCAAATTAGAGAAGGCTATCGAAGACCTAGAGAAAAAATATGAGAGCAACCAGGGGGAGATTAGCCAGTTAAAGATAAAACAGGAAAAACAGGTGGTTAAACCTAAGGTTCAGTCCCAAAGCACCCCTTATGCTTCCTCGGACTCGGATAGTGACTCCGGGGTAGAGCATAAGCTAAAGCCAAGGAGAAGGACTACTATCAGGTTTGGGGACCTAGAAAAACTCCCCAAATTCAGTGCTGCAAGACCTGAGTACTTAGCCTCTCAGTTCTTGGCAGACATTGAAGAGTCGTTTTGCTTGCTGGGTGTGCAGGAGGAGGATATCTTATCCTACCTGCCAAAGCTATTAACTGGCGTAGCCAAAAACTGGTACCTCCAAGTAAAGGGGAATTTTGATACCTATTCGGGGTTCAAGGCATTGTTTCTGTCCACGTATCAATCAGATACGTGGAAGTCAACGTACCTAGCCAAGGTAATGAATAGTAGGTACACTGATCATATCAAGGGCACCATGCTTTCCTATTTTTGGCAACAGGTCAACTTGCTGAATAACATACAAACTGGCATGACGGACCAGCAAAAGACGGTCATCATAGCCAACCAGCTCCCCAACAAGGTTAAGGAGGCACTCTTAATCCACCCCTATATTAGCCTAGAGATGGCAGCCGAGATTGTAGCCAGGTTAGACATAGTGTCCCAATCCAGTCAAAGGGAGGACCAAAGGAGGTTCCAACCCCGGTACCCCCAAAATAGACAAGAAAACTTTCAGGCTAGGCAGGTCAGGGTACGAAGACCTAGGTTCGAACCCAGCCCCCCACGAAGAACTGAAAATAACTTCCGTCGGGGTAGCACTTGGGATAGCAACCCGCGACGCAACAACTCATACCGGGGCAGATCGAACACATACTCCGATAATCGTAACGGGGGAGGTAGTAGTTTCAGCTACCGTAACGGGAGAGGAAACTCCCCGGTACGTAGGACCAACAACCAGGCTAGCCAGGGTCGGGGTCCCACTTATGCACAAGTGGTGGCTACGGATCGAACCCGAACACCAGAACAAGGCCCCACCTTAAATCCTAACAGCCCTCCATTTAGAACTGGTAACCAGCCTACCAGATCTTTAAATGCTTAGGCTCCCCTCTTACAGAAGGTAGGCAAGGGGGAAGCTCCATTGATACTGATGACAGGGAAACACAAGTAAAGCAACTGGTGAATGATGAAAATAAATATGAAATTTGTAGGGTTGATTTGAATTTTTATGAGGATTTTGAAGATAATGAGGAATATTATAGTGCTAAAAACCTTTCATTGCCAGTAAATATCAGGAACAAAGTAAAATGTAGTTCATTTGTTAATGTAAGTTTCAATAATAAAGAATATAAGGCACTTGTAGACTCGGGAGCAGAAATTTCTGTAATGGCTGAGAGTGTTTGGAGAGAAATAACAAGTGAAATTTCAAGACCTACCTTGCTTAATACTGATAATATAATGCTGATAGATTACAGTGGGAAAAAGAAACAAAAATCACTAGGGAAATTCATTACAGATGTGGATATTGGGGTTAAAATAGTAACCGTACAATTTTTAATAGTCAGAGAACTACCAGCAAGAATTTTGATTGGGTTGGATTTACTTTTTGCACTAGAGGCTAAGCTAGACCTGAAGGAAAGAGAATTGTTACTAAACACTGAACAAGGAAGTAAAGTAGTACCATTGTTACCCCTACCACTTGCTGAAGGCACTCAGGATTTAGATAATCCTTGTAACCAGGTACACAAGCAACCTAGGTATACAGTACCAGTTGGGAATACTAATTGTAATACACGGGCCACATCCCAAGGACTCTTTCAAAAAGCACAAGATGCAGAAATTCTAAATCCTACAGAAAAGGATATACTTTTAGATACATTATTAGAATTTAATGATCTTTTTGATGATAAGCCTGGGTGTTGCAATAAGTATGTGCATAAAATAGAAGTAGATACCGCGGAACCTTTGGTAGCGAAGACTTATCCCATACCGTATAACTATAATTTTCAAGTCAGGGAACACTTACAGAAACTTTTAGAGTGGGATATAATAGAATTTAGTGAATCTTGTCACCTCAACCCCCTGGTGGTAATACCGAAATCTGATGGGTCGCTGCGCATTTGCACTGACATGCGTAATGTCAACTTGCACCAGAAATTGATTCAAACAAAGCCTATTAGGATAGATGAGGCTTTACAAGGTTTTCAAGGCAAGAAATACATAACCACCATAGACATGTTTTCAGGTTTTTACCAGATTTTGATTACCGAAGAGTCTAAACCACTTACAGCATTCAGTTTCGATGGTAAACTATACCAGTATAAAAGGTTAGTTTTTGGTTCTTCAAACGGAGTGCAAGCTTTTACTGAAGCTATGAATAGAACACTGGGGGATACACTTTCAGATAAAGTAATGATCTATGTAGATGATTTGTGTATTAGGACAGAGACTTTTGAAGAACTAACAGAGCTCTTAAAAGAAGTATTTTCAAAGATTAGGGCTGCTAACATGACCATCAAACTGAAGAAAAGTTTCTTTTGCAAGGAGAAAATAAACTATTTAGGCCATACAATTGATCAGAAAGGGATTCACATAAATCAAGATAGGATACAGTCAATAGTTGAACTTCCTAGACCTAGAACTAGGAAACAACTACAGAAAATTTTAGGTGCTTTTGGTTGGTTGAGAAAATTCATTCCCAGTTATTCGGAAATTTGTAAACCACTAACAGACTTGCTTAAGAAAGACAAAAAGTGGGAGTGGGGTAGAAAAGATGAAAATAGTTTCTTATCTATGAAAGATGCCATAGCCAGGGATGCTACATTACATCACCCTGACATGCAAAAGGAATTTTTCATACAGACAGATGCGAGTGGAATTGGCATAGGGGGATATCTATTTCAAATTGATAACGGGGAGCCTCGTGTCATCTATTATGTAAGTAGAACATTGAGACCATATGAAGAAAAGTACACTATTACTGAACTAGAGTGTTTGAGTATAATCTTTTGCATTTCTAAATTTAGACAATATGTAGCTGGTACCAAATTTACAGTCATTTGTGACCACCATGCTTTGCAGTGGCTAAACAGCTCAAAAAACTGGAATGCTAGGCTAACCAGGTGGTCTTTACAGTTGCAAGCCTACCAGTTTCAAGTACATTACTGCAAGGGCAAAGAAAATGGTCTAGCAGACCTGTTAAGCAGGACTTTTGAAAGTAAAGAAACCGAAAACTTACATATAAATGCCACAAGTGAACCGTTCCGTAACGAGATACTTGACTTTTCCGTTGACTTCGTAGCTGCGGAGCAACGAAAAGACCCCATACTTCTCCCTATCATACAGTTTTTGGAGGGTACGCACACAGAAAATTCAACCAGGTCTAGAAATTGGTTTAAGTTTTACAAAATTTTGCCAAATAACTTGCTAGTTACTAGAGATTATCATTTTTTGAATGAATGGAAGCTCTGCATACCAGAATCATTTGTACCAGTAGTTCTTAGAGCTTACCATGACAATTTAGGACATTTTGGGGTAGATAAAATGATGAGAAGAATTTTAAAACTGTATAATTGAAGAAATATGAGGAAAGATGTCAGATCTTATGTTGCAGACTGCATTACATGTCAAAGTACTAAAGATAACACACACCCACCTAGACAAACACTGTTAATGCACAGTATGGAAGGTAAAGATATTGTTTTGTTCATAGATATTCAGGGCTCATTACCAAGGGGTAAGAGAGGTGAAAGATTCTTACTAACCATCCAAAATGCAAAAACTAGGTTTCTAACCGCATACACCTTACGTAACAGTACTACCGACAGCATACTACGGAAGCTAATTGATGTCTATTTTTTACATTTCGGGATCCCAAATTTAATAGTAAGTGACAATGGAGTTCAGTTCAAGGCAAATAAATATGTACAGTCATTAGCCTCTCTAGGCATAAAGGCTGCTTACACCCCGGTATACAAACCGAGCAGTAACCTAGTAGAGAGGATACACAAAGATTTGAACCGGCTTATGCGAGTAGTCTGTGAAGGCGCGCATATTGGCCAGAGCATGTCACCAAGGTTGTTAACTTGTTGAATGGAAGTGTCAACCATTCCACTGGTTTTGCACCCATAGAGCTTCAATTAAATTATCCCATTGACAATGCAGTAAAAGCACACTTTGAGTTGCCACCTGGTGAAGAGATGAACTGGGAGCATAAGCTGTACATGGCTAATATTAATACAACGGGTGAAAGGAACAAAAGAAATACCAGGATAAATGCACAATTGTCCCAAAGGCAAAATGTCTCTGTAGGTAACTTAATCTTTTTGAAAACACACTTTCTTAGTAGCTTATTGGATGCCATAACCAGGAAATACTGCAATACCTTCTCCGGTCCTTATTACTGCTACCAGGAGGAGAGAGTTGATGTGTTCACGCTGTTGGACTGCTGTACCGGCCAGATGGTAACCAATCAGCATGTGGAAAACATGAAGCTGTGGCACTGTACCGAAGGTAAAAGGACATTGTACCTCAGGATGTTGAAGGGTAAGAGACCAGATCTTTTTCCACTGGATGTTAATGATACACATGTTACATAACACACATACTTTAAAAAGGGAAGTCCTCTTAAAGGACTTAAGGCTGGGAGACTCTTTTACACTTGACTCTCAGGATGGCGTAAATAGAATCTTGTTCTGTATTTCTCCTTCAACCTAAAAATTGGTTCTTAAAAACAATATTTGGCTTATCTTTCATTTTCCAAACTTAAAAGCGTTACGCTGTTAAACAAGGCACTTAAAATGAATTTTCATCATAAAAGCTACAATTTTTGTAACAAATTTTTACATTTAGAACTTAATAATAACAATTAAACTATAAATTACTTAAATATAAAGAGTTAAGCATGTATTGCTTCATAAAATTGAACTACTGTGACATAAAAATCCAAATTTTGTCTGAACTAGTACTTTTGCGGAGAACTTGAATTTTAAATCAGCCATAAAATGTTTAATTACAGTTGGATCGTTATGAAAACTAATTACTGAAGTCATAAATAGACTACCTTTGAAGGGAATTACAAAAAATCAACCAGGACTTGCATAATTTTATTTTTAAATATCCAGTTTTTATACGAAGGTGTCGTATCGGAGGCTCGTAAACCGAGAAACTTCGAATTTATGTAAAAATTTTACTTTTATTTCATGATATCTACTTCAAACTTGTTTAATTATTTAATATACGTGTTCAAGAAGTTTTGCTACCAACTACCAGTTAAAGTTAGTGAAAATCAGTGTTGCCAGCTAATTTTTTAGAAAATTTTTGACGTTCCGAGGAATTATTTTCCGAAATCACCTTTCTTCGATGTACTGATTTAACCAGCATACCTGTGACTTGTGTAATCCTACAGTATAATAGTTACTAGGTAACAATTCATTATAAATGGTTTTGCAACCATCAACTTGAATATTTTTCTCAGCAAGCGTGCTTACCTGTACCTGCTGAATGCGACGGATGACCTGATGATAGATAAGAATTTATAATGAAAGGGAGACCAACTTCTTCGTTTTATATATCTCCCTAGGGTTAATTTCTTGCTATAGAGAACCTCAAAGATCAAAATTTCTATTCTCAAAGGAGACCAGAACCCAAAATTTATTTTTGCCACCATTTTGGAATACTTTCGGTATACCCCGGGTAACTTGAAGGATTTTTTTTGGTGTGGAAGTTAAGGAGTTAGGAAGAGGAAGATTGGAGCACACCGCGTGTCACCTGTCCTCCCAACAGCTCATAAGACGCTATGGCAGCGTGAGCTAAAACATGAATTTAAATATGGATTTGACTTAATCATTGTGGAATTCGACAGTTTTCATGCACGGAGCATATTTTATTTTACACTTTGCCTTCTTTAGGCTTTAAGGGATTTTTTTTTATCAACATATCATCTTACTGTCGGATTCAAGGGGGGGGGGATTCTTTTATATATACATGCGGGTTGGGTTTGGACGTGTTCGGTTCCTGGATTCTATCAGCCACGTGACAGGTCGACATTTGGCTGCTAGAAATTAGGGCCTAACTACGTAGTCCTCATAAAATAGCCCTGCGGGGCTAACACATTGCAACAATTGCTTAAGAATAAGTAAGACAACAATTACACTCGACCAAAAGGCAAAAATTTCATACACATGCATACACTTGTAATATAGTTGTATTTTAATCTTTTGATTTGTGTTTATGATGTAACTAACAGAAGGTGGTGTTAGGTCTTCTGTTTGTAATAATCTCATGCATTTGCTCATATTAACTTCTTTATTATATTTAAACAATCATGTCATCTATTATTTTTGTGTGTTGAAATTTTATGTTTTATCATTTTGTAATCCTAATTTTTGTAAACTTGTGTAATCAGGTGCAACGTTATATATGCACACACGTGACTCAGTAAGTCACCTTCTCATTTTATTAATGTCTAGTTAGTGGTGAAACTTATAATTTTGTTTATTTAGCACAGTCATAGTGCCATGTAATCTTTTTATTTTCTTAGGAGAAATAGTTGTTTTGATTGTTTCATTTATTTGTCAATATTTACAGGAAAATATTAATATCAATGGATTATTATTTGATTATCTACTTTTATCTAAATGTGTATTTTGATTTATTATAGTTGATATTTGATAGGCTAGACACACCAGACCAACCAAGGCATGGAACGGCCAGTGATGTATGATGAAGGAAATAAGTTGGGTCTGTATAGTAAAATAAGGATGATGTTTTTATAATAACTAGTTTCATGCACCATTTAACTTTGATCAGGAGAAAATGGAGGCTAGATCTCCATAATAATTATTCACTGTTTGCTTTTTATGTTGATAAGGAGAAAATTTAAATTTTTGCATCTTAAGTGGCTCAAGTTGCATATTTTAACTTAATGTTAGGTATAAAACACAGAATAAATACATCTACCACATACGCTTGCCAACAACACGTAACAAGGATGGTATTGTTATAAGGGTTGTGTTAATTTTAATTTGCCCAAGGAGGCCTATGCTTTACATAGCATAATGACGGTGCCTATGATGCACACATAATTCCTGCCATAGAGCAGAAGGTTTGCCCATAGTGGCCATTGTAGTTTTAAGTATGCACATGTAAGGGGCTGAATGCCCGTGCAGCAAATACTGTCTAACCTATGAAGCGTGTTAGTGGAATAGACTTGTGTTAGTAAAGCCTTGAGCCCAGTATTGAAATATGAAATAAGCTAAAAACAATGAGATAAATTGAAGAGAAAGGTGCATGAAGAATATAAAATAAAGGGAATTTTCTTATTTAATATGTATATCGGTAATTTTTCAATTTTTAATTTTAAAACTAGCCAACAAATTTTTATATAATATTTTATTAAATCCTGTATTGATTTTCATACTATCTTTGTAGAAACTACAAATTTTTGTGTAATTTTCATTATTCAAAAAAGAAAAAAAAATGTAATCAAGAGACACAGTGGTCAAGTACAAGAAGACAAGGAACATAAAGTGGTAAAGAAACTTGAAGTTGTGACATGTGAAGAAAGTGCATGAAGATAGGTTAAGACTTTCAACTAAGCATATTCTAATGCCTTTAAAAACTTTCACAGAATAAAAAAACTATGGCCAATAAGATGGCAGGAGGGGAAGCACCAAGGAGTCCCCGGACATATTTCTCCAGCCGATACGGGAGCTCCAGCCAAGCAGACCAGATGGCAGAAGAGAAGGCCAGGACAGGCTACTACTCCGAGATGACTATGCAATGAGGGCATCCCACCATTATTACCGACCGTATTCCTGAGCCACTCGACACCAGAGCCAGCAGTTAGAAGGAAGAAGATGCCATGGACCCCAAATGAAGCAGCAAGGGCACAACTCACTTGCCCAGAGCCAATCCAGGCAGGAGGAGAAGCAGCAGAAGAGAACTACAGCCATGGGAGGAGGAAAGAGGCAGGCAGACTTGCCCATAAGAGGCAGATGTGACCCGAACACTTAAGTCTACGGGTGCTAGGGTTACATTCTGACCTAAGTTAACATCGGTAGGCAAGACACATCAGAAGTCCTGCAGGAGGCAACGCAACAGCTAGCTGAGAAAATTTGCTTCCCTACAGTTCAGCAAATTTTATTCGGGAGCAGGGGGATGTATAACCAATGTGCCAATTACAAATCCCCAGATGTGCCAATTACAAATCTCCATCGGTCCTTCTACACTTTCCCCCAAGATCTTATTTTCTGCTCTCTGAGAAGAAATCCAGATGCCTCGAGAAACGAGCGTTCGTTCCCACGAAGCCTCCCGTATATCACCGCCCCTACTTCAAGGTGAAGGAAACAGTGTGTCCGGCGATAAACTCCCATATCTGTCCCGTGCAAATTCATCTAAACTCTGGCTCACGTCAAGATAATTTCAGCCCAGATGGAGCCTATCAAGATAATTTCGGCCGAGAAGGAGCTAATCACCTAGAACTTCAGGCATTTAAAATTTAAAGACTTTCTTCTCCGTTTTAAAACAAGGAACCTCTGTTCTCGGGAGACGGTGCAGGTGGCCAGGCTCGGTGCAGGTGGCCAGGCTCGGATTCTAGACAATCGCCCTACACATGGTGTTCTCCACGAGACGCATAAATTCCACGACCACCGCCCGCTAGTCTCGGCTCACAGACAGCTCAGTGACAAGAGTGATTAGTACAGAATTTTGAACTTCAACCCCGCCAGAACATTTCTCTGTGTATATGTTCGCTTCGATGCGATTTCGACAGCAAAGGAAGGAATAACTTTACCGAAGTGTCCGAGTTGTGTGCGATAAAATTTGAGCTGAGAGCCATTAAAATTAATTAGAACAGATGCTTTTCATTCCTCGAGATCAGCTCTCAAACAAGATGCTATTGTGTTTTCATGCTATGCGATTATCGCCTCTCAGTAAGCAATTCTCACCCTTAACACCCCCCGTGTGTTACGATTATCGCCCCTACATGAAGAAATGACCACGTGTGGGCGGAGCAAAAAGTTCAACGACCAATAGAGTGAAGGACAATTCCTCGGAGAACAGAAAGAAAAGACGAAGTAAGGACTTAGCATAGGCAGTTCGATAGACAGTTCGATAGACACATTTCGATTTAGCAGTTCGACATTCACTTTTTAGAGAGACAGTTTTAGAACATTCACAGTTAAAACTTTCAGCACCTTTATAGGTCAAAGAGAAGTTGTTTTCTCTACTCTGGACCATGCATAGAGTCCTAGCTTTGTGATTTCGAAATTCTCTAACGTAACTGATTAGGAAATGGTGCTAGAGTATAGTGTTTACGTGCAGCGTCAACCATCAGCGGTCTGCGCTGCTAGCTTGTTTTAACGCGGTGCATTATGGGTCCTCGAGTCGAGTGTTTTGTCTGGTGTAGGTGAGCGACCAGAGATTGTAAGTATTTCTACAGTGATGTATTAAATATTATATCGTAACATGTCTTAGTGTTCTGATTTCTGATTTTTCAATTTTTCATTCCTACCTGTAAACAACATTTGGCTTGTAAACGAAGACCAATGCAGAGGGAACATCATCGTCTTTCTCCATTGGCCGAACCAGTGACCGTTCACGCAATGTACAATTCTAATCTTATCTAATTGAAATTGTGTTCGTACATTGTAATTGCTCCTTACATGAAAGAACATCCATGCCTTAAATAACGTAACCTAGGTTTGAACTCTAAACGCCACCCCCATTTTATTATTTTATTATTAATTATTGTTATAAATATTGAATTTTGGCTGGTGAGATGGAATACTCCCATGATGTCTTAGATAGCACAAGGCCTTTTGAAAATTTTCAATTGATGGTTTATTTATTTGAGACAGATATCTAAGAACAGATAAACACAGATGTCCACAATTAACATCTTTGAAATTTTGAACACGGGCATTATTGTAATAAAGATTAGTTGATTTTAGATATTTTACTAAATTCTCAGGTGGAATACCTCCAAATGAATCAAACACAAATGCCTCATTGTTTAAATATTTAAGATAACAGATCCAGTGAGTGCCCTGATTTTTGTTCTTATCCAAATTAACTATGCCACACTCTTTGTTGAGTGGTTGTTCTGGTAAAGAATCGGACATGTACACACCTCTAAAATTTTTGATGCCTAGTGGCTTCATTAAAGCTTCAATATCTTGGTTTGTAAGTGGCTCTTGTTTTTTTTAAACTTATTCATGGCTCTCTTAAGAGCTTTGCGTTGCTTCTCTATGGCCAGATTATGGCGCTTCAGTTCATCTAATTCTGCCTTATTCTTTTTGGCATCTATTACTGTTTTTGCTATGGCAGCTGATCCCCCAGCTAAGCTGCCAACAGCCCCCAAAGCTGCTAAAATAGCTGGGATAATAAATATAAATCCACCTGTATGCAATTTTTTTCTAGATTGCTGTAATTTTTTTAATTGGGGGTACTAAGTAATAATTTCATACCATGGCCCTTGGCAAGACAAGAACTTTTCTTCTTGCGCTGCTTTTTGGTTAAAAGACTATCAATAGTTTTAAGAGATTTAAGACCTGCATAAGGTATCTGATACATAACACCCTTGGCCTTCATTCTTGGTTTATTATATACATATTCTGGGATTAACTAGTTTAAGTAAATTGCAACTAATTTATTTAATTTATTACAACCCCCACCCCAGTTTGTGTTTGGTGTTCATAGCTATAATGGTCCCCAATGCTGCTATTCTCTCACTCAAAGAAGCATCTTTGCTTACAAATCTACCAAATGCAGCCTCTTCTAATTTTTTGTCTGCCACATGTCGCCTGTCAAGATCAGAATGTGTGTTGTATGCTATGTCATGGTCTCTACAAGCAGCATCTAGGGGATTAACACCAGGGTCACCTCTGTTTAGTCTATGGTCTAGTTTGGTACCTGGACCAGATAGCCTGGTATGTGTAGCTCAAATGGCAGCTTGTTTATGATGTCATTAACCAGCCCCCGACCCTCAGAGATATTCCAAAATTTAGGTGGTAGAGTATTAATAATTTTTATAAGATATCCAATGCCCTTAGTGTCATTCACTATAAAATTAGACAATTTCGTGCTTATCATGTCCATAATTCCAACCTTTTCATTGTAAAAATTGTGGTTGCCAGCATTTTCTTCCCCAGCTATCACCAGCAACCTATCTACAAGTTTCCTGACATCATCAACCCAGACAAATTCTTTAGGCAAGGTATTGTACTGTTTGATCCCACTACCTGTCTTGATCTGTGACCATATGGGCTTGATTAAGTTGTTGTATTTTGCTCCACTGCTAGACTTGACTCTTTTTTGTGTGGGATCATTGTTCTGGTATAGAGCATCTGATTTTATTAATAGTTCTTTGTAATGCTCATAATCTTGATCTGTATAGCTGCCAGGTCTCTTCCTAGTCATCAGTTCCCACAATCCAGGTGTTCCAGAATACTTAACAAAACCACCTCTTTCTCCAAGATGAGATTCTGAATATACAATTAGATCATCTCCCATAAATGTTACTCTAAAATTGCCAATTCTATGTATGATGCTACCATCACGCTCTGTGTCAGCATATAAACAAAAAACCTCATCTTTGAAATCTTTAGGTGTGCTTAAATATTTCTGAGCAAGAAGACCCAATTCAATAGGATCGTGACTAGCCTCAATTCTTCGAGGAGGAACAGAACTAGGTGTATGAATACTAGAAAGTGGGGTGATTGGATAATCTACTATATTCCTAGCAACTACAGGTACAAGCTCTGTGATCAAATTTTGATTATGCTCTGTAACAGTTTTGATATTTTTACCCAGTTCATTAATAGCATCAATAATAGGCTGTTCTGTTTGCTTGTGTTGTTCATAGATTCCTCGGTTCTCTGATTTCCATCCCTTAAATCTTTTTACAAGATAGTCTCTTAATTTAAGATCATCAATGATTGGCCTTTTCATGGTTATTTATATATGTTTCAATGTCTAGAAAATTGTTGATTTTATTTCTGTATTTACCACTATTGGGTTTCCTTGTCATATCAATTGTGACAAACCCATAGCTGTCCTGGTTCCAGCACCTACTGCAAAACTTAGAAAAATCATTGTAGCTCAAGTCCCCACCTACATATTCATCATGTATGTGTTTGAGGTTGGTATGGTCTTGATGAAACACACATATAAAATTGCTGTTGTCTCTTATCAGCTGCTTAGGTATTTTTGATAAAGTTTGTGCCAGATAGAAGCAATCTATATTCTTGTGTCGGCCCTGTGTAAAGAAATTTCTAACCTTGTTTTGATTATCCAATATAATATCATCAAATACAACAACAGAATTATCAAGACAGTCTTGGAGTGGCTTAACATATGACTCAAAAGTGGCAATATCCAGTCCATCATATAGCTTCATCAGCTGCTGATATTTTAATTGTTCCAAGCTCTTAGAGAAAACATACAAGTGCCTGTTTTTCCAATCTAACCAGTTGGGAGCCAATAAAAAAATATCAATCATTAGTGTAGTTTTACCACAAGCCGATGGCCCAACAATAAGACATCTAATATTATCAGGCAGCAGCTTTCCATTTCTCTTATTCTGCTGTTCAGGCTCTGGTAGTCTCTTTATAACATCCGAGGTGTTCATACTATCACTTTGTCTGCCTCGATCCAGCTGTGTTCTGGGAGACCTAGCCATTTCAGCAGTATCTTGTTGCCTTTTCTGCGGATGATTTTTTCTATGAGATATGTGTCAGGCTGTTTAGTTTTGCTGAGTTCTTCTTCATGAAACCTGCCTTTAAGAATTTCTCCTTGGTGATCTTTTATTATATATGTGTTACGGGTCCCAGGTTTAACTTGAACCACTGTAAATAATTCAGTGCTCCAGTTTCTGGTAAAGCCTCTTTTGAATATGTGCTTATATTTGCTGATTCTTACTTGATCACCTACCATGTATTTGGCTTTTCTTGTTGTTGGTTGGTATCTAGGATAGTAAACAGTGTTGATCAATTGCTGCTCATCAGATGAAGTTACCTCAGAGGACCTCATGTTGATTGTAGTGTGAACTGAGTTGTTATATCTATCTAGAAGTTCTGGTAGGATACTGAGCCATTTATAATTACCTTGAAGGGTAAATTGTTTATACATATGGTTTTTTAGGGTTTTGTTGAATCTTTCTACAATAGAGGCCTTGAGATCACTGTAACTCGAGTAATGTTGTATTGACTGGATTTTAATAAATTGTTGGAACACCAAATTATAGAATTCTTTGCCATTATGTGTTTGTAGATAGCGCGGTGATCTTCCACTCTGATTGATGATTGTCCTGAAGGCTTCTGTAACACATGCTCCAGTCTTGGATTTGAGTGGCACAGCCCATGCATATTTTGAAAATGTGTCTATGACAGTGAGTAGATACTTGTAGCCCTTGTTGATCTTGTCTAAGTTTTTCAGCTGTCCACTTGCCATCTCAACCAAGTCACACTGCCATAAATCATCTATGCCTTTTGTAACCACTGGCAGTTTCTTATAATTATGTCTGGCTTGTCTGTGTAATTCATCAACAATAATTTGTCTAGACCTAGTATGTAAACAAGAATATTGCAACTATGGGATGTTCAGCAGCTGATACTACAGGACTTTCTAAATATAATTTGTCTCCTATTTGTATATTAAATTCAAGAGAACCATCATCTTCAGCATAAGATGTTTCTAATGTATTTGGGTCTGTAAAATCCTCTAACTCTACACTGGTGATTTTTGGTTTGTTGTCAGCATTTCTTATTGATAAAGTAGGGTAGTGGTGTGCCTGTGGTTGTAGCCAATATTTGAACTTGATTGGTCTAAGTGTGCCTCCAACAAAAAACTGGTAATAAAATTGTGCAGGGGACAGCATATATATTTTGCCACCTGGTGTAAATGGTGAATCATATTCTTTGTTGGGGATACTGTACAATTCAAGAATTACTGTATGCTTAGGATTCTCGATTAGGCCAGTTATTTCTTTTTCTGCTGTAAGCAATCTGCTTGTTACAGATTCAAGATGCTCATTGATAGTCCTAACAATCTCATCGTGGCCTGGCTTGATCCTTATGTCCACAGCAAGTTTCTTGTATTGATGCACAATCTCTTGTAGCTGGATGGCAAAAACAGACAGAGCATTTGCTTGGTTGGATTCCATGGTCCCTAACTGTTGCTTGATATTAGCTACAATTTGCTGTAGATTTTCAACAACTGCCAATTTTGAATTTTGAGCAGTAAGATCATGGACTTGTCTTCTGATATCCTCAAACAAAACATAAAATTCATTAATATGTTGATTAGTTTGTAGAGTGGCCACTGTCTGAGTAAGTTGTTTGATCTCTGTCTGGATATTCTTGATATCTTCTGATTTCAATATGCGATTCACAGCTCTCTTAATATTTTTAAGTTCCTGTGATGTAGGCAGATTTGATACAGTATCCTGCAAAGATTCAAGTGCCAATTTCACATCATTTAATTCAGAAGAATCAGCCACACTACGCATAGCATTTTGGAGCAGGGTTTTGTCTGCCTGAGTAGGTGTGGATTGTTGTAAAATTTCAAGCTTTGTTTGGACATCATCGATCAAGTGATGAAAATGAGATAGCTCAGATTCAGTGTTGAGGTTTTCAAGTTTGGTGATCTGTTGCTGGACACTGACAAGAGTGTCTACAATACCAGGCAAGCGAGATTCTAGAGTTTCTTGTACATTTGTCAGATCACTTTGCACTGCTGCTATGGTACCTTCAAGGTGGGTTATGGTACTCTGAATTTTTCCAAAATCTTCATATGTTTCAAGTTGCAGCTTGATGTTGGCAACACTACGAGTGATAGCACTCAGAGCATCAGAAGATGGTAGGTTGTTCATAAAATTTTCAAGTGTCTCAATTTTTTCTTTAACCTCGGCTATGGCATTGTTCAAGGGGTCCAGATTAGGTATCTGTAGTGATTGAATCTGTTCCTTTAGAGTGGAAATGACTTGATCAAAATCTTCTTGTGATTTTATGCTTTTGACAATTGTTTCGAGCTGTGTCTGGATATTATTAATCTGTTCATCTAATTGTTGTTTCAATTGCTCAGAGTTGGTAGCCTGAATCTTTAATTTGGCTTGAAGAGCTGCTACAGCTTCCTCTAAACTTTGAAAATTATCTAATGTTGCCAAGTCAGTATATTTTTGAAGCAATAATTTGAGTTCTGAATCAATTTTAAGAAGAGGGTCCATGCAATGTGATTGTAAATTTGTAATTTCTAGTTGAAGACTGGCATTGAGTGTGGTTTGTAGAGTTTGTAAATCACTTCTTATTTTTTTAACTCTGACATCCAGCATCAGAATCTCAACACTGTGATCTTCATGCCTTGTATGGCCAAATATATCATTAGGTATTTTGTTTTAGTGGTTATTTATTATAAAATATCTAATTCTTAATTCTATAAGAAAAGGTATAAGTTTGTCATAGGATCCTGGGACCTCAATATATAAGCAGTCACCAGCAGAAACAGTATATACAGTGCCAGAAATCAAGTTTGAGTGCTTAATTCTATAAATATTTATCCCTATTGAAACCTTGACATTACCCTCGGAAGTTGTAATAAATTGTAATTGACCACCTACAGGTAATTGGTAATGATTTAAATTATTATTAAATATGTATAATATTTTACCTGTTTCATCATCAACATCTGTAAGTATGCTGTTCAGATGAATAATTAACAAACCACTTAGTTTAGATATCATAAATTGTATATCAGAAGAGGGTGCTGTTGTTGGCAGGTCCATAATAGCCTGTTTTTTGAACCCAAATAAGTTCATTGGCATGTTTATTTATTTCAAAGCAAACTCTGTAATTGGGCATTGAATACCACTTTTCAAATCACAATGCCCCCATGGTAGAGTATGTATGCCACATGATAAAATACATCTCTTATCATCATGTGGGTCCAGAGCCACTTTTCTTACAACATTTGTAGTCAACAAGTGATCCACACTCTGAATTCTGCATTCTGATGTTCTGATTAAACTCTGTGATTTGAGACAATCTTCATAATCTTTAAATTGGAGCTCTTTGTCCACAATTACTCTACCAATGCCCTTAGATTTTTTGGCAACAGCACCACTACATGTTTCAAAACTATACATCTTGGCCCTTAACCCAGCAAATCCTACAATAACATCACCAAGTGTTTCATCTTTTAACTTGCCAGGCACCTTTTTGTTGTGGGGTTGAATTTTTGAATGTTCACTTTTATCAAAATATTTAAGCAATGCAGGCTGTGATATATCTTGATAAACATTTTCTGTCTGAATATCAAGAATAAAGCTATCTGTGTCCATGTACATCAGTTTTACACAATCACCATAAAAAGGCTTCAGCACATCATAATAGAGCTCTAGCATGTGTAATTTGGCCAATTCTAATATCACAGCCCCTACATAAATAGGCTTATCAAACTTAATCTTTGTTTTTTTCATATTAAAAAGTGCCATATTGTCATCATAAATTCTTCTATAATTGAAATTAGGCTTTGCCACCAATTTTTTGCTCCGGCTGGGGTCAGTAACCAACTTGACATCACTATGTTTTCTAACATTTTCTATAGTTTTGCCATATACTGAATTGACCATCAATTTGAACAAGGTCTTATCAAATTGGGTTACAGCAAGTGTTCGAAGCTCAATGTTTGTATCAATGCATGGCTTCAACCATCTTGAGTGCCTGAACCTTAAGACTTTGCCAACTTTGGTCACTTGAACACCATGATGCATCAGGAACTGGAGGTTTTGTAATATATGACATAACCCTGTTTTGGCTCCAGAGTCATCATCAATTTCTTTTGTTTAGAGCCAGGTGAACACTCAACCTCAGGAATTGGGGGCAGATCAGAAAATTTGTTGTGTAAATCATCAGGAATTGTCAGATCAACTTCTAAGAACAGGCCATAGTTACTGTCATCAAAATCCTAAAGATATTCAATATTGAAATCTTCAACCCACTCAAGCCCTGTTGATGGCAGTTTATCCATCATAGCATGACCATACAGGCTGTTGGCATCCACATAAAGTATATAATTTGATTGCAGTGCTGGATCATAATCGGGAATTTATTTGTTATTTGCTCTGGCATATCTCTGAGAACATTGCACCATGCCTCCTCTTATACATTGTTCCATAAACAGATACATGTCCTGATCCTGAATGACATCCAATTGCATTTTAGTATTCAAAAACATTGCAGACCATGCTAGGCTTGGAGCACTGTAGAAATACATTGGATCCAGCTTATAATTTCCCATCGATGATTTTCTAAATGCCTGAAGTATATCGGCTAAGAGAGTCACATCAAGTTTCAAGTATGCCTTATGATAATCACCAAATGTCTGGCATTTTAAATTGTTCCACATCAACTGGGCATGGTGATAATCTTCATCAGTGATTCCAGAACTGCTGTAGAACTCTTGTTGTGGTGGCAGAGCACACTTATCAAATTTAGAAAAATCTGTAACATAGTCATATGGGTATACACCCTTCCGCCTAATTAATTTCAGGTCCTGATTTGGAAACATAGCACATGTGATTTTAAATTGATCATCAGGTAATTGACTGGCCAGAGTAGCCAAGCTAGCCGACAAAATTGTGTATGAATCAAGAAATCTTAAGTGAATAGGAACACCATTAACTTTAATTATCTTGCTAATAGCTATATATTTCTCATCATTTTCTGCTAAAATATTTAAATTCTGCTTGTCAAACCCCTCGTACCTGATCAGATGATGAAAATCATAATTGGATGCACCATTGCAAAATATTGGGATAAATTTTGGTCTCTGGATCTTAATATTACACCTATTACACAGGGCCATTTTGAATTTACCATCTGTATGAGAATGGTGATGCACCTTGATATTTGTATCTGAAAATTCAGAATCACATACCGGGCATTTTTCTGCATTGTTGAAATCTTCAATCTGATCCTCTGTTAAAGGCAACATAGGTTTTAATTTTAATAAGACATTAGATGCTATATCATGGCACTCATTTTCTATTCTATGTGCAAATTCTTTGATGGCATCTGGTCCCATGTATAAATATTCTTCACTAACAACACCATCCTGTACAACCACATAATAAAAACTAGAAGTTTCATGTAGCTGGTATGATGTACTTGAAGATTCATCAGGATCTGGGCTGCATAATGCAAGGGGTTTGAGGTTTGATTCAAAATCACAAAATATATATGCTGGGTGTTCCAACAAAGCTTCAAATTTTTTGAATTTGGCATTTTCACTTGGATTAGGCATCACCATATGAACAGGTTTACGAATGCCACAGTATTTCAGATGCTCAACTAACTTGTTTTTAGCAATTTCTGCATTCTGTTCCCGAACCCAATTTATTATTTTTTGACCATCAAATACAGTCAAACATCTTCTACACAACTTGAATATTGTCTTAGATTTGTCTAGTTGTTTTCTGACTAAAGCTTCAAGACTGTGTATCAGAGAGTAATGGCATGTGCCATCCTCTTCAATTAGGAGCAGATCAATCGGGACAGCAGAATCATCATCAAGTGTACTGATTCTGAGAGGTTCTATCAAGCAATTGCCATGACCAGTAGAACAAATAAATACATTAATAGATAATGGCCTACCATTGATATCTCTGGCCTTTTTTTCAAATTTATCAATATTCTGAACTGACATTGGATATTTTAAGCCCTCCACTGCTTCGTCAAAATCATGTTCATGTTGTTTATAATAACTTATTCTCTCATGATTCCTTAAAACTGGATACAAAACAGCTAAAATACACCACAGAAAACATTTCTCATCATTATTTTCTAGGTTAACCACGGCTTTTTTGTTTTTGATATTGGCAGGTAATGGCAAATATGTGGAACCTTGTAGTGGGTTAAATTTAGAAATATGAATATATAACTTGTGTGGAGTTCCACATAAACTCCATCCTGATTCTTTTGCAGCAAATTCAGAATGTTTAATATTCAATTGATCTATCAAACTGTTTATTATTTTGTCTAAATTTGTATTTGAATATATAGCTACAGTTTCTGTTATGTGGGGCTGTGTACATTTTGTGCCATTTGGTTTCTTATATTGTGTAAACAATTTGAGGGACAGCTTATAAGAGCCATTTTCTGCATTTAGAATAGCCTGCACATCAGAATTTATACTGCTCAAAAAATTCTTAATATCACATTTTGGCTCTGATACAAAACTGTAATCACTAAGTTGGCCATTAAAACTGCTATGAATAGGTGCATTGCGCGGCTGCTTTGCTGCTCTAGCATTAACAGGTGTTTCAAGCTTCCTTTTCAGACCAGATGAAGATGTAGATGGCTGTGATGAAGTAGAAAGCTGTACATAACAAGTACCCATGTGAAGTATTCCATGCTATATCTTCTATGGCATTTTGGGCATATTTTTGTGGGTGTTCTGCATTTTTCTGGATCACAATTCCTTTGGTGCTTAGCCCAATAAGGGCTGGATATATTCTTATTGCATTGATTACAATATTTCTGACTTGGCATTTTTGTTGTTGGTTTATTATATAAGATTTCTTGGAGTTCAAATCAAAACTCTATACATAATACAAAATATCAGTTGGGTTCAGCAGTGTGCTTTGTATACTTAGTGTATATACTAAGTGTCTTAATATTTTTGGCTTTGTTGTTGGTTTATTATATAAGATTTCTTGGGGTTCAAATCAAAACTCTATACTTAATAAAACTATGACAGGTTGTAAAGCTAATAGCCTACATGCTCAAAGGTAGAATAAGTATTGATCTACAAAAGCACTGCCCTAGCACAAATGCCTGGGCAGACATGCATCTCGTGGTATGCATAGAAAGGCAATGACCTAATACTGTGTGTCATGTATTGATCTTGTATAACAAACTGGGACAGATATAAGCCTGACTCCAAATATGAGTGGATTACAACAAACAAGCGGGATGTGTCAAATATCAGACCTGTATGAGGAGCACTGCAACAACACATCTGTACTCTTCAACCACTCTCACAATACTATAACTTGACAAGTTTAAAAACAAGACGCTGCAATCCATTGTTTGCGCACCTCACATCACATTTCCCCACTCCATTGTCTGCGGCGACGTTCATTCGCAGTGTTGCAAACTGGAGGGAGCTGAATCCTCTGAGAATTTTCAACGAAATTTGAATATGAAAGGCATGAATTAGTATCCCGTCACCTACGCTACCTATTGATTGCGCTAAATTCTAAATACATTTGGATATTTTCCCTTTAAACTTTAAATGAATTAAGTTATATTAGGGATATTTCTTACCAGCATAAGAAATGTATGATTTGATTTGATGTAGTTTATTTTACTTCGCGTTTTGTGCCTCTTGGCTAATTTGCGAAGATGGGGATGAGTGATGAAATGATGAAATTGATGAATGGACATTCACAAACAACCAAGCCCGACCGGGATTCGAACCCTGGACCCTTGGCGTCGCAGCGCGATGTGCTAACCACTCGGCCACAGGGTCGGGCCTAAGAAATGTATGAAATAAAGCGATAGAAAAATGAAAAAAAATATATATAAACGATAGAACTCAGCTCACCTTCTAAATGTTTTCCAGTTCTCCTTCTTCAGTTTCACTCTCCCACTCATCCGAGTCTGTGTCTACCGATGAATCTGTGTCCTGTGTCTGAATCGGCTTCACCAAGTCTAATTATCAGTTCATCTACACGCTCGTCCATAAGTCCATCTCTTTCAAAGTAAGAATCTTGCAGCCAAGAGTAAAGAGCATGAACATTTCAATGCTTTAGAAAAGAACACAGGCAAGCGTGTTATCAGATTGCTTTCTCGTAGTGATTGTTGTACGATAAACAAATGAACCACCACCCCACTCGGTTAAAAACAAAACAAAAAAAAACTGGACACTGCTCGATGTCGCATTCAGAAAATGAAGTCATTCGCCCAGTAGTTTCTCTTCGTTATAAACCTTAACGCACGTGCGTAATACTACAGTTTACGATCGCCGCACCGCACGCATTTTCAAAGGCCGGATTAAATAAAATGAACCACTGATATAATAGGAGCCTGCATACACCGTCACGCTAAACAGTGAAAATTGTTTGTCATATTTATTTTAGCTTAATTTTGCTGAGTTGGCACCACTGGTACTCTCAACGCCAGACCAGTGAGTAGAAGAGTGGTGGGGAGGATGACGTAATACGAAGTGCTCCGCAGCGATCTGCGCATATCGGGACTTAACTTGTCAGGCTATAACTGATATGTAATGCAAAAGCTCTTGCCTTATAATTTGTTGCATAATATTAGATAATAATTTGTTGCACAACATGATGCAATAGAAGTAGACCCGAAGTAAACTTGTGTGTGTGTGTGTGTGTGTGTGTTAATATGTTTGGCTTTGGCATTTTTTGTTGTTGGTTTATTATATAAAATTTCTTGGGGTCCAAATCAAAACTCTATACTTAATAAACCTAAAAACACACGTGTCTGTCAAGTAAACCGGAAGTAGACCGGAAGTGGACCGGAAGTAGACCGGAAGTGGACCGGAAGTGGACCGGAAGTAGGCCGGAAGTGGACCGGAAGTAGACCGGAAGTGGACCGGAAGTAAATATGTGTGTGCATGGGTGGATGTGGGTGTATGTGGGTAGCTCTTATAAGCATTTTGACTTAGTTTTAAGTGTAGCCAAAACAATATCAAGAGGGGCATATTTTTGACAAGCTTATGGACAACAATCTTACAGATGTAGCTTTTGCACACATGGCCAAATCAATCTGTTGAGGCTTCTTCATTTGTACACTAGAATTCGGGATTCTTGGGATTTTGACAGAGTAGCACACTGTAAGCAATAAGATCATATGGACAACTTGACATAATTTTAAGTGTAGCCAAATTAATCTATTGAGGGTTCTTCAATTGTACACTAGAATTCAGGATTCTTGGGTTTTGACGGCATAGCACACTTGGGGCAATTGACCCATATGGGCATCTTGACATAGTTTTAAGTATAGCCAAATCTGCCTGTTTAATCATATGAGCTCTTCATTTGTTGCGCCAGTAATACCACAAATAACACTACTTACTACTGTTGACATTTACAGTTTTGCACATTGTAGCTGTAAATAAACGTATGCCGCTTTTCAAACCGAAAGTAAAGAGTAAATAAGAGTATTATGCTTTAATAGCCGACTTCTGTGGCGGAGTGGTTAGCACAGCTCACTACGGCGCTAGGTGCTGGCCTGGGCATGCATGTTCTTCGTGATGTCCCTTCATCTATTTCATTATATCACCACGCATCCTCATCCTCACAATTAGTCACAACTGGCACAGAAACGACGTATATCAACCAAATCAATCAATCCCGTTTTCCCTTTCTTCTTTATTTTCTTCTAATTAATGCCAGTGCTGGAACAGACATGTCCGTCGTTGAAAATCTCTTAAACATTGTAGTTAGTACAATCGGCTGACTTTTTATACACAAAAATCGGTGTATTATGTGAAGAAACCAACACCAGACACATGTTGATCGTATCTTGACTGGAGCGAAGCTTGACCGCTAGTGTGGATACCCCCTGATCACGAGCGGAGCGTGAGGAGGACAGTGGCCAGAGCGTTGCTTGAGCGTAGATGTGAATCAAGCCTTAGACTGCAGCAAAGAACCAGCAATACGAAAACTTTAACAAAACAATCAAAAACACTTGTTAACTCCTTAACACTTTAGAAAAACGTGGAAACTGGAATCCAGCTATCTGGATACTAAAGCATTGACGCGTCCAGTGGCAAGTCAACTTACAGCTGTGGGTCTAAATACCGTCAGATGCGCTATTACGTCTCACCGAGTAAGCCAATCAGCAACTTCAACTAACGAAACCACTTTCAACATAATAAACTTTAAGAGTCTACATTAGAGATGCAATACAATAGATCATTAATAATATTAACCCGTGCGGAGTTGTTGGTCTCCTAACGGGAGCCTTCCTAGATGGCTGATAAGGGTTTGGTGGGTACCGTCGAAATAAAATACCTGGGACGGACCAAAACCAGACTCTGCTGCCTTGCAGTGAATGGAGTTAGCTCTCCAAACGCTAGAGGAAGAAAACCTCGATAACAAATTACCTGTGCCTCCAGGTTGGGGGTTGAGCATGGGGCTAACGATCTTATTCCATGAAACAAACATAGCTACGGCACTCAGAAACAATGATAGCCGGGTGGAATCTATGGAAAGAAACAGGCATGGTAAAGGACTACGTAAACGGACGAATGATATATATACGGCAACATGAAATGTTAGAACGTTAAGTAAACCAGGTGCACTGCAAAACCCAAAGGAGGAAATGGAGAAATACAGAGCAATAGTAGCGTCATTGCAGGAGATCAAGTGGCAAGGAAATGGAATGTTATCTACTGGAGACTATACATTAATGTATAGTGTAACCAGTGGAAGTACAAGAGGTGGCACAGGATTCCTACAAAACAATAAATATAAAACTGTAGTAAAGAACTTCACGCCAATAAATAAGAGATTGAAAGCCACGTTCTTCAACATTACCTTAATATGTGTATATGCCCCAAAGGAAGAATCAGAAGAAGATTAAAAAGATGGATTCTACCAGCACTTGGAACAAGTAATCGATTGTATACCAAAACATAACACTAAATTAAAAATGGGATATTTTAATATCAGGTTTGGACGTGAAGAAGCATTCCAAGACACTATAGAAATAAACGTTTGTATGAATTTTTAAATGATAATGGTCTTAGATTGATAGATCTAGAGTAGAGGAAGTTTATTGTTTCAAAGCCATACTTTGTAGGTATGCATTTGTAGCCTCTTTTTTTTACCAATCGAATATCAGTTTTTGACATATTTTGACAATTTTTTGTCGATGTTTTAGCGTTTAGCGATGTTTTAGCAAAATTTCCCTTTTTTTCCCACTCATACTTGGTAGGTATGCATTTGCATCCTCTTTTTTTATCAATTGAATATCAGTTTTTGACATATTTTGACAATTTTTTGTCGTCGTTTTAGCGCTTAGCGATGTTTTAGTAAAATTTCCCTTTTTTCCCACCTCGCACTTGTAGGTATACCACGCAAGATAGTGTAAATTGATTGTTTCAACGCAGCACTTTGTAGGTATCCTCTTTTTATATCAATTGAATATCAGTTTTTGACATATTTTGACAATTTTTTGTCGATGTTTTAGCGTTTAGCGATGTTTTAGTAAAATTTCCCTTTTTTCTCACTCACACTTGTAGGTATACCACGATCTTACGTGATATAACTTAACCTATCCTTTTTTTATTACG